>NC_139217.1:52937143-52964643 GCF_055691185.1 Crinia signifera
TATGATCCTGTATTGGTCCCATCCCTCCAGCATCCATCTTCCTCCTGCGCGGCCTGGATCACCAGGTACCTCTCTCCCTGTGTGATATTAGTAGTGCCCTATGTAATATATATATAACAATATAAGGAGACATGATCCTGTATTGGTCCCATCCCTCCAGCATCCATCCTCCTCCTGCGCGGCCTGGATCACCGGGTACCTCTCTCCCTGTGTGATATTAGTGCCCTATGTAATATATATAACAATATAAGGAGACATGATCCTGTATTGGTCCCATCACCTCCCGCATCCATCTTCCTCCTGCGCGGCCTGGATCACCAGGTACCTCTCTCCCTGTGTGATATTAGTGCCCTATGTAATATATATAACAATATAAGGAGACATGATCCTGTATTGGTCCCATCCCTCCCGCATCCATCTCCTCCTGCGCGGCCTGGATCACCAGGTACCTCTCTCCCTGTGTGATATTAGTGCCCTATGTAATATATATAAACAATATAAGGAGACATGATCCTGTATTGGTCCCATCCCTCCAGCATCCATCCTCCTCCTGCGCGGCCTGGATCACCGGGTACCTCTCTCCCTGTGTGATATTAGTGCCCTATGTAATATATATATATATAAACAATATAAAGGAGACATGATCCTGTATTGGTCCCATCCCTCCCGCATCCATCCTCCTCCTGCACGGCCTGGATCACCGGGTACCTCTCTCCCTGTGTGATATTAAGTAGCAATTTCTAACTTGCTGCTCTTTAAAGACAAAACAAGTTTTAAAACATCTACAATCATGTTCCCAGCTCAGCCTGAAATATTTACCAGCTACATCTCAGCATAATAAGCTGCTGCTACCTCTGCCTGGCTCCTGTGGATTCCGGCTCCAATTAATAATGGATATTTGGTAGATGTGTCAGCTACAGGGGGCTGTGGTACTCATAATAAGTCCAACATCGTGTAATAAAGCACATCATGCATACAGATGGCACTCTGGGGGGGGGGGGGGGGGGGGGTACACACACACATGTGAGGATGGAGGCTACTTACATGCTCAGAGGGTCTCATCCAGCTCCCACTTGTCTCTTTTAAAATAGCTCCCACCTATCCCAGAGAATGAAAGATTAATACAGCCCTGATAAATAGCAGCTTCCCAGGCAATGAGCTGACACGGGAGGAGTAAATCAACTTAAAACCAACAGCTTAAACTTAAACACAGAGACACAAAACCCCACTGACTGACATCTCTACATAACGTGTAAGAGCCATTGGAGTGTGTAACATTAAATGTCAGAAGCGATTGGTTTTCTGCTACACTGGACAGCACTCACTCAGTTCAATAGATGTGCAGGAGCCTTAGGACGAGGCTGTGGCTGGGAAAATGACTGGCCTGGCTCCCTGCAACACTGCTGGGGAGAGGCTGACAGGCTGCGCTGAGCCCGGGCACTGGGGGGGGGGGGGGGGGGGGGGTGCATTAACAGATATGTGCACATGCAGTCTGTGCCGCCTGTCAGTGTGTAGATGTGTGTGTGTGTGTGTGTGTGTGTACATATATACATGTACATGTACATGTATATATATATATACACACACACTATACACAACACTATGGGTATAGGACATTTCTCACATCTGTCCGGCTGTTGGATCTATGCTACAGGGTAAGAGGTGATGTAGTGGTAAGGGTGAGCTGGCAGACACTTTCTTAGAGAGCCAGGCAAGGAGGAGGGCAGGGTGACTGTGCCAGGTGACTCTATGCCAGTTGATACAACTCGTAAGAGGCCACCAGATTCGCTGCACTAATAGTTATCAAACATCTGAGATCTTTTATTATTAGTAGTAGTGTCATTATCATTTATTATTATTATTATTATTATTATTATTATTATTATTATTATCATCATTATTATTATTATATTACACATAAATAAAATAATGATGATGATGATAATAATAATAATAATAATAATAATAATAATAATAATAAACCTTCTTAATATTTGCTCAGCGGCTTCAGGTTCCACATAACCAGAATGAGAACGTGCAGTACTCACACACACACACACACACACACACACACACACACACACACACACACACACACACACACACACACCACACACACACACACACACACACACACACACACACACACACACACACCACCACTATTACACAGCACGACATCCCCTGCACTCAGCCAGTGCAGTGTACAGTGTACATTATAATGGCAGAGGGTCTTGCTGTGTAATAGTGACACGTTTGCTTGTGTGACAATAATAATAATAAGTAGTAGGAATGGAGAGGGGTAACAGGCAGGAATAAGTACTGGGGAACATCCTCACGTCTATACACTATCTATACTCGTCTCCTGTATCCCAATCACCTGCTCCATTGTCTGTTCTACATTCTGGCCTCATCTTCTTCACTTTCTTTCTCTATCTCTCTCTCTCTCCCCCCCCCCCCCCCCCCCCTCTCTCTCTCTCTTTCACTCTCTTTTTGTTGTCCTTTAACCTCACCCCCTTTGCTCCACTCCATCTCCTCCCCTTTTCCTCTCCAGCCCTTTAACTCCCCTCCCTCCCTCCACTCCTGGGAATTCCAGCATTTGCCTTCCTCTCTCCTGCAGTTTGATTTGCTTCCCTAATTGACCTAAATAAAGCTCCTGACTGACAAGGCACTTCTAGGGCCCCCAGGCACACACACTACTAAGCAGAGAAGTGAACTCATCGAGAGTAATTCTCCTTATTTTCCTCTGAATAATCCAATTTGCCGATCACTGCTCGCCCAATCGGAGATTGCCGCAAAGAGAAAGCGTTTAACTCGCATGACATTTTTATTTCATTATTATCGTCTGTTTTTCATGGGTCCCTGTGTGTGTGCATGAGAGAGCAGCGACTTGCCGGGGCTCTAGCTCTCCGTGCAGCAGCTATGTGACATGATTGCTGGGGGACCAAGCGGCACTCTCGCAGAAGCGGCTCCTTGCGCATAGTGCTGAGCGGCAGACGGTGGCTCCGTGCGCACAGCGCGGCGCAGCATCCAAACCAGCACCATCCAAACTCGCCACTGCCAGGGTGAGAGGGGCACTGCCAAAATGCCGGATGACTCCACGGAGAACCACAGCTCGCCCCCAGCCAGGGTGTCGTCCTTCTACATCGAGAATCTGCTGGGGACCGAGACTAATAAAGACAAGAAGAGAGCTAGCCCGGAGGATGGGGCCACCTTGCAGGAAAGTGGGCTATGGCTAGCTGGGGGCCATTTCCACTCGGTGTGCTGCCAGGTCTCCCCTTACAGCTACAGCTCCCACGGAAGCTACCCACTCAGGGAGAACACCATGGAGTGGTACAAGAGAGCGCAGGCCACTTACATCGGATGCACCAGCCCTGAAAGTGAGTGTGTGCTCCTTCTTGTCATTGTAATGTATTGTGGCACTTGTACCACTTCCTGCACTGATGAATCTTTCATGGCTTTCTATTAGCACGATGCTGAGTGCATTATAAACCGACGGAGGCTGTAATAATTACAATCGTGCAACTGTTGCAGCTTCAGGCGGTCGTTACAATGTATTTATCGCAGCAATCAATTCATAAGCGATAACTCTGATAAATTGTGCACTGCCAGGTCATTTGTTTAACTAAGAATAAAAAAGGACCCCTTTATATTTAGGGCTACCCTGTATTCCTGATTTAACCCTGCCGGTATTGGCCAGGAAGCCATATTGGATAGCTCTGTCATGTGGGCCCAGTTAAAGAGCAGTTTTTGTATTAATGATACCGGGGGCTCAGTACCCATATATCACCCATGTTCTGGTGCACAGGATGCTGGATCTGCCACCGCTGGGTTTTTCCATTTGCTCAGATCTATGGAAAGAAAGGAGAACCTTTAAATGGCTTGTTCTCAGATCTGTCTAATCAAGAGATACATATTGTTTGACAGATAAAGAATAAGTAGTCTTATAGGACTGTAATCGGATTGATTTGTGATTCCAAAGTCGATATGTTATTAGATTCAAATATGTGTCTTTATTTACAAGCAGCAAGCATCCTTCTGCAGAATGTATATTGTATTTAGTGTGTGAGATATATGGACGAAATTGAGGCCTATACTGGTTTAAATACAGCATGTATATATATATATATATATATATATTATATATATATATATATATATATATATATATACACACACACACACAAACATACATGCAAAAGGAGACAAGTAATGAAAGAAGTAGGCCTTATTAATATATCCATCAAAGCCGCCGCCAGTGTATACATCACTGTACACAAGTATGGCATTGGCGCTGTATTATCAGACATCATTGTACATGTTGTATATTTATTATTCATTTACATGATTGAGATTTACTGTCAGTTGCGTTATATACATTATAAAAAGAAAGACACATGGTTTGAAAATATGTAAATATATATTAAATTAAATTAGGCGACATATATATATATATATATATATATATATATTTAAAAAATATATATATATATTATTATTTTTATTATTATTAGTAGTAGTAGTAGTAGTAGTAGTAGTAGTAGTAGTAGTAGTAGTAGTATTATATTAAACCCAGTTACTGACTGCCAGCCCCACATAGTATATTGTACCAAATCTCTTGGAGAAAACATCACAATTTATTTATTTGAGTTTTTATAACGTTCGGTTTAAAATAACTTCGGACACGTTCTAACGTTATGTCAATGTCTCTCGGTTGTATTAAAATAGTTTTGTCTTGTGACCCCCTATCCCAGCAAAACACAGGGACTCTGTATACAGAAGCGCCACCTTTCTTTCTACCTGTCACCACGTAACTGAAAGAAATCGGCAGCCTCAGCAGAGGAGACAACTGGGGAATGTTATATATCGTCTCGTGTTTCCCTTAAATAATAATCAAGGAAATGCAACAAAAACAGGGCTCACACAGTTCTCACTACTAGGCGCACTATATATATATATATATATATATATATATATATATATATATATATATATATATATATATATATATATAATGTTAATGGATAGTTAGAAAATCGTTAAACACACGAATTTATTCATCTTCTGAATTATGCTGCATAGGCTACCTCTTATGATACCACAAGTCCCAGCCTTCTCTGCCTGTTCGAGCCTGCGGTAAATTCTAGTTCCACCACCTGTGCCTGAAGCTGCTGTAACCCCCTGGTAATAGATGATGCCCATACTACAGAGTAGTGATGCCCTGGATGCACTATAATGATGGGGGTATTGATCCATTGATCCCTAGTGAGATGAACACATTGCTATTGATAAAAAAAGGGTTGTGATAAATGTGCAATTAATGCAGCTTTGTAGTGTTGGCTAATGTCTTCTTCTCCCCCATCCAGCCAGTGACAGAGACTCTCCCGAGATCCTGGAGAGCGCAGGGAGCCAGTGCAAGGCGCACAGGAAGCTAAGCGGTGGCTCAGAGGACAGAGAAGACTTCCCATGCCAGGAGGACCAGAAGTCTGAGCAGGACTCAGAGCAGAAGTCCTCCCGCAAGAAGAAGACCCGCACTGTGTTCAGCAGGAGCCAGGTCTTCCAGCTGGAGTCCACCTTTGACATGAAGAGGTATCTCAGCAGCTCTGAGAGAGCTGGGCTGGCGGCCTCCCTTCACCTCACAGAGACACAAGTCAAAATCTGGTTTCAGAACAGGAGGAACAAATGGAAGAGGCAACTGGCTGCCGACCTAGAGGCTGCCAATATCTCCCACACCACCCAAAGGATAGTAAGGGTCCCTATACTGTACCATGAGAACTCTCCCACCAGTGCCCTGGGCTTCAGCCTACCACACCTCTCCCCTCCACTGGTGGGCTTCTCCAGTGCCGTCAGCTACCCCCTGGCCACCTTCCCCAACTCAGTGCCCTTTATAAGATCGCAGATGACCGGGCTGGTCTGAGAACTGCCAAGAGCACACAGAACTTTTTCGATCCAAATATTTTGTATTTACTACATATCGCTACTTACATCGTTACTTGATTTTATGCATTTACATTTGAAACGTGCAATAACGCTGACTTGGGTTTGACTGCAAACAAACAAACAAACAAACAAACAAACAAACAAACAAACAAAAAAGAGGTCGCAATTAAACTTTTCTCTTTTGTACTTCCAAAGACAATGCTTGTAGTTCTTCTGTTCTTTTGTTTATTTAATTATTATTAATAATATCATTATGGATCGTTAAAATCATTACTTCCTCTATGGGTTTGAGGAATAAAATCTAAATCGGTTTTTGCAAAATGGCAGTTACCTGGCGCTGGGAATAAAGATCTTTATTTAATGAAAACAAACAAACAAAGAAATAAATAAACAACTTTAATAGCAGCTGCGCACAATTCTACCTGTTACCTAGAAGTTGGAGAATGTTATTTCGCTTTACTGTTACATTTAATCAAATATTAACTCACCAAATAGATATTTATATATAAATTATATAAATCCTGATTTTACGGTTAAACCGGACAATATTAATGACAGATTATATATATATATATATATATATATATATATATATATATATATATATATAGATTTAAATAAACACTCAATCCCCCTTTTAATATGAATGTGGCCCTTTTTGCAGTTTCCACACATACAGTAGGTATAGTATAATTGGCCCTTAATCAGACAGTTTTCTACTTAAATCTTTGTAAATGACAAAGTAAGTATAACTGTCGAACATGTTTATATATATATTTCTTATTCTATGCAAAAATTCAATAAAAACTATTGAAAACAAAAATCTTTGTAAATGAAATCTAGACCAACAGTTATTTAATGAAGCCAAATAATGACCAACACATAATATTACCTACATCTATCCAGATATAATTTGGGCATACTTCGGAGCAGCCGGGACACTGCAGTGATACACAGTAACACATAGACGAATATGCTAAATCATTGTAGACCAAGTCACCAGCAATAATAAGAAAGTAAGTTCATTAATTACAGGTATAATAAAAAAAAGGAAATGCGCGATTGTCAGCAGTAAATATATGAATATAGAGAATGTTACAATATTATCTTTGTCCGTGTTTTGTACCAAATATGGGTTTAGTCGGAGGTGTAGAACTCTGCCAGATTCACTCGTGTTCCTCTGACCTGCCGGGCATCAGAGGTTAATCAGGGCTAATATAATGCAGCTTCACACCGAGGGGTGGAGAACAGATTTATCACCATACTGGAAGCGTGTGTGTTTATGGGTGAATTATCGATGTGATAACGATGTAGCTGGTCCGGCGATAGGGCACTTCGGGGATGGTACTGTTATAGGGCATTTATAGTATCTATGGTAGGACAGGTGTGTGTGTGTGTGTGTGTGTGTGTGTGTATGTGTGTGTAGGGGGGGAGGGGGGGTGGCACTGGTACTGTGATAGGTTAGGTTGGGTGGTGGCACTGGTACTTTGATAGGGTAGGTTGGTTGGTGGCACTGGTGCTGTGATAGGGCATGTTGGGTGGGTGGTGGCACTGGTATTGTGATAGGGTATGTTGGGGGGGGGTGTGATACTGGTACTGTGATAGGGCATGTTGGGAGGGGGGGCACTGGTACTGTGATAGGGTATGTAGGAAAAGTGGCACTGGTTCTGTGATAGGGCATGTTGGGTGGGTGACATTGGTACTGTGATAGGGCACATTGGGTGGGTGACACTGGTACTGTGATAGGGCACAATGGCTGGGTGACACTGTTACTGTGATGGGGCAGGTTGGGTGGGTGACATTGGTACTGTGATAGGGCACATTGGGTGGGTGACACTGGTACTGTGATAGGGCACAATGGCTGGGTGACACTGGTACTGTGATAGGGCATGTAGGGGGGTGGCACTGGTACTGTGAAAGGGCATGTTGGGTGGGTGTCACTGGTACTGTGATAGGGCATGTTGGGGGTGACACTGGTACTGTGATAGGGCAGGTTGGGTGGGTGGCACTGGTACTGTGATAGGGCAGGTTGGTGTGTGACACTGGTACTGTGATAGGGCATATTGGCTGGGTGAGAGTGGTGCTGTGAATGTGCAAGGTGGCTGGGGGATAATGGTACTGTGATAGGGTATTTTGGCGGTGACTCTGGTACTGTGATAGGGCAGGTTAGGTGTGTGACACTGGGACTGTTATAGGGCAGGATGGGTAGGGGACACTGGTACTGTGATAGGACATCTTGGGGGGGGGTGGTACTGTGATAGGGCATGTTGGGGGGTGGTACTGGTACTGTGATATTTCAGGTTGGGTGGGTGACACTGGAACTGTGATAGGGCATGTTGGGGGTGGTACTGGTACTGTTATAGGGTATGTTGGGGGGTACTGGTACTGCAATATTTCAGGTTGGATGGGTGACACTGGTACTGTGATATTTCAGGTTAGGTGGGTGACATTAGTACTGTGATAGGGCATGTTGGGCGGGTGACAGTGGTACTGGGATATTTCAGGTTGCATGGGTGACACTAGTACTGTGATAGGGCCGGGTGGGTGGTTGGTACTGGTACTGTGATAGGGCATGTTGGGAGGTGGCACTGGTACTGTGACAGGGCATGTTGGGGGGTGGCACTGGTATATAGGGACCAGGGACATACTCTAGGGCATGTTGGGGGTGGCACTAGTACTGTGATATATCTGGTTGGGTTTGTGACACTGGTACTGTGATAGGGCATGTTGGGTGGATGACACTGGTGGTACTGTTATATGGCATGTTGGGGGGTGGTACTGGTATTGTCATTGGGCATGTTGGGGGGTGGTACTGGTATTGTAATTCGGCATGTTGGGGGAGGTACTGGTATTGTAATTGGGCATGTTGGGGGGTGGTACTGGTACTGTGAAAGGGCATGTTGGGCGGGTGACACTGGTACTGTGATAGGGCATGTTGGGGGGGGTGGCACTGGTACTGTTATAGGGCAGGTTGGGTGGTGGCACTGGTACTGTGACAGGGCATATTGGGGGGTGGCATTGGTTCTGTGATAGGGCATGTTGGGTGGGTGACACTGGTACAGTGATAGGGCATGTTGGGGGGGGGGGTGGTACTGGTACTGTGATAGGGCATGTTGTGGGGGTGACACTGGTACTGTAATAGGGCATGTTGGGTGGTGGCACTGATACTGTGATAGGGCAGGTTGGGTGGGTGGTACTGGTACTGTGATAGGGCATGTTGTGTAAGTGACACTGGTACTGTGATATGACATGTTGGGTTAGTGACACTGGTACTGTGATAGGGCATGTTGGGGGGGGGTGGTACTGGTACTATGATAGGGCAGGTTGGGTGGGTGGTTCTGGTACTCTGATAGGGCATGTTGGGTGGTGGCACTGATACTGTGATAGGGCACTTTGGGTGGCTGACACTGGTACTGTGATAGGGAAGGTTGAGTGGGTGGTAGTGGTACTGTGATAGGGCATGTTGGGGGGTGATACTGTTACGTTGATACGGCAGGTTGGGTGGGTGGTACTGGTACTGTGATAGGGCATGTTGGGGGGTGGTACTGGTACTGTGATAGGGCATGTTGTGTAGGTGACACTGGTACTGTGATAGGGAATGTTGGGGGGTGACACTGGTGCTGTGATAGGGCATGTTGTGTGGGTGACACTGGTACTGTGATAGGGCATGTTGGGTGGGTAACACTGGTACTGGGATAGGGCAGGGGTTGCCAGCTGCTGCTCACCTTGGACACACAGCCCCACATCATAGGTTGGGGTTTTCACGGGTTTGTTGCTTGTCAGTTGGATTTCCTGAGCTCTCCTGGGTTGTGTAAGGTCACAAAACCCAGCAACATGTTCTGTGACAGAGAGACTTAGCAGGGATTATATGACCCGCAGACTGTAATTTCTCACAGCGGCAGATCCTGCAGGGGAGGTGGGGAGGGCTGCCAGGGTTCCCTTCTGCTGGTTATTATACATCACGTGTTTTATCACTTGCAGCATGCTGTGGGTGCAGGCAGTGCTTCCAATTCTGTGGGGTCCCATCCTGGGATATCCCCGGTCCCCAGCAGGGGTGAGAAAGTACTCGTGTCTGTGTAGGAAATATGTCTCTACATTTTAGCATACCCTACTGATCAAACATGGCATGCTAGTACTTGTAGTTCCACAGCAGCTGGTGTGCTACAGATTACCTACTCAATATGATGAGAGTTAAACTTGACCGTTAAATTGGCAGAAATATTTTTACCATTTATTACTGTATGTCAGAGGCTAAAAACACAAACTAGTTTATTATTATTATTATTATTATTACTACTATTTAATACAGCAATTTTGTTTTTAACTTACCTATCCCATTACATAAATCCTTTAAATGATCTCTTGTCTTCCTGTAACACTACAAAGCACAGTAATATCATAACATTCACCACATAATTGTGTAATGGTTAGCATTACTGCCTCACAGCACTGAGGTCATGGGTTCTATTCCCACCATGGCCGTAACTGTGCAGAGTTTGTATATTCTCCCCGTACTCGGTTTCCTCCCACAATCCAAAAATATACTGGTAGGCTAATTGGCTCCCAACAAAATTAACCTTGAAATGTCTGTGTGTGCGTGTACATGTGGTAGGGAATATAGATTGTACGCTCCACTGGGGCAGGGACTGATGTGAATGTTCAACTATTCTCTGTAATCGCTGCGGAATATGTGTGCGCTAGAAACTGTTATGAATAATAATAATATGTGCAGCAGCACTTTGCAGGGATTGGTTCTCCTTCAGTTCAGCTTGTTACACACTTCTCAGGAGATCCGATTACTTACCGACCGGTTTGTCTGACATAGGACAAGTGTGTTCCCTCCACTCAGTGGCACAAGTAGAAATTATTTCTTAGTGGTACTATAAGTGCACGCTGTAGTTGCGTGCGCCAAAAGTGGGTGTCGTCATGTGGCATTTGAGGATGTGGTCACATGAAACTACAATGAATCTTACATATTATACCACACACCGTAATGCCCATTAAACATTATGTCCCACACCATAATGCCCATTACACATGATGCCACACATCTTGATGCCCATTACATATAATGCCTCATAAGTGCCACTTACCCACATGCTCATTGCTAGGAGTTTCTTTCTCAATGCAAGGGGATTCTTGTTCGATGCCAAGGGAGTTTCATGCTCATTACCATGGGGGATTACATGCTTGTTGCCAAGGGGGTTTCATGCTCATTGCAACAGGGGATTACATACTCTGCCAAGGGCGGATCATGCTCGTTGCCATGGGGGCAGGGCCGGCGCCACCACTAGGCAAATCTAGACATTTGCCTAGGGCGCCGGCCACTGGAGGGCGGTATTTCGCCCCCCTTGCCGCCCAGGTACCTGTCCTGCGGCGCTGTGCGTATATAAAGCTGGCGGCAGCGGGGGGTCCCTCCAGTCAATAAGAAATAACGAGCGCTATCCGCCGGGCTATGCGGAAGCGCTTCTGTTTTGGAAACACTGGCCGCACGCTGAGATTCAGCCAATCAGTGTGCGCCGTGCGGCCAGTATTTCCAAAACAGAAGCGCTTCCGCATAGCCCCTGACCCGCAGCCACTGCTTTTGCACGCTGGCTCACCCAGCATAACGGAAGCGATGTGACAGCCAGGTAGAGAGCGGTGGGCTGCTGGCTGTCTTCTGAGCAGGTCCACGGCTATTTGAAATATCGCACCATACCCCCTAACTTGCACCACTGCCTCTACTGTCCGACCCATTCTCCTGAACCTGGCCACCTGTGGAGTTTCCTGGTTTTTGAACATACTTAAAAACCACCGACCAGCTGACCAATATTATAGTGTGCAGGCTGCTGAGACTGGAGCTTGTGACCGATCTCTAGTCCAAGCAGTCCAGCACACAATCGGGGTGGCAGCAATGCAGAATCTGGGGGATCCTAGCAACATCCGCTGCTGCAGGACCCAGCAGCGGAGTTGGTAGAGGGGGTGGTGATTGACACTCTTAACCCACATGCAGAGAGAAAGGTGGCCTGCACAGGTGAAGCCAATTGGTGCCACACTAAGTGTCCTCCTGCTATGGACTTATCCCCATGACTGTTTCAGCCTGGTGTTGGATTTTAGTGACATGGGGGGAACCACCCTCCATTCTTCCCCCTATTTTCCATTAGCAGATCATCATCCTCAAAGGTCCCGGGATGGTTGATGAATTTTGAGGCCCCCAATTTTTTAGTTTTTATTTCAGTATGGCAAATATCCATTACTAAAATTCACTGTCGTCCCCCCCACCCCGTCCCCCCGGTGAGAATATTATCAGTATTCAACTCCCCTTTTTCCCACCACCACGTTATCATTAATAAATTCCCCTCCCCCCACAGACAAATTTATATTTTCAGGTGATTGTTTCAGCAGATGCAGATTGTAGGTCTGCTGTTAAATTGGACGAGTGTGTGGCGATGGACTGGGTGTAGAATCTGCAGATCTGCAGTAGGATTGTATAAATATCATGTTCTGGGTTCCGATCTCCTGAGTGTGTACCAAACAGATTTAATACAGGTCGAGTATCCCGTATCCGAGTATCCGTTATCCGAATTATTCCGAAATACGGACATTCCAGAAAGTGAAAAAAAAAAATTTTTTTTGCTAAAAACTCACTGGGGACATTTGTAACAGCACTACTGAGGACATGATATGTAACTGGCACTATATATGTGCAAGACAATGATTGCTTGGCATTCAAATTCAGTGCTGAGATAGTACACACATTTTGTTTCATGTTTTGAAACCTTGTTTTTTGAACAATTAAAATATATTTGTGTGTATTTTATGTGGTAATAAAATATATTTGTGTGTATTTTATGTGTTTATACAGCATACATGCAAGATACTTCAAAATACATCATTGAAATATTAAAATATTCCGAAATACGGAATAATCCGTTATCCAAAATTCTCCTGGTCCCGAGCATTTTGGATACGGGATACTCAACCTGTATTTATAAATAAATATAATTCTTTATTAACAACAGAGGGCATATAACGAAAAAACTGATCTACGATGCGAGTCCAGGATTCTGGAATTATTTGGGATTATAAATCAATTTGCTGAAATCAAGCAATTCAAATCTAACGGGATTTTCTGATTGTATGAACATAGAATATGAAATATAACCCCAAAAGGTCAACATGAAATAGATTAACAGGGTCAAAATGTTGACATGCCATAAATCAACATGCAGTAGGTCGACAGGTTCAAAATATCAACTGGGTCAAAATGTTGACATGAAAAAAGATGACAAGGTCGACATTATTTTTTTTTTCATGTTCTTACTTCACCATCTACGTCCGCAAAGAGGGATAATATAAATGTGTGCCAAGCATAGAGTGACACAGAGCCCAAAGCATGGCAAGCACATTGAGCCATGTAAGTGTCGAGTTAAAGTAATTGGGGGTCCATGTCGACAGTTGTCGACTTTAATACAAAAAAACTGTGAAAAACCTCATGTCTACAATTTTCATGTTGAAATTTTGACGCTCCCACGTCGACCATTCACACATCGACCTTGTAAACCCTGTTGACCTATTGCATGTCAAGCTTCTGTGGTAGAC
This sequence comes from Crinia signifera, assembly GCF_055691185.1. NCBI lineage: Eukaryota > Metazoa > Chordata > Amphibia > Anura > Myobatrachidae > Crinia > Crinia signifera. The sequence goes on from NC_139217.1 coordinate 52,950,665, forward strand.
CTATTGACTGTCCATCTACACCAGGCATGTCCAAACTATGACACTCCAGCTATGACCAAAAAGTCTATGGCACTGTGCCTGATGTAGACACTGTCTATCTAATAATCCACACCATACCAACACTACCTATTGGTGTTATGGAAGCTTATGCACAGAAATAATGCGGCTGTCTCCATTCTCAGTCTGAATATGCTTCTCATCTCACTACAATCTGTGATCTACCCCCCACTGTGCAATAACATCGCCCATTTCCTCAGATGGGTTTGTGCTCATTGATGCTGTGGTACTGTTAGAACCCTAGTAATGTGCAGTATAATCAGGCGCCTGCCATTGTAACAAATCCAATGTTAAATGTATCGTTACATTTTAACTTTCCTGCTTTCTTCCAATAAAACGACACTCTCATATTATCTCACTTAGCAAATTGGGACAATGGGGTTATTTTAATTTGTGGAGAACAACAACCAATAAATGTAGTTAAAAGCCTGTCAAAATGATGGCTTAGTCCAGTGATGGCTAACCTTGACACTCCAGCTGTTGTTGAACTACACATCCCAGCATGCCCTGCATCAGTTTTAGCATGGCCAAATAGTAAAACTGTAGCAGGGCATGCTGGGATGTGTAGTTCAACAACAGCTGGAGTGCCAAGGTTAGCCATCGCTGGCTTAGTCCCTATCTGTTCCTACCTCCAATCTGTCTCTCTCCAGCAAGTTTACTTTTGGTTTATAAGTAATTTGATACATTAAGTGCCCTCTAATGGTCACTGACGGTACTTCACATCAGAGGTGAGGAGTATTTAGCCTTTTATATATACAGTAGATATATAGAAACGAAGAGTGCAGTCACTGTGCAAATTTACCTACCTTGTAGGCCTTTTGGTCGAGACTGATATAATATGACATCATTATGCTTGTAGGGTGCATGCACTTTTCCAATTTAAAGAAAACATAGCTGTCCTCCTACCTGTCATGTTACAGACTGTGGGGTAGATGTATGAAGCAGTGATAAGGAAGTGATAAAGTATCACCAGCCAATCAGCTCCTATTTAAACCCAGCCTGTAACTTAACAGTCAGGATCTGATTGGCCGGTGATAAAGTACCAGGCACTTTATCACTTCTCCTCCCGTATCACTGCTTCATACATCATTCATACATCCACCACTCTATTTGATAAACAGCAGCTGATTGGTTGTCATCTCTCCACTTTATCTCTCTTTGTGATTTAAAAAAAACCTCCCTCTAAGTCACTTGATGGAAAAACTGATTTGAATGACCCCAAATTCCATGTACAGTAGGCAGTTAGTGCGGAGGATCATTCCCAGTTGCTTGTTTGTATAAACCCTTTAGGTAATTGGTATATGTGTCAGTATTCTAGAGGTATACTCATTATAGAGGCATTCAGGAAGGGGACCCAGGGAATGGCCTGGAGGATTTCACATAAATCACTGGGGCATTATCTCATTGCATGGAACTGCCCCATCCCTAAGTCTTATATTACTTCTGTGGCTTTATATGAATGTGATGTAATACACCAGAAATTTCCCCAAATAAAACCAAAGTTTCAAAAGAAATGTCATTCTGAATTAAATTGAAGAAACAAAAATGTCCCTTAACATGCAGCTCATGAATGTTTAATTGGATGCAGGCGCATCTACCTTAAGCAGCATAAAACAGAGAGTGCAATCTGTTCCGAGTGCAGGAGGTGCTGCTGCTGTGTTTAGGATTTAATTAAGCGAGCGCTTTGTAAATAAATGAGTGCCTGGCCTCACATGCTTTGATAACAAGTCTGATGCAGAGAGAAAAGCAAGTCAGTGAGGTGGATTGTCTCTGCTCTGCCTCTTGTCACCCTGCATAGCTTCGCGACCAAGTCTAGGTAATGGGCAATGCAGGGGTGCACACGATCCAAACACATTTCCGATGGAAAGGGCAAAATTGGGTCGTATTAGGGTGCTCTCATATGAGTCCACCTTATATAGGGCCAGTACAAGTCTGCACGGTTGTTGATGATGATGATGAAGCCCAAAATTTGCATTGGGGCTTTGCAGACAAAGAGATTTATTTACTTATTAGCAGTTTCTTATATAGAGCACACATATACCGCAGCGCTTTACAGAGTATAGCTGAACACTTACATCAGTCCCTGCCCCAGTGGAGCTTACAATCTATATTCCCTACCACATGCACACGCACACACAGACATTCTAGGGTTAAAAAATTTTTTGGGAGCCAATTAACCTACCAGTATATTTTTGGATTGTGGGAGGAAACCGGAGTACCCGGAGGAAACCCACGCAAGCACAGGGAGAATATACAAACTCCACACAGTTAGAGCCATGACCTCAGTGCTGTGAGGCAGTAATGCTAACCATTACGCCATCAGTACTGCCCTACCGTACTAAGATGGGACTATGTAAAAACTGGACCCGGACAAGACCCTGGACCGTTGGAACGGACATCAAAATCTGCATTCTGGAGCATGTAGTATCCGGTCCGGGGTGTGTCCCTTTGGAGGTGATTTGTCTGGGGGGATGCCTGTGATGGCTTTCACTAGGAACAAGGGGATTGGAGATTACAGCCTCCCGGACCGTTCTGGTTTTTGCTGCATGCCCGGACCATACAGAAAAGCTTTATTCTCTCCCTCCTCCTGCTTCAGCCGTATGCAAATTCGTGTTCCGGAGGGTTATTTACAAAGCAGTCAAATACGACTGCTTTGTAAACCTCCGATGTCGTATTGATTCATATTAGCGCGGCCATATATATGGCCGCTAATACGAATTTGTCTAGGCAGTCCGCACGGACCAGTCAGATCCGTGCAGGCTGCAGTGTGTAAAAAAAAAAATAGAAAAATAAATAAATTAAAAAAAACGGCGTGGTGTCCCCGCCGCGGCCGTAACCAGCACCAGGCTGAAAGAGCCGGGGCTGGTAATTAAAAAATCAGGAAACCCGGTAAATAGGGGTTCCCCAATTTTTTACAACCAGCCCCAGGCTCCAGGGCTGGGGCTGGTTCTCGGGGACTAGATTTTCCTTCCACAGGTCCCCTATGGATTTCGGCCGACCCCTGGACATCGGAGCCAGACCCCTGGACACCGGAGCCGGACCCAAGGACACCGGAGCCGGATCCCTAGACATCAGGACACCAGACCCGGGGACCTAATTACGGGCTCAAGATAGGTAAGTATCTGTATGAAAGGGCTTTGGATGTATTAAAGTTTTTTTTTTCTCCATGTGTCATTGTGTGTGTTTATTTTACTATTTTTAATACTGTGGAACTACAAGTGCCAGCAGTCCCTTTAATGCCCTGCATGCTGGTCCTTGTGGTTCTCCAAGTCCCAGCATGTGGGGGAGGCTTGCTGGGACTCATAGTTCCACAGTATTAAACAATAGTTTATTCTATTTTTTTTACACTTTAATCAACCCGGTGACCACCGCACAGGGTCACCGGGAACAGTTCCAGGCTTCAGCTTGGCCAGGTAAGTCCTGGAGGGGGGGACCCCATTATTGAGGGGTCCCCACTCCCCCAGGACCCCTGGCCAGGCTGACTGATCGTTATGGTTAATGCTTTGGCCGCGGGACCTTATATAATAAGTCTCCCCCCAGCTGTGACATCACTCTGCTGGCTGGTTGGGCCTGGGGCTGGTTCTTAAAATACGGGGGGACCCCATGTCATTTTGTCCCCCGTATTTTGGGAACCAGCCCCGGCCCTGGAGCCTGGTGCTGGTTGTAAAAAATTGGGGAACCCCCTATTTGCTGGGTTTTCTGATTTTTTATTACCAGCCCCGGCTCTTTCAGCCTGGTGCCGGTTACGGCTGTGGGGGGTCCCCACGCCGTTTTATTTATTTATTTTTCTATTTTTTTTTTACACTAAATCCCTGCACGGATCTGACTGATCCGTGCAGGCTTCTGCAAAATACGACAGGAAAATAAAGTGTATTTTCCTGGCGTATTTGGCCGGCAATTCGCAGCCGTTTTATGCCAATTAGCGGCCATGTTTTCAATACGGTCGCTTAGTAAATTAGGAATCACCATCCTTTTGAATGGTGATTCCTGTCGTATTATATCGATGGTGTATTCATTTATATTTGTAAATACAAATACGAATGTCCCATCAATACGTATACAAAAAAAATCTTATTTTTGGCATAGTAAATGCCAAAAATACGAATACGCCCGAAAAAAATGGACTATTTTTATCAAATAGCAGAAAATAAACCGCAAGAGCTATCTTTTGGAGACGGCTCCTGATTTGTTGGCCTTTACTGACACATATGACAGGCATCAGTCACACATTCTGGTCCGAACCCAGAAGCATAACTATCACTATTTCTAGCCCTTTGCCAATGCAGAGCTTTTTATAATAATTAAAGTGTACCGTTACATTGTGGGCCAGATGTGCTAAGCTTGAAAAGTGATAAAATGGAGAGTGATAACGAGCCAGCCAATCAGCTCCCAACTGTCACATCACATGCTGTGTTTGAAAAATGACAGTTCATAGATGATTGGTTGGTGGTTTATCACTCTCTCTTTTATCACTTTTCAAGGCTTAGTACATTTCGCCCCTGTGAAGGAAAACTGTTGATGTTTGGTGCCGGTATTCCAACCACCCACAAAGGGTTCTGATGGAAAGTTTTTTGGTTGTTTCCTTTAGCTCTACCGCAGCACTTTGGCAACTGCACCCGTCCAAGTGGGAAAGTATTCACGGTCCTGTGTGCAAAATCTTTTTACATGTTTATTGAACACATGGAACCAATGGCCTTTGAGTTGCTCTCTTTTGATTTCTAAATAACCATCATTTATAGTCTTGGTGCAACATTTTTTTAATTCTGTGGTTCCAACTTTCAACCAATGAGTAAGATTTTAAAGACTAAGGGACCCATTTATCAAGCAATATTTGCGGCTAAATCACAGAAAACATCAGTTTTCGGGGGTTAACCGCAAATATTAAGTATCTCCGATCCCTGCTGCGATCCCCATGCAGCGCCGCCGGCCGCATCCCCCTGGGCTATCGCTATTCTGATATGGCGATAGCCCATTGTAGCCTATGGCTACACATCGCACTGCCCGAGCGGCAGTGCGGTCAGCGGGGTCGCGGGGGGGGTCAGCGCATAACCGCGCATGTGCAGACCCCCCGGCTTCCGGCTCCAGGCATCGCAGGGACGGGCTCACATTGAGGTGATATGATCGCATTTTACAATGCGATCCTGGGAGGTAATATTCCGCCCAGATCGCATTGTAAATGCGATCTTGATAAATGTGCCCCTTAAAGGCAGCATTTCTACATTCTAAGAAGCCATTGCTTGTATTGTCTTCTTAAAAATTCGCACAGGAAACATAGGGGGGGGGGGGGGTTGTTAAAGATTCCCTGATTACAGTCTCACTAATCTGCATATATATATCTATATCTATATATATATATATCTATATATATATATATATATATAGATATATATATATTAACAGTGTCTTATATAGTGCAGCAGATTCCATTGCGCTTTACAATAAGAGACAGTGATAAAACAAACTGTGGGCCAAATGTAATAGGGTGAGAGTTTCAGAAAGTGAGAGATTTGGGAGAGTTTTCCTATGTTTTTTAAAGTAGCAATCATTCACATGGCAAAATCAACCTGGTTTTGCAGTGTAATTGATTGCTGCTTTAAAAAATGGGAAAACTCTCCCAAAATCTCTCACTTTCTGAAACTCTCACCCTATTACATTTGGCCCCGGGTATCTACAGACAGGTAAAGGTATGAGGGCCCTGCTCGCAAGCTTACAATCTACAATAGGAGGATACATCCTGCCACAATATAGTGTATACACATTCTGACACAAAATAACTTTTATCCTAGTAACTAGGTGATTTATCGCGCCCTACGGGCGCTCTTCACACCGTCGTAAGGGGCTGCGCCCCCTTAATTTGTGAACGTTTGTATATGAGAAATATGGTTAGAATTGTATGAAAGATGCCCTGTATTGCAACTTAGGTGTCCACGAATCGTGGGAGGGGGGGTCGCGGAAGGTGCCGCGAATTGCAGGAGGGGGGGTCGCGGGGGGTGCCGCGAATTGCAGGAGGGGGGGGTTGTGGGGGGGTGGATGCTGCGAATCGCGGGAGGGGAGGGATTGCAGAGAATCGCGGGAGGGGGGTCGCGGGGTGGGTTGCCGCAAATCGCGGGAGGGGGGTTACGGGGGTGGGGGTTGCGGCGAATCATGGTAGGGGGGGTCGCGGGGGATGTGCCGTGAATCACGGGAGGGGGGGTCACGGGGTGGGGTGCCGAGAATCGCGGGGGGGTGTGTGTGTGCCGTGAATCGCGGGAGTGGGGGTTGCGGGGGGGTGGGGGGGTGTGACGCGAATCGCCACAAGAAAAAAATCAACACAGAAAGGTCAACACATGTAAATGTTGACATAAGTGTGGCACTTCATTGGTGTCCATGTCGACACATGAGAATGAATATGAAAATATTCAAAAAATGACAAAAAAAACTTCAAAAACTCATGTCAACCTTTTTCATTGTCGACCATAGCCATGTCAGTGTTTTCCATGTGCAATTTAATTCTGGAGCTGCCGCGAATCACGGGGGGGGGTGCCGCGAATTGCGGGAGGGGGGGTCGCGGGGTGGGTGCCGCGAATCGCGGGAGGGCGGGGTTCACAGGGGTTCCGGTGGGGGGTTGCCGCGAATTGCGGGAGGTGGGGGGTCACGGGGGGTGCCGCGAATCGCGGGAGCGGGGGTTGCGGGGGGTGTGACGCGAATCGCCACAAGAAAAAATCAACACAGAAAGGTCAACACATGTAAATGTTGACATAAGTGTGCCACTTCATTGGTGTCCATGTCGACACATGACAATGAATATGAAAAAATTAAAAAAATTAAAAATAAATCTTCAAAAACTCATGTCAACCTTTTTCATTGTCGACCATAGCCATGTCAGTGTTTTGCATGTGCCATTTAATCCTGGGGCTGCTGCGAATTGCGGGGGGGGGGGTGCCGCGGATCGCGGGAGGGGGGTCGCAGGGGGGGTGCCGCCAATCGTGCAAGGGGGGGTCGCGGGGGGGTCCTTTTTGCCGCGAATCACGGGAGGGAGGTCGCGGGGGGGTGTTTTTTCCGCGAATCGGGGAGGGGGGTCACGGGGGAGGGTTTGCCGCGATTCGTGGGAGGGGGGGTCGCGGGGTGGTGGTTATGCCGCGAATTGCGGGAGGGGTCGTGGGGGGGTTCTTTTTGCAGCGAATCGCGGGAGGGGGGGTCGCGGGGGTGTTTTTGCTGCGAATCGCGGTAGGGGGGGTCGCGGGGGAGCGGGTATTTTTGCCTCAAATCGCGGGAGGGGGGGGGCGCGCGGGGGGGGGGAAGGTTTTGCCGCAAATCGCGGGAGGGGGGCGCTCACCTGGTGGCTGTGGAGTAGCAGTGCTGGGCAACATGGGAAGGCAGTGGGTGTCTGGCACTGTCTGTGGGCTCACTGGGCTGGTTCTCTGTCACATACCTCCCAACATGACCCTCTCCAGGAGGGACATAATGCTCTGTTTCTAGACTTCCCCTTAATGTATGATTGCCATCACCTGTTTTAAACAGGTTAATTTCTCAGAAAGGTGTTCAGCACAGATGAAGGCAATCACACATTAATACCCCTTTCACATTGCAGCTGTAACACGGTATATTGCCGTTTTTTTAGTGCTTTAAAACGGTTCCAGCTGCAATGTGAAAGCTACATTGTCAATTTACCGGTTACAGAAAACCGGTATTTTGACACGTGTTAAAAGAAGGATCCTACACGTTTCTGAGCCGTTTTCCCTGCAGTCTGAACAGCTCAGAAACGGTATTTGCTATAAATGATAACCACACTTGATCCCCGCCCACAAGCAGGAAAAAAACATTTAAAATGACATTGTATGGCTTTCTATGGGTGCAACGGGTTGAATCTGAAAGGTACAAAACGGTATTTAAACTGCAATATACCTTTACATCATGCAATATGAAAGGGGTTTAACTGGCTTTTGACCAGTTTTAAGACACGTTTAGAAAAACGGGTTGAAAGCAGGTTTTTGCAATGTGAAAAGGGTATAAGAGGAAAGTCCAGGAACAGAGCGTTATAGACACAGACACCCACTTTGAGTGACAGATGTAGCCAAATATATAGGAGATGCTTCGGTAAGGTAGAAAACAACTCCCAAAATGTTTGAATATAATTCAGTTGACTATTATATTATCTGATGTATTGCTCAAGTTTACATATATTCCGTAAAATAATTAGGCAGGGATTTACACTCTTAACACAATAGTAAAGTTTGATCAGTGTTGTTGTTATCAGTTCCACCAAAATAAAGGCAATAACTCATTCTGACCGAGTGCCAATGTTTTTTAATTGTGGAGGATTCAACCAATCACCAATTAACAAATCAAAAGGGAAAACCCTATTCCTTGTTTTGTTGATATTTCTGAAAACTGAATGACACACACAGGAATACGGCTTCCATGTTTAATGAACGATTCTCCATAAGTATTATTGTTTTTTGTTAGGACTCTTTTTTTTAACTATACGTAATTTCTTTGTATGTGGAATTCACGACCATTGTAATCTGTTTTCCCCATCTAAACTAAACTTCATCCAATGGGTAATCTTGTTATCCCCAGAGGTGAGCTATGTACTATAGAATATGTAGTCTATACTATAATGCAATTACAAAGTGCAAGTTTTTTTATTTACATTTGGTATAAATCAATGCTTACTGACCTGTATTATATTTCAGATCAATAAAGTAGTTATGTCCTATGGGGCAGATGTATTAAGCCGTAACAAGAGATAAACGCAAGTGTGATAAGGAGAGATAAACATCCAGCCAATCAGCTGCTTACTGACTTTTTGCAAACACAGCCTGTAACATGGCAGTTAGCAGGTGATTGGCTGGGCATTTATCTCTCTTTTATAAGGAGGGGACGTATTTAGGAACCAAGAGTATGGATGACAATCTTGTAGTCTTGCTTACGATGGGGCTATCTCAAGTTGGCTTGAACCGAGCTCTGAAATGCGACCTGAATGCCCCGCCTGGCGAATCCCCTCATTACCATGCAAGGGAATGTATGCGACCACATCCCATCACATGCAGCTGAAGGGGAGAGAAATCAATCCGTGGTCACCGACCATCAAATGATTTTTCTCCCCTTCGGAAATAAAACTCATTCTAAACTGACTATTATTTCCGTCGGTGTCGGCTGAAGAGGAGGCGGCGATGTGATGTCAGCCGTCAGCATTGACCAGCCTGCGTTTTAATGGAGAAAACCATAAAACATTGTGCGATCCCTGCACCGGCCCCGTTTCCGCCCCTGGCCCTCCCTCCCCGCAACAAACGGCCCAGCGAGTGTGTAACCTGCAGAAATGCGCATGAGCAAACCCCCGACCATCATTGCTGGGGCCGAACTCAGATCGCTACGATGCAAATTGCCTCAATTAGCCCCACCCCCTCCCCGAAGACCCACAAATTGCGGGATTGGCTGCACTGGGGGGCGGGTTTGATGACGTCTTCAACATGAGGAGACGTTAAAAGTAGGCAACCCTGGTGTAGACACAAAGAGACAGGCATAAACAGTGTCACATCAGTTCATCCGTCTAACATCATGACCTTTGACATTTGCCCTATGGTGTCTCATTAAGACGCCCCCATAACATTATGCGATGCATACTAATCAGTTCATTAAGCAAAACTAATTGTTACTACTTTATTCAACTTTACACTTAACACTGCTGCATGTCAATGTCAGGGCGGCAGTCTTGCTTCAGATACAAATATTGTTTTGCTAGGGTTTAATGGTGGGTAATTCATCTAAAATTGTATTTTATCGGAAATATATATATATATATATATATATATATATATATATATTCCTTAGTAAATCAGGAACGACCATCCGAATGAATGGTGATACCTAATCGTATTCTATAGATGCATTTACATTTGTATTCATAAATACAAATACGAATATGCCATGAATAAGAATTGACATTTTTCATAGTACATGCCGAAAATACAAATACGCCTAAAATAGACATAATTATTATACGAATACGCCTATATTAGATGTATTTCCCTTAGTAAATTCAGTCAGGCAGTGCAGTGTATACTGGGCTGGCAGTGCATAGAGCAGAGCCTCAGTCAGGCAGTGCAGTGTATGTTGGGCTGGTAGTGCACACAGCAGAGCCTCAGTCAGGCAGTGCAGTGTATGTTGGGCTGCCAGCGCATAGAGCAGAGCATCAGTCAGGAAGTGCAGTGTATGTTGGGCTGGCAGCGCATAGAGCAGAGCCTCAGTCAGGCAGTGCAGTGTATGTTGGGCTGGCAGCGCATAGAGCAGAGCCTCAGTGAGGCAGTGCAGTATATGTTGGGCTGGCAGCGCATAGAGCAGAGCATCAGTCAGGGAGTGCAGTGTATGTTGGGCTGCCAGCGCATAGAGCAGAGCATCAGTCAGGCAGTGCAGTGTATGTTGGGCTGGCAGCGCATAGAGCAGAGCATTAGTCAGGGAGTGCAGTGTATGTTGGGCTGCCAGCGCATAGAGCAGAGCATCAATCAGGCAGTGCAGTGTATGTTGGGCTGCCAGCGCATAGAGCAGAGCATCAGTCAGGAAGTGCAGTGGATACTGGGCTGGCAGCGCATAGAGCAGAGCCTCAGTCAGGCAGTGCAGAGTATGTTGATCTGGCAGTGCACAGAGCAGAGCCTCAGTCAGGCAGTGCAGTGTGTGCTGGGCTGGCAGTGCACAGAGCAGAGCATCAGTCAGAGAGTGCAGTGTATGTTGGGCTGGCAGTGCACAGAGCAGATCTCAGTCAGGCAGCGCAGTGTATGTTGGGCTGGCAGTGCACAGAGCAGATCTCAGTCAGGCAGTGCAGTGTATGTTGGGCTGGCAGTGCACACAGCAGAGCCTCAGTCAGGCAGTGCAGTGTATGTTGGGCTGGCAGTGCATAGAGCAGATCTCAGCCAGGCAGTGCAGTTTATGTTGGGCTGGCAGTGCACAGAGCAGAGCCTCAGTCAGGCAGTGCAGTGTATGTTGGACTGGCAGTGCACACAGCAGAGCCTCAGTCAGGCAGTGCAGTGTATGCTGGGCTGGCAGTGCACACAGCAGAGCCTCAGTCAGGCAGTGCAGTGTATGCTGGGCTGGCAGTGCACAGAGCAGAGCCTCAGTCAGGCAGTGCAGTGTATGTTGGGCTGGCAGTGCACAGAGCAGATCTCAGTCAGGCAGTGCAGTGTATGTTGGGCTGGCAGTGCACACAGCAGAGCCTCAGTCAGGCAGTGCAGTGTATGTTGGGCTGGCAGTGCACACAGCAGAGCCTCAGTCAGGCAGTGCAGTGTATGTTGGGCTGGCAGTGCACAGAGCAGAGCCTCAGTCAGGCAGTGCAGTGTATGTTAAGCTGGCAGTGCACAGAGCAGATCTCAGTCAGACAGTGCAGTGTATGTTGGGCTGGCAGTGCACAGAGCAGATCTCAGTCAGACAGTGCAGTGTATGTTGGGCTGACAGTACACAGAGCAGAACTTCAGTCAGGCAGTGCAGGGTATGTTGGGGTGGCAGTGCACAGAGCAGATCTCAGTCAGGCAGTGTAGTGTATGTTGGGCTGGCAGTGCACAGAGCAGAGCCTCAGTCAGGCAGTGCAGTGTATGCTGGGCTGGCAGTGCACACAGCAGAGCCTCAGTCAGGCAGTGTAGTGTATGTTGGGCTGGCAGTGCACACAGCAGAGCCTCAGTCAGGCAGTGCAGTGTATGTTTGGCTGGCAGTGCACAGAGCAGAGCCTCAGTCAGGCAGTGTAGTGTATGTTGGGCTGGCAGTGCACAGAACAGAGCCTCAGTCAGGCAGTGCAGTGTATGCCCCACCTCTCACTACAATGTGTCATGCGATGATAAGAGAGCAGCCTGGGAACTGCCTTCAGTTGCTGCTGCTGTCCCCTCGGCCGGTCTGACCTGAGCGCAATGCTGCAGCTGCCGGGAGACTGGGCTGTGTGTGTGTGATCTCCCGCAGCAGCAGATCCCGCAGGCCCATCATCTAACATGAGTAAGAGCCCGGATGCTCGCCGACCTCTGTCCTTGAGTTTCACCATAGACAGTATCCTGAAGTTAAACTCCCGGAGATCAGAGAGCAGCAAGCCGGCCAGAGCCTGCATAGAGAGGTCCATCGCGGAGAGGCGAGAGCTGCTGAGACACAGGGGGGAGGATGAGGCACCGGACACAGGTCTAGAGGACAAGAGGAAACCCCTATTCCCAGCACCAGGTACAGTGTGTTGTTCCCTCTGTATTGCTGCACCCACACTGAATGCACTATTATAGTTATACTTGTGTCATACTCACACTTGTATCACTACATCTTATATACAGCTTATATACAGAGGTCTGCACAATGTTCCAGTAACTACTGCACTTACACAGCTGTTTCCATGCTGCACAGCTGTGACCACTGGTGTATATGCATACAGTATATATATATATATATATATATATATACAGCGTTTATTTATATTATTCAGTGTTACTAGTACAATGGGACATTGTTATATTACTGCATGGGTGCGTTTACTAGTACATGTTATACACCTATGGCATGTATGTGTAATTATTACTACATTATATTTCTGCTTATTATTACACATGTGAGTATGTTATACAGCTGTTTATTTAACATTGTATGTGTGCATGTTATAGTGTATATTATACGGCTGTTATTACATGTGTGCATGTTATAGTGTATATATATATATATATATATATACTATATGTGTGTGTATATATATATATATATATATATATATATATATATATATATATATATATACATATATTACAGCTGTTTACTTCACATTGTATGTGTGCATGTTATAGTAATATATATATATTTCAGCTGCTTAGTTATTACATGTGTGCGTGTGATAGTATAATATATATATATATATATATATATATATATATATATAATACAGCTGTACTTCACATTGTGCATGCTATAGTGTATGTCACATGTGTGTATGTAATAGTACATATTATACGGCTGTTTAGTTATTACATGTTTGCATGTTTTAGTGTATGTTACACAGCTGTTTACTTATAATTTTATTTGTGCATGTAACATGTAACAGAACATATGACACAGCTACTTACTTATCATTGAATTCATGCATGTAACAGAACATATGACACAGCTGCATGTGTTGGGTTGGGTAACATCATCAGGTAAGCATGTAATGCTGGCATGTCCATATACTGTATCAGTAGACTTTAGGCACCGACCTAGGCAGTGGCGCGATGTCTATCGCCCCTTCTGTGCATCCCGTGCTATCACCAGCGTATGCCCCCACTGTACAGGAGCACTTGTCGTGTATTCCTGCGGAAACATCACCTACTTTCCGCCACATGAAGTCATCGCCTGCTTTAGAGGATGCTTTATAATTGATGATAAATTACAGACACAGAAATTGCAATTTGCAGTCTGCAGAGGATTTATTTCCAGCCCCCACTAGTGGGTTAGTGTGGATGTCCCCGGGATATACAATGCATTAGGAAAAGTGTATTTGGAGCATGGCAGAGGGATCTGATGAGAATTTCTGCAGCTGGGGCTCTAGCATACAACACCCTGCTGAGCATATGGGGGGGGATCTCATGCTCCAATCACAACCTCTCCAACTGTTGCAGCACTAAAAGTCTCAGCGTGCCCAATCAGCGACTCCATATAGATCCCAAGCAGCTGGGAAGCGTCATATAGATTCTCAGTGCAGCTTATTATAACAGATGCCCAGGCTGTTCTGATATAAAGCCCTTCTTTCCTAATACCTCTGTTTCTGCAAGTTATGTGTTAATGCAAAAATAGTTAATTATTTTTTGACTATATGGCATTAGCTGCATCAAACACATCCCAGCAGAGAACGATTTCTGGAGAATCTAGCGTCACTTTCATTATCACCATATAGGATGCGTTCTGCGACGCTAATGCGTGACCACTAGCGTCATCTTGTGCTTTTGTGTAGCTTATGG
>NC_139217.1:55424643-55744643 GCF_055691185.1 Crinia signifera
CTGGGTATGGGTATGGTATAATGGTATAACTAGTATATATATATATACCATTATACGGTATACATATGGTGCGGTGGGGTGAGGCACAGCCTTTCCGGTCATACTAGCGTATATGCCGGCATTTTGAGTTGATAAAGTATGTCAAAAACACAAATAATTTATAAAACATTTCTAATTTTTTTATTATAATAATGGCAGGGGAGGCAGTGCCTCACCTGGCTACCTTTTCTGCACATCTCTTATCAAAATCCAGTGAATCTCCAGCAGTGTATATTGCTGCACATGTGTATAATACTGGCATGTACCCCATGGCTCATATATTGTGTGCAAATCTGGCTGTGGTACTTGCGAGGGACTCTTGAGCCATTTACCTCACCGCACGTCCCTGGTATGGTGTAATGGTTAGCATTACTGCCTCACAGCGCTGATGTCATGGCTTCAATTCCCACCATGACCCTAACTGTTCGGAGTTTCCATGGGTTTCCTCCGGGTACTACGGTTTCCTCCCACAATCCAAAAATATACTGGTAGGCTAATTGGCTCCCAACAAATTAACCCTAGAATGTCTGTGTGTGCGTGTACATTCGGACGGTCGTTTCTCCAATAACGGAATCCCGAATGTTAGGAGCCTGGCAATGGGGGTGAATGTATTTAAGCCCCTTGGGGGCTGACTGCGCTCACCACGGCTCGCTCGCCATGCTGCAGACTCAGTGGTGAGCTGCACTCGTCACCTATTCTCCCTCTATGTGTGTAGTGGACGAGGGAATATAGCCTGTGTAAGTCAGGATTCCGACGGCCCGAGAAACGACCGTCAGAATCCCGACTGTCGGTGACTCATCCGGCACCCAAATTTTTCCAGGGACAAATCTTTCAAATATTGTGACTTCCCCCAGAAATTAGGGCACTTTACAATAAGTAAGTAGTGATAATGCACAAAGGCATGCTTCTGTGAAGATCTTACTTGATCACCCCTGTATTGATGGCACTGGGTAATCAGGTGCCCTGCCCTGCCCTTTATTTCTGAGATTTGTGACAACGTTGTACTTGACTTAAACAAGTCTGACTCATGTTTTAGATATCTTCAGGTTCATTCTATTTTTTTCAGTTATAAGTAGATGATATATAAATGTAATGTATCAAAAATTTAATCATGTTTCAGATAACACATTTCAAGTCATTAAATTGATGAAATACCACAAATTGGTATATAATTAAATGCACAAAAAAAAGTGGATTTATCTAGTATTAACATGGACTTCCAAGTTTTTTTGACAGGAATTATGCAGATTTCCTCAAGAAGATCTCAAAAATTTTCTTGTTGACTTTTGCCTCAATATACTACTCTGTGATGCTTAAAAAAGTTGACTGAGAAAGCTGTTTCCTAGAAAGGCCGCTTAGGCACAGCTAATAATCATTCTGTGAACATTTTCAGTGTCTGCTTCAGAGATGGATGAAAATAAAGTGCCGCTTGCACGCATTTCCTTCGGATTTTATGGAGGGATATTCAGGAGACTCCTTAGAACAGACATATCCTATACGTAGCTGCGCTTACAGCACTGCGACTGATTTCGCAAACTGGGATTCAACATCGCGATTATGTTGACAGAGATGGCCAGCTGAGAAACAGAAAGAGGGTGTGTGAGGCCAGGAAGTCAAGCAGTGACAAGGGGAACTACGGGTGACATTGCAAAGCCCATCCTGTGCTGCACCTTGTGCAGCCACATATATATGATAATCAGGATCTGCATGCAGCATCCATCTCTGAAAAAGGACTTCATTCATCAGTCATATGCAGTGGCGGATTCCGGGGGGGGGGGGCGTTCCATTTTGTAGCTGAGGACCAGGTCTTTCCAACGAGCCCAGCCCCGTATCTCTAGCCCCCCGGGAACCAGAGATATCGCATGGCAAAGCTGTAACGTTTTTTCCCCCATAGGATAATATGGGACCCGTCAATTCCGACCCCCACCCAATTCCGACGGCTGCCGGTTCCTTCCCTGACATCACAGCAGCTTGTGGTTGATATCATTCAATTCCAAATCGTTGGGCCTTCAATATGATACCAAGCGGATTTATATCGGTCAATCGGTTCCAGAGATATTGCGTGTAAACCGATTTTTTTTTTTAAATGTAATTTCATGGCTGTTCATGTTCTTTGAGGGCAGATTACTCTGGAACCAAACGTTCCAGTTTCACTGGACCAAAATCATTCAAAGCCCACTCAAATGTTCTTCAATATGATACTTGTCTCATGTAAATGGGTCAGTTGGTTCCGAAGATATAGCCGGTTAAATGAGATAACCGGTTAAAGGGGGGGAGGGGTGGTTTTCTCTCCCCCTCACACCAGAAAATGCAGGGACTAGGCTGGTGTAAAAGGGGCCAACCTGGGAATGCATTTTCTGATGTGAAAGAGGTATTATTTCAAATAGCTGGGACCTGCAGTGCTCTGAATACAGCCAGGCTCTGCCACTGTCAGTGGCTATCACTTCTGCCTGGCGGCGGCTGTCCCCCATTTACCGTGAGCATGTATTCCCCCTTGGCAATGAGCATGTAATCCCACATGGCAATGAGCATGGAACCTCTGGCAATGAGCATGGAACCCTTGGCAATGAGCATATAGATAAGCAGCACTTGGCTCAATCCGTGTGGTATTATGTGAATTTTGTCTCAGTCCATGTGGCATTATGTGAATTTTGTCTCAGTCCATGTGGCATTATGTGAATTTTGTCTCAATCCATGTGGCATTATTTGAATTTTGGCACAATCTGTGTGGCATTATGTGAATTTTGGCTCAATCCGTGTGGCATTATTTGAATTTTGGCACAATCCGTGTGGCATTATGTGAATTTTGGCTCAATCCGTGTGGCATTATTTTAATTTTGGCACAATCCATGTGGCATTATGTGAATTTTGGCTCAATCCGTGTGGCATTATTTTAATTTTGGCACAATCCGTGTGGCATTATGTGAATTTTGGCTCAATCCGTGTGGCATTATTTGAATTTTGGCACAATCCGTGTGGCATTATGTGAATTTTGGCTCAATCCGTGAGGCATTATTTGAATTTTGGCACAATCCGTGTGGCATTATGTGAATTTTGGCTCAATCCGTGTGGCATTATTTGAATTTTGGCTCAATCCGTGTGGCATTATGTGAATTTTGGCTCAATCCGTGTGGTATTATTTGAATTTTGGCACAATCCATGTGGCATTGTGTGAATTTTGGCTCAATCCATTTGGCATTATGTGAATTTTGGCTCAATCCATGTGGCATTATTTGAATTTTGGCTCAATCCATGTGGCATTATTTGAATTTTGGCTCAATCCATGTGGCATTATGTGTAAGGGGCAAGTATAAAGGGAAACAAAGAAAACACAGGGGTACAATTTTCAAGAAATAAGGGGTACAATTCTCAAGAAATAACAATGTAGTGCCAATTGGATGAAAGAAATGTGAAATATTTATTAAAAAACCATAATAAGTTAAAGATCCCTTTCTTTTCCCAAAAAAGGGGGGTGGGGGCATTTAAAAAGAAGAGGAATAAATGGTGTAGTCCAGTTCATCGATGTATGGCTTGTACTGAATACGGTACCATAAGAACTGGACTACACCATTTATTCCTCTTCTTTTTAAATACCCCCTCCCCCTTTTTTGGGGGAAGAAAGGGATCTTTGACTTTTTATGTTGTTTTTTTTTATAAATATTTCACATTTCTTTCATCCAATTGGCACTACATTGTTATTTCTTTAGAATTGTTGATATTTAGCGCAGTGTACCCCTGTGTTTTCTTTGTATCCTAACTGGGGCTGACTACCCCCTTTTCCACACTGCAGCTTGGCAGAGCACCTCTTATCCATTCCGTCCCCTACACCAGTGGTTAACTTGTTACCCACTACCCTCCCAACGCAAGTATAATGGGGTCTAATATTTTGTTGTATAATGTGTAGAAGTTGTATATGGTGTTGTACACTACACTCAAGGACACGCCCCCTGTTGAGTGGCCGAATCCCCTTTTCCGGAGCGCGCCTTCGGCGCGCGCACACCAACATCCTTCACTTTTGTCGCCATGGTGGGCCTGCGTACTTTAAATGCCAGGGCCTATTTTTAATACCATTCCCACCCTCTCTCTGTCGCTCTCTTAGCATGTACACTGGCACCACTAACACCGCCCCTCCCCCACCTAAACCCTCTTTTATCATGGTGCCCCCCCTGTCATTTTATCCTGGATCCGCCCCTGGTCATAAGAACTGAAAACGTATTGCTTAGATTCCAAGACCAGGGCTGGCAACAGAAATCTTGGGGCCAAGTAGACTGTGAAATCAGGGGCCCCTCAGCCCCAGCTCCCTTGGGCATCAGAATTTTTTGAGATTGCACACCGAGTCCCAAAGGACACACCCCACTGCACGCCGAATTGCCACCACCGTATCCCCTCGCAACCATGTGAAGGGATGTGTCAGATTAGATTGGCACAAAATGTTGGGATCTACCAATGTGCCCAGATCCGCAGTGGAACGCAAGCAGACTGAAATCTAGGACATGGGTTACCCGGGTAACCTATTAGATGCGTCTAGCAGTGCTGGTGTATATCTGAGCGTGGCCACCTGGTGTAAAGGGTGACGCTCTGGGTCACCTGTTTTGATTTGTCCAATATTGTGCCTAGAGCGCCTGTAGCGTAGTTACTGCTTTCAGAATATCCGGTGGTGCGTTCCAGCCGGGTGGAACGCACGCCGGGTCATATCAGATTTACAAAACTTGTGTGAGTATGACAACTTGATAAAGTATGATATGCTGATAACGCCATCCCTACTATGTGTTGAGATATGTACCATATGATTAGAGCTGTGGGAAAATAGGTAACATAAACGTTTCCGGGATTGTCCGGGTTTTGGTTAGCACTTCCTGGCATCAGGCTATTTAAGGAGGACAGCTGATCAATGTGTTAGATCATCTGATGCTGTGAAACATCTGAGATTTCGTCTTGACAAAGGGCCCGGCGTGGCTCGAAACGTCGACATGATATCTGAACAAGTGGTGATGTATTAAGCTATTTTACTGCAGAAATTTTGGAAGTCTGGTGAGTGCTCTTATTTGGACTGTTACTAATATATATATATATATATATATATACACACACACACACACACACATACTTAAACTGCCATCAGACTTTGTAGTGCTGCTTGACACACTCATTCCAATGGGTTAATTGCTAAATGTGTTTAGTGTGAGTATTTTTTATACTCTTACTGATGCAATAGTTTATATGAGGTATTGTTTTTGGGTGTATCTTAAAATAAAAGGTTGCCTTGTATTAACAGTCAGGATGCCTCCTTGCTGAATCACTGAGCATGCATCACTAGATTAAGATCATAGTTGCCACTAGGCTTGAGAGCAGTCCTGCCCATTTCCACCTCACAGCTAATGATTATATCCGTATTACTCCATATCACACAATATGGATTGTCAATCATAGGGGTCGGTACAGATAGTTGCCATTGCAAAGGTGTGCAAACATTGGCAACAGCAGTGGAACTCAACCCCCACACAGGTTATTCTCACCTCAGATTTATGAATATTTGGACAAAGCCCTATTGAAGAGACCCCAAAGCCATTTTCATTGCACATACCCCATAAGGGTATGGATCATTAGGTCATCACAATGTTGGTCGACATGCAGGAAGGTCGACATGGGTTAGGTCGACAGTCAAACGGTCAACATGGGGTTTTTTACTAAAAGAAATTGTCCCGAATGACGACACAGTTGACATGGACACTGAAAGTAGTACCGCATGGCTCGCTACGCTCGGCACACTATGTTGACCTTTTGACTGTCAACCTAACCCATGTCGACCTAATGACCCTGTTGACCTAATGACCCTGTCGACCTAACCCATATCGACCTTCCTGCATGTCGACCTAGACTAATGTTGACCTAAATGCATCTCGACCTAATGACTGTCAACCATTATGCTGGTGACCCAATGCCCGTATCTCCCCCATAACATGTGGATGGCAGATATAGCTGCTGTTTACAGTTTTTCAAAGCCACTACATTTTTGCCTAGACAATGTAAAACATTGATACTATTAAGTGCAAAAATGCACCCATATTGCATTTAATAGCATTGCTTCTTTAAATTCTGCAGGCAAAAATGATGGCACTCTGAAGCCTACTGTGCCAGTATCCCTGGAACATACTTACCTACTTTGTAAGCCTCCTCTCCATGAGAAGCCCAGAGTGGAGACACTGCAGCGCAGTGGGCGGGGCAGAATGATCTCATCATAAGCCCTTCCCCAACATACAGAAACGCGCACGATTTGTGGGTCCGTGGTGAGGGGCGTGGCTAAATGATGCAATCCAGTCCT
Source organism: Crinia signifera (assembly GCF_055691185.1). Taxonomy (NCBI): domain Eukaryota; kingdom Metazoa; phylum Chordata; class Amphibia; order Anura; family Myobatrachidae; genus Crinia; species Crinia signifera. The sequence goes on from NC_139217.1 coordinate 55,431,005, forward strand.
TTTGCCCCACCCTCTTCCCTCAGCTCCCGTGATTACCAGTGAATAACCTATATACTTTTATACTGTATACTAGGCTTCCCTTCCTATATTAAGAAAATGAGAGGAGTGAGACCATATCCTAGAACTGTGATGAATGACAAGTGCTGCTGATTATCGTGCACCCATATACATGATATTCTATTCTAAATCATCATATAACAGATATTACAGTATAAAATAACTAATAATTATAGGGGTGATTCAGTTTGGCTCACAAAGCAGCGGCCTTTCTCTAGGCTGCCCCCCCACTGCTGAATCCACTCGGTACCATGCGCGGGGATGTACGTAAACACGTCCCCTCGCGTGTGGCCAAAGTGGAGAGACATCATTTGTTTGATGGTCACCGGCCATCTAATGGTTTCTCTCCCCTTCGGAACTAAACGTCAGTCTAAACTGAGTCTGTCGAAGAAGGTGATTTTTTTTAAACATTATCGCTCATTTTGGCCCTTCTGAGTGATTTCAAATATCGCCCAGTGTGTGTGATATGAACAATGAACGACGCCCCCTATTGTCTTTGCATGCAGCTCAAACATCTAAATGTTCAGTGGGGCGGAACCGGTGATGCCACTGAACAATATCATTCAGTGTGTATGCGCTATATTGTTCAGAATCAACTTTATTGGCCATGTGGGCTTGCGCACACTAGGAATTTTTTGTTGATTACAGTGCAGCATCAAGCAGGGATGAAGGGGGGGGGGGGAGAGATTACATACATTACATTAACACATTACATGTGGGGGACACATGCCCGACGAGCTGCACAGCACCTAGGCAGCCATCAGCGGCACCACTGGTCGTTGCAGCAGTCAGGTGGGCAACAATATAAGCAGGGACAGTACAGTTTTCACACGGGAACACATACCCGCCAAGCTGCACAGTGCCTAGGCAGCCATCGGTGACCCAGCTGGTCATTGCAACAGCCAGGTAGGTAACAGAATGAGCAGAGACAGTACAATTATAGCAGAGACAGTACACTTATCACACAGGGACACTTACCCGCCAAGCTGCACAGCGCCTAGGCAGCCATCAGTGGCACCATTGGATGTTACAGCCGCCAGGTAGGTAACAGTATAGGCAAAGACAGTACAATTATAGCGGACAATTACAGTTATCACACTGGGGACACAGGGTTACATATGGCTGAGTGCACAGTTCCTAGGCAGCCATTCGCGGTGCCATCTTCCTGTAGGGGGAGCCAGCGTGGGGGGTGGTGGCGGGGCTGGAAGAGTCAGCTAGGGGGGGTGCGGTGCCGCCGCATAGTTCACCAGTAGCTATTGCGGCCTGCTGGGGGTTTCCAGGGGGGGTGGGGGGTGGATCCTACCAGCCTCTGGGCATCATACATGGGCTCCTGTGGCCGATGTGCCTCATGTCCCTCTCCTGTCCGTGGGGGGGGGGGGGGGGGGGGGATTTGCTGAGTGTGCTGGGCCCTCCTCACTGAGTGCTGGGTCCTGCCTGCCTGTGCGTGTGCCGGGCCCTCCCATCTATGGAGAGAGGGAGCTGGAGGTGATCTTCCTCTTCTGGGGGGGGGGATGGTGGTGCCGGAAATGCAGCGCTGCGCTCCCCGGTCAGATGTCTCTGCACTTGGCACTCCCCAACTGACACAGCAGCCTCCTCCTTCCTTCAGCCGGGTCGGGTTGCTGCAGCAGCCTCCACTCTCTCCTTCTGCCTCTCCTCCACCACTCTGCACGCCGCTCTGGAGGCCGAGGATGGTGGAGCACCGTGGATGGGGGATCGGAGCTCCACGTGCATGAGACCATCCCCGGCCTCCTCCGGAAGACCACCCAGCCGGTCAGCACCGATGACTGATACCATTATTGATTTTGGCGTTGCCGGCAATCGGGCAGTGCGAGCGGACCTTAAGATTAATGATGGTAATAAGCAGAACACTATATAGAAGTAAAATTTTTGTGACTATGTGCAGCATAGAAATGCGCAACAAAACCACAGAACAGCGGGTTCCAAACTGTGTGCCTGGGCACCCTTGGGGGTCCAAGACCAGAGCATATTATTTATCATAAAACATGTGGACACTCATAAGCACATTTCTGAACCATAACTGACCCTAAGAATGACAGGTAGGCACCATTTACTTAATTTAATATATAATTTTTTAATTTATCAATAAAAAAAAAATGTTCATTCTAGTGGCGCCGTGAAAGAAATGCTGATACTCTAGGGCGCCATTATTCAAGAAAGTTTGGGAACTTCTGCCACAGTACAGATATGTCCTCACGATAAGCAGCCCCTTACGGCGAGCCAGGTCACTAGAGACTCTTTTAACGTTGGGTGTCTCTTTTGCTTCATTTTTTTACTGAAACTGCGTCTTAGTTGTAGTTTTTAGAAGTAGTTGCCCATAACAACCAATCAGATTCTACTTATCATTTATATCACCTTCTAGGGGATAATAGCAAGAAGCTGATTGGTTGTTAAACAATGAGACTGAGACACAGGAGGAGACTGCCCTGATTAATTTGTTTATGACACTTGTATATCTGTGCGACTGAGTTTCGAAATCTGTATACAAAATTCTATAAAGTAGCAGCCACAGCTTTCTGCTCTGCTCCATAGGCACGACTCAGTCACACACAATGGGGGTTATTCTGGTTGATTCGCAAGGCTGCGAATTTACAGCCTGGTGGGATCCGCACCCATCATTCGATAGTCTCCGACCATCGAATGATGGCGAAGGCTCACACATATGTAAGGTTGCCTCTGAGCAACCTTACAGTTGCAGGTGTCTGCTCGGGGGAAGTAGACGGGCAGCTTATATCTGGTGATGTCAGCTGCCTGCCCCCTGCCTGTCCGTCATGCCTCATTACAATAAGAACGCCAAGTGTTCTCATGGGAATGCCCACGAAATGCTGGGCGTTCCCATATGGTAATGAGGCAGCCCGCCGCCCCTCTCTGCCCCTGCCTGCAAAGCTGCTTGCGTGCACCCAGGAAAAAAATCTGTTCGTCATGGCCACACGCAACAAGCGCTTGCACATGTGCAATAAAAAACCATCGTTCCCCGTGCGAACGAGGGGACCTTGAGAACGGACCTGAATATGTTGTCATTAAACATATGTTGTCATTAAACAGCACAGTCTCCTGATGCATTCTGGTCACATTGCGTTGTGACTGAAACACATTTTTGGCATGAAAAGACACCCAACGTTAGCAAAATGGCAACTCATTCACGCCAGGCATTTTGTGCTACAGATGGGGCCACTGTCTTCATTTCCGCCAGAGCGCCATATCTGTATAGCTAGTGAGCGCGGTTGGACGACGACCGGGGACAAGAATGAGGCATGTGAGTGTCTCTCCCTATTCTGGTGGATGGTGCAGGACAGTGCATGGCGATAGCCGCGCAGGGAGCCGCTCTGATGAAAGCAGCTCTATCTGTACATGGGGTATGGAGGCTAGATGTATGAGGACGCATCTGTACATATATCTCCAAGTCAGCCTTGTTTTCCACACATCCTGTCAGCGCAAGGATATTTTGTGTTCCCGGCTGTGACCGAGGTGGACCAGTGGAGGGCGCTGGATAGTTGAACGCAGGAGGTTTTGATATGAGAAATACACAGGAGGATCAGGGCACTGTGAACCAGAGTGTTGGCGGAGACCAGGAACAGGGGCGCGGAGTCTAACCTGCCAGCGGTATTCACCAGGGAGCCCCGCAAGGAGCTTTGGACTTAGCTGCGTCTGACAGGCAGGTCGCGGCCCCCTGCCCTGGCCCTCTGGATGCAGGCTGGGGTGATGACACTTGAATTTGGAGAGCTCAATGAGGGAAGTGCAATCTGGGAATTGCTGGGGATGTCGACGTGAGATGTCGACCGTGGTGTCGACAGATGAGGGAAGGCCCCGGGGTACTTGCTGGAAGTATAGGACAGATGATGTAGTCACTATGAGAGCAGCAGGGAGTAGTCAACCCCGGAGTCGACAGAGTCTGTCGGCAGTTTTCAGGACCAGGTGGGAAAGTCACTGATGGGCTGAAAAGCCAAATGATGTTTGTAGCGGAACACCGGCTACTCAACTGCAGGGATGGAATCGCAGGAGTCTTCTGGAGATGGAGAGAACCAGGTAGTATCGCAGGGGTACGCTGGAGATCTCGGAGCCTTGGAAACTTCTCTGACACAGGAGATTCTGGGAACAGGTAAGCAATTGTTCAAGGCAAGGAATGAAGGCCCAGGGCCTGAGTTATATCCCCCTTGCCTTTCTGTGATTGGCTGCCAGCCGCAGCACTAATCAACACTGGGGAAAGACAGACACACCTGATTACTGCACAGGTGTGTGTGGGTCAGGGATCAGGCTGCAGAACTCAGGGAAGTTCACTGGAGACTTAATCACTGGGAATGCAGGGCAGCTGCAACAGCAGCAGCTAGGAGCAAACAGGCATAGAAACCTCAGAAACTGACTGAACCAAGTCAGGTTCATGACAGTACCCCCTCCTTTAGGGGTGGACTCCGAACACCCCAACGAACTTGGTAGGGACGGGAGGATCGGGCCCTTGAGGCTAGGACTCCACTATCGCTTAAGTTGCATCTAGTAAGATAGCCAGGGGCTTTTGGATAGCAACTTGTAGAATTCAATTTAATTTTTTCCTGAGGCAAAACATAGTTTTCATCTTCGGAACAGGTGGACCATCCATCATCGATGGAAACTGAATTTATCGGAGTATCATCCTGGAGAAAAACATGGTCGTGGAGGATAGGACCTCCTTGGGAAGGAATTTTATGCTGTGTACCCTCTGGACAGGATGTCACACATTCTTTGATATCTTCTCTGATCTGTGGCCATCCATCGAAGCGTTGCAGAGTCTCGAGGGTGTTTTGGGCACCAGGACGCCCGGGGAACAAAGATTTATGAACCCCTGACAACTGTCTTGGGCGGAGCTCAGGGGGCACAAATGTCTTACCAGAAGGAGGTGTAGGAGATACTTGCGTAGGAGCAAATGCGATGGAATCAGGAATGGGGTAGTCTTCCTTTATGGAGCAAGATAGGACATCAGTTTTTACACTCAGAGTACCAGAACGGCACATAATCCTATCATAGGGCTTGTTTTGTCTGAGCTGACGTGGAACCTCTTTTACTGGAGAGCGATGGGATTCTACGTCTCTGGAATCAATACAAGATCGGAGACCACCTTTTTTCTTTGCAGGGCAAACACCTATACCAGCAGGAGGATTAGAAGGTCGGACGAATCTCTTTTGAAGATTCTTTCTATTACCAGATAGCATGGCCTGATTCTTAGGGACTGATACCGGGTAGGTACGGCCTTTAGGAGTAATTTTCCCTGGGCGCAAATTGATGGAGCAATCCCACTCCTGAGGTGGTGGCAGGGTATCGGCAGCATGCTTATCCATAAGGTCTCTGTAGGTGTCAGGCCAACCAGGAAATGGTGCGACATTCGTGGAACCGGTTGGCAGCGCCGGAACAGTACAATGCTGACGACAATATGGACTCCAATGTTCCAACTGTAAAGTGGACCAGTTGATACTGGGGTTATGGAGTCGGAGCCATGGAAGCCCCAGCACAATGTCATAGGATGCTTTGGGAATCACAAAGAATTTTATTAACTCTTGATGCAAAGTACCAACTTTTAAAAGGACAGGTTCAGTACGGAAATGAACCTCACTGCCAGGAATCTTGCTGCCATCCATCACGGTAACAGAGATAGGCGGAGATATGGGTACCAGAGGAATTTTCAACTTGGAGACAAGGTCATAAGAGATGAAGTTTCCACCTGACCCGGAATCTGCTAGGGCAGAACTGGGTATGGGTCCGGCTGGAGTCTCGAGGGACACTGAAAGGACAAAGTCATTATCGTGAGGAGATTTCACAAGTTGACCCAACCTGACTTCTCCATTGCAGGTCAGGCCTTGGCGTTCTCCTGAACGCTCAGGACAGGCATCAATGAAATGATTGGAAGCAGCACAATATATACACAATCTATTGCGCTGCCTGCGGGCACGTTCGACAGGAGTCAGGCGTGATCTACCAATTTGCATGGGTTCTTCACGGTCAGGAGACACAGAACGTGATTCAGGAATCTCTCTAGGAATTAACTTCTTTTGTTTTTCAAGACCTCTCTCACGGAGGCGTAAATCAATCTTGACACATTGGGAGATAAGGTCTTCCAACCGATCTGGAAGATCCCGGGTTGCCAGCTCATCCTTGATGCGATCTGATACTCCTAACCAGAACGCAGCTGTCAAGGCTTCATTGTTCCACAGTAACTCGGATGCCAAAGTCTGAAAGTGGACCACATATTGCCCCATGGGCCGAGATCCTTGTTTGACCTGAAGGATATCTGTGGAAGCAGAGGCTGAGCGACCTGGTCTATCAAAAATATGGCGAAAAGTCTCGATAAATTTGTCATAGTCTGCAAGGAGAGGATCAGACTTCTCCCACAGCGGTGATACCCATTCGAGGGCAGTTCCGGAAAGCAATGAGACGATATATGCAATCTTTATTCTAGCTGTGGGGAAGTTGTGAGGTAACAGTTCAAATTGAATTTGACACTGATTAATGAATCCCCTGCAGGTTTTGGAATCACCGTCGTATTTGCTTGGTACCGGCAATTGGAGACTGGAATGGGAAGTGGGTGGTAAAAAATTTTGGACAGTCGACACATGAGTTGACAATGACTGCTGCATTGTATCCAATCGACTGGATACCTCTTGAAGATATTTTATCACTCGCTGCTGAGTGGCTTCTTGAGTCTCTATCCGAGCGGTAACATTTTGGATGACCGCTGGTCCCACACTGGGGTCTTGAACCGAGTCCATCGGCCTTGAACAAACTGTCAGCGCAAGGATATTTTGTGTTCCCGGCTGTGACCGAGGTGGACCAGTGGAGGGCGCTGGATAGTTGAACGCAGGAGGTTTTGATATGAGAAATACACAGGAGGATCAGGGCACTGTGAACCAGAGTGTTGGCGGAGACCAGGAACAGGGGCGCGGAGTCTAACCTGCCAGCGGTATTCACCAGGGAGCCCCGCAAGGAGCTTTGGACTTAGCTGCGTCTGACAGGCAGGTCGCGGCCCCCTGCCCTGGCCCTCTGGATGCAGGCTGGGGTGATGACACTTGAATTTGGAGAGCTCAATGAGGGAAGTGCAATCTGGGAATTGCTGGGGATGTCGACGTGAGATGTCGACCGTGGTGTCGACAGATGAGGGAAGGCCCCGGGGTACTTGCTGGAAGTATAGGACAGATGATGTAGTCACTATGAGAGCAGCAGGGAGTAGTCAACCCCGGAGTCGACAGAGTCTGTCGGCAGTTTTCAGGACCAGGTGGGAAAGTCACTGATGGGCTGAAAAGCCAAATGATGTTTGTAGCGGAACACCGGCTACTCAACTGCAGGGATGGAATCGCAGGAGTCTTCTGGAGATGGAGAGAACCAGGTAGTATCGCAGGGGTACGCTGGAGATCTCGGAGCCTTGGAAACTTCTCTGACACAGGAGATTCTGGGAACAGGTAAGCAATTGTTCAAGGCAAGGAATGAAGGCCCAGGGCCTGAGTTATATCCCCCTTGCCTTTCTGTGATTGGCTGCCAGCCGCAGCACTAATCAACACTGGGGAAAGACAGACACACCTGATTACTGCACAGGTGTGTGTGGGTCAGGGATCAGGCTGCAGAACTCAGGGAAGTTCACTGGAGACTTAATCACTGGGAATGCAGGGCAGCTGCAACAGCAGCAGCTAGGAGCAAACAGGCATAGAAACCTCAGAAACTGACTGAACCAAGTCAGGTTCATGACACATCCATCACCCCATATGACATACTGTAGGTTCAAATATTTTCAACAAGTTCCGTTTAGGAATAACATTGAATATGGTGTATAAATGTTCTCTTTCTCCTTTGCTAGCAATTTATGTTATGTATATCACTGATGGAAGGCTTTGCCATGCAAATCATTACACACGTTTCCTCAGGCCAAATTGGGCTTTATATAGTCAAACAGCAAAGGACACACAATTAGTTCTCAGTCCATTAATTGTCTATGTATTAAAGTATGGGGTCACGAAGAGTTGAATTCTTATACACTTCATCGACTACTCTTATAGTTTTGTTGTCAGTATAATATTGTGTAATATTAATATAGTTCCTGTCACCAGTGTCGTCTTTCCCATTGGGCTTAATGGGCAGTTGCCCAGGGGCCCAAGGATTCTAGGGGCCCACCCCAATAGGGAAAGCAGCATTGCCCCGGGGAGCTGTGGGGGCGGGTGGCGGGAAGCGGGGTCCAGGCTTGTAGCACTGCGCTATTTGCCAGGCGGTGGGCGGAAGCTGATTTTGAAAACACTGGCCAGCCACTGATTGGCTGAAATCTCTCAGCCAATCAGCAACTGGCCAGACTTTAAAAAATCAGCAGTGCTTCCCGCCCGACTTTCACCTGCTGCTGCCCGGTCCCCACTGCCCAGACCCCGCTGCACATAGGTATTCACATTTCTGCACCTTGGTAACATCTTTCTTTAATTCATCACAATTGTACAACTTGAAAGCTATTTGTATTCTGTTTTTTTTTTTCAAAATTGTTGTATGGCCACTATTGGTTTGGAACGAAACACTCATGGATCTTTTAGGTTCACATCATATATCTCCTATTATATCCAATTGGGACAATTATGAATTGCTGATAAACAATGTGTGAAAAGGAGCACATACATTGGATTCACAAGTCTTTAGTCTTTATTTTGGGTAGCAGGTCACAGCATACCTAGTCAATTTCACAGGCAGCATTGAGGTATATAGGTAATCACAGCACAGTACAGACACAGTACAGACTCTTCCAAATGCTTCAGCGGTCCCTACCGTAGCCCACACACTGACCTATCGCTTGGCAGCTAATGCACGATTAACCACTTGAGTGGTATGCCCGGAAATTTTCCGGGCTCAACTGCGCTGCCGCAGCGGGCTGTCCCACAAAATTTCCGGGCATACCACTAAAATAAAGGTGTGCGCCGGTGGTGTCCAGGTGTGCACCACTGGTGCATCACCTGTCCGGGCACCCCCCCAATGGCCGCTCTGATGTCCCCTCACCTCTTAGTTCCGACGTGCAAGAGCTACAGAGCTCCCCTGTCCCCGCCGCCATTAGTTTTAGTAATTCACAGGCAGCAGGCTCGGGGAGACTCGGGAGAGTTCAGGCACCCGAGTCCTCCCGAGCCGCAGCGAAACATCCCCGAGCCTGCCGCCTGTGTGATCACTGACAGGCGGCTGAGGCAGCGGCAGTTGGGAAGCTCCAGAGTACTAACGCCGGAGCGACTTCCGATGACCTGTGGTGGGTTTTGCTGGGGCAAAACCCACCACTCAAGGGGTTAAGAGCATTTACCCTCTGCCCTGGAAACACTTATATCAGGAGAGCACAGGTGCTGCTGATTACACAATCCTGCTGATGCTACTGCTTCCAAAACCTGGTCTGGATCCTCCACATTACTCTCATGTGGACAGATGCTGTATCTGCCAAAATTGGTATATACATGCGTATATGCATTGTGAAATACTGGATACTGTAGTATATCTCTTTATTAAATCTAGTGCATTCCAGTAGCAGAATGTCATAGATATATGGAAGATATGCTGAGTGTCCTTGCATCTGGTATGCTCCCATACCAGATGGTTCTACCATTAGGCAGCTGCCTAGGGCGTCTGCATCATTGACGGGGCAAAGGGCAATGTGCGTATCACAAAAATGAAGGATATGAGAAAGACATCCTTCCTGTAGTACAGGTGTCGGCTGTAGAACTTCTAAGGCTGTCTTGGAGTTATGAAAATAGCCCCAATCTGCAGGGAAGTCTACTCTGCCCCATCTAACTTGGACAGTGGGGATGTATACAATTTGATTGTCCTCCACCCTGTGAGTTGACTGTAGTCTAAAGGTCCCCATATACTAGTCCGACTTGTCCGAAGGCCAAGTCGGACACGATTTCCCTTAAACTCCCCCGGCAGCTCCCTAGTAGGGCTTCCATATGATTTGGCACTTGATGTTCCATTTTTTTTACATGCGATTTATCGCATGTAAAAGACTCCTTGGGAGCTGCCGGGGGAAGTTCAAGGGAAATCAGATGTGATACATCAGAGGCACATACATCACAGGTGTGATACATCGCGCTATATAAGAAACTATAAATAAATAAATCGTGTCAGCTATCTTATGATGTGGGTAGGATGAAATGAAAACAGTAAAACCCTAAGAGACAGTATTGAGGGGGGCAAGGATTACTTCATTTAGCCCCGCACCCCAATTGCAGGCATTTCTGACAATCCAGTCCCCCCAAAGTGAAGCATTCAGTTGTGCTCATAAGTTTACATACCCTAGCAGAATTTGTGATTTTCTGGCCATTTGTCAGAGAATATGAATGATAACTCACAAACGTTCTTTCACTCATGGTTAGTGGTTGGGTGAAGCCATTTATTGTCAAACAACTGTTTACTCTTTTTAAATCCTAATGACAAAAGAAACTACCCAAATGACCCTGATCAAAAGTTTACATACATACCCCAGTTCTTAATACGGTGTATTGCCCCCTTTAACATCAATGACAGCTTGAAGTCTTTTGTGGTAGTTGTGGATGAGGCTCTTTATTTTCTCAGATTGCAAAGCTGCCCATTATTCTTGGCACAAAGCCTCCAGTTCCTGTAAATTCTTGGGCTGTCTTGCATGAACTGCACGTTTGAGATCTCCCGAGAGTGGCTCAATGATATTGAGGTCAGGAGACTGAGATGGCCACTCCAGAACCTTCACTTTATTCTGCTGTCGCCAATGACAGGTCGACTTGACCTTGTGTTTTGGATCATTGTCATGTTGGAACATCCAAGTATGTCCCATGCGCAGCTTCCGGGCGGATGAGTGCAAATTTTTCAGCAGTATTTTCTGATAACCTGCTGCATTCATCTTGCCATCAATTTTGACCAAGTTTCCAGTGCCTTTGTAGCTCACACAACCCCAAAACATCAGCGATCCACCTCTTTGTTTCACAGTGTACCTTTCATCATGGGCCTTGTTGATTCCTCTCCAAATGTAACGTTTATGGTTGTGGCCAAAAATTTCAATCTTGGTCTCATTACTCCAAATGACTTGGTTCCAGAAATGTTGAGGCTTGTCTCTGTGCTGTTTGGAGTATTGCTTTTTGGCATTTGCGTAGTAAAGGTTTTCTTCTGGCAGCTCGACCATGCAGCCCATTTTTCTTCAAATGCCTCCATATTGTGCATCTTGAAGAATAACGCAATGACTGCCATAGGAAAGGAGTGAATTAAACATCCAAGGCTGTGTGTACACAATAGAGCATGTGACTCGGAGCCAATAGGAAAGCAGGGGAGGGCAGAGTTAGCTGGGGATAATAGGGACAGGGAAGGAGGAGTCTTCCTCTTATCCCTGTGGAATTTCACTGGAATGGTTCTGGTGAGTGATGCTCCATGTTTTCATTGTTAGGCACCCCTGACCCTGCACTAGAATTGAGGCCTAGAATTTTATATTGCCTGTCGTAGTTTCTAACGATTTCAACATTGTATATCTTACACATATTACAGCTGCATACAAGGGAGAGCTCTTTATAGTGCATTATTGCATTACAGTACTGTTAGGAGTTATGTAAGTTATTCGTAACATTGGGTAGGGCCTATCAGTATCCTAGGCAGGGGTGCAAGGGTTGGAGCAAGGCAGGGCTTGTGGGGCTATCACAGGATTTATACACTGATTACATGGTTGCAGGAGTTGTACACATGGGTAGATGTTACACCGATGGCAATTGCAGGTGCAGAGTTTTGCATCCCCACGCCTGATCTGTACTCACCGGTCAATGGCGCCCGCCTGTCTGCAATGCTGGTGCTGGCCGCCGCACACTTCGCTGCGGACGCCGGTCTGTCCACGGGAGGCCCGTACACATTGCGGCATCCCCCGCATTGCCTCGCTGCAGGCAGGGGTCCCATCCCCAACAGCGCCGAGCGGTGCCGCGCTGACCGACACTTCAGCGGGCCCTCCGCCGCACCGCTCGGCGTCACTCCTTGCCTCCCTTCTCCGGACGCGTCGCTCTGTGGCACTCCGCTGGAGTGTGGGGAGAGTGTCAGCGGTCGCACACGGTAGTCCGCGTTTGGCGGCGGGTAGGAGGAGGGCGTCTGGCGCTCGGAGCGGCGGCATGGGGAGGGAGTCACCAAACGGCAACCAAGGTGCACTGGACTGGAGTCCGGTGCATGAGGGAGCTGAGTCGGCTCGGTCACCGCGACCCCAGGAATCAATGTGGCGGAAGCCAGGGGTCAAGGGTCGACGGTGGCCGAGCGCACATTACATAGGAAGGGGGAGAGAATGCCTGCAAAGGCAAATAGCTTGCAGTACCAGGGTAGACCAGAAGGAGCAGACTCACCACATAGTCACAGGGAAAGGAGAACTATAAGAGCAGTAGAGGGGAAACACAGGGTATAGAGTCAGGGGAGCACTCCAGGTCCTCGATCAGGTCTGGTAGTGACTACGGAGCAACCTCCCCGGCTCCCGCATATAAACCCTACATGCTGGCTACTTTCCTTAATTCAAGGGCACGGCCGTTGGCACCACCAATGGAGCGATCATGTATGGTTACAGGCACGGGGAGAATAGAGGTAGAACCCCTGCCACAGGAAGGAGATCAGCAGGGGCCCCCGTGCGGGGAGTGAAGTTAAAGAGCCATGCCCCTGATAAGAGCCATCCAAGAGAGGGTAGGGCCACAAGGCATTAGTAAGGGTGGCCATGCTCCAAGGGCAAAGCTCGCATTGCAGAATAAAAAGACCATGCAGTACATTAGCTATTACAGGGGCAGAGTTTTTACATCCCATGTTCAGGTAAATGGGGCGTAGCAGCTCCCGAAGGCAAATGGATATTACCATTGCCAAATTATTCACCATAAATCTCCCTCATTTTCAACTAACCCGCATTACACTGTTACATTATGTCGCTAAACAACTGCTTTGGGTCTTATCTACATTTGGTTATAAGGCACTTTAAAAGATTCCTCTCAGATGTAGCAGTACAAACCCCCGCTACTATTAGGTGCCACGTTCACAATCTCTCCTTATATAGAACTAGACACGGCCTTCGGAGAGTGCAGGACACCCCGCCTCAGGGGAACACTTTGCGACATTATATTACCAACTATAATCTTCATTAAGCTAGCTGTTAAAAGTAGCCTAGGATGTCCCAGGATAACAATACAATTGCAAGGGTGACACCACTGGTGGGAACCCAGAGGCCACTGATGTTATATGGCAATTTGTGGCGCATAGATGCAGACGGGGGGCTCCAAGGTTAATAGCACACCGCCAAGACGGGCGCACTAACAATTATATACTGGTACAATACTAAAAAGACAAGCTCTCCAATAAATGAGTGGACAAGGTATTGCAGTTATACAAGGGCCCTAATGGTACCAGTGTTGCTAATCACTGCACCACCCTATCGTACATTGGTCACGCTGCACCTAACAGCAAACTTCCTTCTACAATTGTCACATTTGCGCTTATATTTATTGATTTGCAGTTTCCGATATAACGCAGCAGATTCTGTCGCGCTTTATAATCAGAGACAGGGGAAAAACAAACGGGGTAACAGACGGACTAACTTGGAGGTAGAAGGCCCCTGCTGCAAGCTTATGTTAATGGCGATTAAATATGACCAGAGAGACAATAAGTGAACAGCGCAGGTTACGTAATAAGTCCGCAACCAACGTACCCTTTATACCTAACTACGTGCGTACAAAGCGTAACGCAGCGTAGTGTACCTTTTATTGTATTATGTACACAGAGAACCAGTACCTTAATCAGAGATTCCTTCGCAGTATATTGTCTCTAAACTGCGAATATACCTTATCGGACAGTGTCCGTAATATACCTTGTCGCTATTATGCGAATAAACAGACACGACCACTGTATAGAAATAAGGAGATAAGAGCTCCGTAAAAAGGTTGTATTTGAGTCCCTAATGGACAATAGGGGGTTTCAGAAATAAGAATAAACAGGTATAACAAGTAATACAATATACTAACAATGAATACTAAACAGACTCTGCTAAGGGGAAAGAAAACAGATACAAGACACAATCAGCCAATCAATACAATAAGGATAACTACCGTTAATGCAACCGTTACCGTTCTCATCAAATATGCGAAGTGTAGTCCGGTCAGAGCTCACTATCGTTCAGGGATGAACTATAGTCCGGTGGTCAGGTCAGGGAAAAGTAGATGTGCCGAAGAGACTTTGGCTGCTCTGGGTCGCCTATCTTATAGGGTCAGAAAGGGGAGGTCAAAGGCCGTTCTCATTGGTCAGGGGTCGAATGTCAGGTCAGCTGTGATTGGGGGGGTAAGCTGATACACCTGGTTTGGCTAGGTCCAGGGGAGTGAACTTTAAGAGTCCTTTGTTCGGTGGTTTCGGCGTCAGCAGTGATAAGAACTGGTTTCATCTGGATTTCTTTGTTACATTCTTTCAACAGAAACTGTCCCTGGATTATGGATTATGTCCATAACTATCGAGCCGTGTATATTGCGGAATATTCGCAATGACCGGAATACTTCGCATAATGAACTGAACGGAACGGTACTAAACACGATACAGATAGATGTATGCAGGGCTAACTAAGCTATGTGTGGCGTTCTAAACCTTTAACTATATTTTACTTAGGGTCAGTATGTATTTATGAATTTATGTGTGATAGTATGGCTACTCTTCTGGCCCACTTTGCCACGCATACTCGGGTATGGAAACTTTATTTGCGCAACTCTGCGAACCAAAATGGCGGCCATACTATCCTAAAATGGCGTGTGTGTAACTCGACTTCCATAGTCCACCCTTTAACAGTAATTATAAAACTGTTACAATACAAAACATTTCACACGACAATACAGAAATTCATAATCCTAACAGAGAAATTGGGATACATGAATTAAACATATAAGGGGAGTAAACCATCTGCTCTCGGCCGATCCAGGATCATGGATAAACGATGGGCCGCATTTATCGAACAACCTACTCAGGGTCACGAAGGATAATGTACAATTTTGGGATAAAAATAAAAACAGGGGTGGTTACAACATATACACGTTCACAAATATGGTTTCTTTAAAGGGAGGTGGTTTCGATTTTAGGGTCATATACCAAACCCTGGTCTTCCTCTGTATCTCTCGTTCTTACACTCATGATTTCGGTACGTTTTGTCTTTCCCCGGGTCACCACCTTTATACATTTGAACAATAGCACGAAGACTATGATGGCACCACCGATACAGAGAAGGAGTTTTCCTATGCTAGCTATGATCCCTTGCGCCCATTCTCCTAAACCAGAGAACCAGTGCATTGGATTCAACCAGGAGGTCCATTCACTAACTTTGTTACCTATTTCTGCCAGGCTGATATTATGTTCCCTTCTAAATTCCCATTTAAGCTGAAGAATCTCATCCATCCGATGATCGATGATTTCTTCTGGGTCTTCAGTATTGTTGGTGATATATGTACAACACTTCACCCCAAACTGTGTAGAGAGGGTGACACAATATCCTCCTGTCATAGCTGTCAGATAGTTCAACACCATTCGATGTTGGACTAGCTCTCTTTTATACGCTTGCAACTCCTTCCCAGTGTATCTAAAGGTGTCATCATAAATCTCAGTGATGTTATCTACCAAGCTGGCTAATGCTTGTATATATTTAAAATTTATGACTCCTCTGGCGGTATGGGTGATATCTAAAGCAATGAGGAGTTGGATACCGAACGACTCGTGTATCATTTCGGAAGCTAGGGGTTCTTTCCTGATGGTTAAATCCCTTTTATGGATTTGGTCATAATGGGTATGAGTGTAAGGAGGAGAAATACCTCTGTGTATGTTCATCATCTCATCATGTGTGAGGGTCATCACTTCCGGTAACACTCTGCCTAGATAACAAATACCAACGTAGTTCATGGAGAGCCATTTGTACGCCCTCCTACCACAAATATAATAAACATCGTCAGGGAGAAAATAGGGGACAGAGTATTTCATGATCTTGTCACACATTATCCATAAGAACATCCCCGTCCCCTGCTCCCTGACTCGTTCCTCACATGTTTCTGGCTGTAGGGTTACATTACAGTAGCCGGCTGATACTCTGCCGGCCATCATCTTACTTTTCTTCACCGTGTAAACATATTTATAATGTCTCCCACTGGTTCGGATCTTTAACAACAATTCTTTATCAATAGGCTCTCCATCTGGACGCTGGGAGTAAGTTATTGTCTGGTTATGCCATGTCACTTCCCAAGTACCAATCGCTCTGGAACTCGAGAAGTTCATACATACCAGGGACTTATCCACTTGGTATGGGTGTAATCTAAGACTAGGGGACCTGGTATACAGGTATCTCTTATCCAATGGCCTCCCCTTATTTAATACGCTTATCTCTGAAATATTAAGCGGGTATGGGACTAGGCCTACACTACTCCTTTTATGTAACACTTGTGAACACACCCAGCATTCTGTTTGGTTTAAGACCTTACCCACTAGTGAGTGGTAATCACTCAAAGGATGTCGGCCTGTAGTTGCCTTACTTGTCGACTGACATCGCTGGATGCATTCTTCTTCCATTTTAGGTTGACAATATCTACAGACACAGTACTCACCAGACAATAACTCATCACATAGCCCTTGAACTACATTTCCCTCATACCTTTTACCTTCTCCTGTCATGGGCAAAGTGTCAAGCTGGTTTAGGGATTCTACCTCACCCATATCTGGGTCCATTATTACACTGTCAGAACTCCGCTCCGATCGCTCTAGGATGTGGCAGCCACCGAGTATCTTTGGGTGAATAAAAGAACACAGAAAGAAAACAAAGACATATATGCATAGCTGTGAACCTTTTGCTTGGAGTCCTTCCATCATCTCTACCAGGGGACTTTTATTTTGCTCTGCTCTTAGACCTTTGTTCGCTCAGATTGCTCGACCTTGGCTGCTTCTCAGTGTTCCCGAAACAATGCTTCTAGCGACACTTCTTCTCTCTCGCTCTCTGCACACTGGGACTCTGGGTTACTGGCTTTCTTGCAGTGGGACGAATGTATCCAAGTCTCTCTCTCTGCGACTTTAATTGATGTAGTGCTGGTCAACAAAACTTGGTACGGTCCTTCCCAACGGTCTATCAAACAACCTGAGCGTAAAAAATTTCGGATCATAACAAAGTCTCCTGGTTTAAGATTATGACAATTCTCTGTAGGCATATCAGGGTTCAGTAATTTCAGCTGCTTTTGTTGCTCCCTTAGCTGTTTGTTTAGCTTTAGGAGATACTGTACAGTTAGCTCATTGTTACATTTGAGATCATCCTGTGGGTCTATCATGATGTGTGGCTGCCGACCAAACAATATCTCGAAGGGGGACAAGTTGAGCGGAGTCCTGGGAGTGGTCCTAATGCTATACAGCACAATAGGCAGTGCCTCTGGCCATAACAACCCTGTTTCAGCCATAACTTTACCCAATTTGTTCTTAATAGTACCATTCATTCTCTCAACTTTGGCGCTCGCCTGGGGACGATATGGAGTATGAAGTTTACTATTAATCCCCAGGAGTTTACACATGATTTGGAAGACCTCTCCTGTGAAATGAGTGCCTCTGTCACTCTCAATGACCTTTGGGATACCATACCTACAGACAAACTCCTGACATATTTTCTTTGCTGTAAAGGTAGCAGTGTTGGAGGCAGCGGGGAAAGCCTCCACCCAGCTAGAAAACATGTCAACACAAACTAATACATATTTCAAATTCCTACAGGGTGGTAACTGTATGAAGTCGATTTGTATTACCTGGAAAGGGCCTTCTGTAGGAGGGATGTGGGATGGCTCTGTTGGGATGGCTTTTCCAACGTTCTTCCTCAAACAGGTGAGGCATGACATTGCCACTCTACCTGCTTGAGAAGCGAACCCTGGTGCACACCAGTAGGCCTTTACCAGCTTGCACATACCTTCCTTCCCAAGATGTGTCAGCCCATGGGCCGCCTCGGCTAGACTAGGAAGGTATGCCCTGGGGGCCACTGGTTTCCCGTGTCCATCTCTCCAAAGTCCGGTAGACTCTTGGCCACATCCCTTCGACTTCCATACTGCTCTTTCCTGTGGGGAACACAAATTCTGCATGTCTATCAGTTTGGATGTGGATACTATGTTCAGTGTACAAAGGTTGGTAGGATGGGTGAAAATATTTACAGGGCATGCGGCCCTTTTCGCTGCCTCATCAGCGCGGCTGTTACCAAGTGACACTGGGTCCTTCTCTGATGTGTGAGCTTTGCACTTGATAACAGCCACTCTGTCTGGAAGCTGAATAGCTCCCAGAAGTCTCCTAATATATGTCGCATGCGCCACTGGTGTGCCAGCCGCCGTCATGAAATTTCGGAGGCGCCATAGGGCTCCAAAATCATGGACTACTCCGAAAGCATATCTGGAGTCGGTATATATGTTGACTGATTTTCCTTGGGCCAGTTCACATGCTCTGGTTAGTGCCACCAGTTCCGCTACTTGTGCTGAGTGAGGTGGTCCCAAGGGTTCAGCTTCCACAATACCTTCTCCATCTACTACTGCGTAGCCTGTGCACAGCTCTCCCGTGTCCGTCTGTCTATGACAGCTACCATCTGTGAATAAGGTTATGTCTACCTCACTTAATGGGCTGTCGCTTATGTCAGGACGTGCTGTGAAGGTCTGATTCAGGTAGGTCATGCAATCATGTTTGTCCTAACCCTCACTAAACTCTGCTTTACCATATTCAGCAACATTCCCATCACCCTCCACCCTTTGTGCCTTGGAGGGCACATGAGGAAGGAATGTGGCTGGGTTTAGTGTGTTGCATCTTTTGATGGTAATATTTACTGGGGCCATCAGCGCCAGTTCCCACTTAGTGAACCGTGCTGAGGACACATGACGTGTTTGGGCAGAATTTAGGAGGGCAGAGACAGCATGGGGAGCATGAACAGTTAAATCGTGTCCCAACACTACGTCCTCACTCTTACTTACTAGTTGTGCTATTGCAGCCACACTTCGTAAGCAAGTTGGGAGTGAGCGTGCTACTGTGTCCAGCTGGCCACTGTAGTACGCTATTGGTCGGTTGGCGTCACCATGCTTTTGTACAAGTACTCCTGCCGCACACCCACCTGATTCAGTTCCGTACAGTTCAAAGGGTTTTCCATAATCTGGCATTCCCAGTGCTGGGGCCTTTGTTAGGCTCACCTTTAGTTCCTCGAAAGCCAGTTCAGATTCCTCAGTATGAGAGACCCGATCTGGCTTAGTTGAGGAAACCATCTCTTGTAGTGGTAATGCCAGAATAGAGAAACCTGGGATCCAATTGCGACAGTATCCACACATGCCTAGGAACGTACGGATCTGATGCTGGGTCTGTGGCAGTACCATATTCTGAATCGCTTGGATTCTGTCGTCGGTGAGGTGTCTCCGCCCTTGGGTAAGGCAGTGGCCCAGATACTTAACCCTGGTCTGGCATAATTGCAGCTTATCCTTAGATACTTTATGTCCTGTCTCTGAGAGATGCATCAGCAGCTGTCTAGTGTCATCCACTGATGACTCCAGTGACTCAGAACACAACAATAAGTCATCAACATATTGTATCAGTATCGAACCACTCATGGGTTGAAAGGATTGTAAACAATCATGCAAGGCCTGGGAGAAGATGCTGGGGCTGTCTATGAATCCTTGGGGGAGTCGTGTCCAGGTATACTGTACTCCTCTGTAAGTAAAGGCGAACAGATACTGGCTGTCAGGATGCAAAGGGACGGAGAAGAATGCTGAACACAAATCAATGACTGTGAAATGAGTACAATGAGGTGGGATTTGCATTAGGATGACAGCTGGGTTTGGCACTACGGGGAATTGGCTCTCAACTACTTTGTTTACCCCTCTTAAATCCTGCACTAGTCTGTAGCCCCTCCCCCCGCTCTTTTTCACAGGAAAGATGGGACTATTGGCCGTGCTGGAAGTTCTAACTAGGATTTCCTGTTGGAGCAATCGTTGGATCACTGGGAATACTCCTAGCTCAACTTCAGGTTTTAAAGGGTACTGCGGTATTTTTGGAGCTATCCTGCCTTCTTTTAAGCGGATCTCTACTGGAGCTACATTTGCCATTAGCCCAGCATCCTGTCCATCTTTAGTCCAAAGGGAACCCGGTATTTGTGCTGTAATTTCAGCTACCCTAGATGGATTTGACTCTACAACAGTGGAATACAACATTAACCTCTGAGGACTGTCCAGCATATCTTGCACTTCTTGTGTAAGATTTTTAGGAGTGTCCAGGAATACCCCATCGGGGGTGCAATAGATGACACATCCCATTTTGCATAGTAAATCTCTACCCAGAAGGTTAGTCGGGGCCGCTGCAGCCAACAGGAAAGAATGTTTGGTATGCAAAGGCCCGATTGTAACCTCTGCTGGTTTCGTCAGTGGGTAATGTTGTATTTTTCCTGTTACCCCAATTGCCGCTACTGATTGGTTAGTGAAACCCAAGTGAAGAGGAGTGTTGAGAACAGATCTGGCCGCCCCTGTATCAACCAAAAAGGTTTGCCTTACTCCAGCTATATCAACCTTCACCTGAGGTTCCTCTCTAAGGTGTTGAGTTAATCTAACTGGCTGTAGGATACAGGTGTGACCTGTTTCCTATTGTCTGACCTGCGTTGCCCTTAGCACAGTGTCAGCCATCAGATGGGGAGGAGGCATGTTGCGTGACCTGTCTGTCTCCTCCCATTGTCTAGGGGCTGGGTATCTCCGTGTCTCACCTCTGTGAGATTCCCATTCTCGCTTATGTGTTTGGTAACTCCTGGGGTTTCCTGCCCTACAATGAGCTGAGTAATGACCTTCCCTATTGCAGTTGTAACAGATAATTGGCTTTCTACCTGTGTCCCTGGTGTTTTGTTGTTGGTATGCAGCTTTGTTTGGGGCATTAGAAAGGGCCTGGATGCTAACCATCATCAGTTTGTCAGTTTGCAGTTCCCTGTGCTTCTTAATGTTGCGGTCGTGGTCCACAGCAGATTCCCGTAGGGCATCCACTGTCATTCCACGCCAATTTGGAAAAGAAGTTTGGACTCTGGCTCTCAGGTTTTCCCTAAGCCCTTCCACCAGCACAGAGACAATCATCTCCCTCAGGTGGGGGTCGTCCTTAGGCTCGGAGACACCAGTGTACTTTGATACCTCCAGTAAAGCCTTTGTAAAATAATCAGCAGCAGTTTCGCCATCTTTCTGTTTGATGGTGAAAATCTTGCTATATTCTACTGCTGCAGGAAAATACACTCCTAACTGTAAGTTAATCAGGCGTATATTCTCCTGGTTGATCTCATCATTTATCTCCTTGTCCACTTTCAATCCACTATCCTGAATGAATTTCGGGATGTCAATGTGAGTGGGGAGACAGGCCCTCAACATGATTCTCCAATCCTTGTTGGTGGGCTCATCAGAGTTTCCTAGATCCCTTACAAATTTCCGGCACAATGCCAGATCTTTCCTTGGGTCAGGGAAATCTGTAATGATGGACCGCAGCTCTAACCGTGTCCATGGGTTTAGCATGGTCATCTTTCTGGTAGGTATCACACCCTCTCTGTCTGCCTTACCATAGGGAACCTCCAGTGTGCGTACAGGGTATGTTTGTACCACATTCGCATTACTGGGACCTGCTTGGGAGTCAATTGTGTCTGTGCTGTGTGGTGCATCATTACCTGAGTCCAATACTATGCTGTTGGCATCAGCCGTCTCCTCCTCCTGTGCTGGGGCCTCAACAGCGGGTTGAGCTTTTCCCTCAATCATATTAATTGCATGAGAGACGGCCAGTGCCAACAGCTGCTCGTTTTCCTCTCGGGCTTCCTTGTAAGGGGATAAAACAGGGTACAGGTTAGCAACGGATACATTATTACTTATACTTTTCTTATGAGTCATTATCCCCTTCGGCACATATGGGGGTGGGGGAGCTGATTCTATTGTGGCAGCGGTTGCATTTATATTGTGGCTGATTGCGTCAGGTATTGCCAGACCTCTGCTTCCCCATTGTTCCTGTCCTTCCTTCTGCCACAATTTAAGAATATTGATATGCTTCACTCTCTCCTTAAGACTGGAGAGTAGGCATATTTCATCTTTTACTGCTGATAAGATTTCCGGATCGAAGCTACCAACACTGGGAAATTCTAACTTGCTGCCTTGTGTCATTTTTCTCCATTTATTTTGGTAAACAACTGCGAGTTCACCGTGCTTCCTGCACATAATAAAAGCAGCCGATCCTTTTGGCCGGCTTGCTTCCTCCCTAACATGCACGTTATCACAGCGTGACCCGTTATTACCCATAGTTACAGGAATAAACGTTCACAGCTTAATAGATATCGGTGGGTTATTACTTATCTGAGAGCTCCCCAAACACTCACTTCTACAGCTTCCTAGAACATCCCACAGTCAAGCAGGTGCGAAGGATACGAGGTACGATACTCAATCACCAATTCTTTCAACTAGCAGCGAACTTCTAGCCAACTTGCTTGATGCGGCACAATTTTTCCAGGGTATAACAAACTTGTTTTCCTATACCCCCAAAAATTGTATTTCTAAAGTAGCTAATCGGAAACAAGTGCGTTCCGATGTATCTTCTTGTACCCTCCTAGCGGAATCAATTCCACTGAAGGGGCAGTTCCTATGGGCACGTCGTCACGTGAACCCTAACCTTGTCCTACCTGGACTGTCCTACACTGGACTACACTGCGCTTGAGTCGTGTCGTCACACACCCGTTCGCCTCAGTTATGTTTCACACTGGGCGCTGGTTACACCTTGGTCTTATGCATATATTTGAAATATTTCTGTACAGAAAATCTTCCCAAGTTGGTAGCTTTTCACTGGATACTTATGCAGGTATAAATCCCTTATAACACTCTATAGGAATCTATTAAAATAATGCTTGAGTTGCTTGTTTAAAAAAAATGAACAAAAAGAAAAAAACTTATTTTCTTTTATTAATCACCGCCTCATTCGCAGTATATTGCTATACTGTTTAAATAAAGCTAGTGGTTAAATACTGTTCACCTTTGAGTTCCTATGTGTGCTGCATGTGCAGTACCAATGAACGGCCACGTGTGTACATGCACTGTTCACAGGCCGCCGATGAATCGGCCACCCACGTGTTCTATAGTGTATTTGCAAGGCTGTGCTCGGGTTTAGCTATACGCAGTAATTGCGCCTAAATGTGGAATAAATCCCTTAACTCCGTCCGAAAGTTACGTATCAAGATGCGAAATAAATCCCGCACTTAATCCGTAAATCACGTACAAAGATGCGAAAATTTCCCGATATGGGCCCGTGCGCGCGCACCTTGCGTAATACACAATAGACGCTTTGCGTTACTGCAAAAAGGCCCAGGGCTTGTCGCCACGTGGCTGAGTCCCTGGTTTTGCAGTAACTAACAAAAAGTTATAGTTTTGCACAGAGGGGATCCTCTATGTACTATAATAAACACAGACTCCACGTGTGCGAACCTTATCGCACGTGGTACATATACTATAATAAACAAGCAACCCAAGACACTATACCCCGTTAAACTACTTGTGGCAGACAGAAGTACAGTTTACTAAACACTTAGGTATGATATGCTTTAAAACACGTGGCTTTCACTTATTGTACTCCGGGTTCAGCGCTAGCACTTCCCGAACCCCGCACCGCCGCGGACTCGGCCTATCCAGCAATGGAAACAAATAAATACTTCCACCCTTTTGCTGGTATAGGTCGGGTCGCACGCCTGGTACTGAGTTCTGGAATGTGGAGCGGACGGACGATGCCCCCAATTGTTAATGGCGATTAAATATGACCAGAGAGACAATAAGTGAACAGCGCAGGTTACGTAATAAGTCCGCAACCAACGTACCCTTTATACCTAACTACGTGCGTACAAAGCGTAACGCAGCGTAGTGTACCTTTTATTGTATTATGTACACAGAGAACCAGTACCTTAATCAGAGATTCCTTCGCAGTATATTGTCTCTAAACTGCGAATATACCTTATCGGACAGTGTCCGTAATATACCTTGTCGCTATTATGCGAATAAACAGACACGACCACTGTATAGAAATAAGGAGATAAGAGCTCCGTAAAAAGGTTGTATTTGAGTCCCTAATGGACAAAAGGAGGTTACAGAAATAAGAATAAACAGGTATAACAAGTAATACAATATACTAACAATGAATACTAAACAGACTCTGCTAAGGGGAAAGAAAACAGATACAAGACACAATCAGCCAATCAATACAATAAGGATAACTACCGTTAATGCAACCGTTACCGTTCTCATCAAATATGCGAAGTGTAGTCCGGTCAGAGCTCACTATCGTTCAGGGATGAACTATAGTCCGGTGGTCAGGTCAGGGAAAAGTAGATGTGCCGAAGAGACTTTGGCTGCTCTGGGTCGCCTATCTTATAGGGTCAGAAAGGGGAGGTCAAAGGCCGTTCTCATTGGTCAGGGGTCGAATGTCAGGTCAGCTGTGATTGGGGGGGTAAGCTGATACACCTGGTTTGGCTAGGTCCAGGGGAGTGAACTTTAAGAGTCCTTTGTTCGGTGGTTTCGGCGTCAGCAGTGATAAGAACTGGTTTCATCTGGATTTCTTTGTTACATTCTTTCAACAGAAACTGTCCCTGGATTATGGATTATGTCCATAACTATCGAGCCGTGTATATTGCGGAATATTCGCAATGACCGGAATACTTCGCATAATGAACTGAACGGAACGGTACTAAACACGATACAGATAGATGTATGCAGGGCTAACTAAGCTATGTGTGGCGTTCTAAACCTTTAACTATATTTTACTTAGGGTCAGTATGTATTTATGAATTTATGTGTGATAGTATGGCTACTCTTCTGGCCCACTTTGCCACGCATACTCGGGTATGGAAACTTTATTTGCGCAACTCTGCGAACCAAAATGGCGGCCATACTATCCTAAAATGGCGTGTGTGTAACTCGACTTCCATACTTACAATCTATAGATATGCTGGCATATTGCCCACTAACCGCAATCTCTTGCTATAACTGGCACTTGGCCCTTAGTAATTTATGTCTCAATAACATTATCCGCAATCCCTAGGTATACAGTTCTTAACAAAAGGTGTTTTGGCTTAGGGGTCACCGTTCTCCAGGCATTGGCCCAAAAAGTGGGGCCTTATAACGGCATGATAAATAGAGGACATAATATGACGGTAGAGGTACAGAGCACCGCATAATGAGTAGTTAAGACCACTAGCCTTTAATGGTCTGAGTAGCGGCATTCGAGGACGGAAGAGCGCCATCTGCTTCACAGATCTACAATTATTAACAGCAACAACAAAGTTATGGCAGGTTCGGCTAAAAAGACGCAAAAGTAAGGTACAGGGACATAGATAGGTTCCCGCACAGATATTCACTATGACTTCCCGACTATGTCGGAGGCAGCACAATAACTAAAGTTACAACCGCTAGCATTACGCAATAACCAATAGTCCCAATTATAATATTCCACACTCATACTTGGGCATTCATTGGGTGCCAACAACGAAATGAGCGTTGGTGGACATATGCGTCCAGATGGAAGGAAATATAGATTTTAAGATCCAGGGCAGTGCGTAATTGCAAGAATACATACATTGGGATGATAGCATCCAACCTATTATTCGCTAGCCATGGTGGAAGGGGCTGGCGTATATGGCCATATGTCGCAATACCATATTAACATTTTGATCCCACCCCACAGAACCCTACCTTACCCTTCACTGTTCGCACTATATATTCGTATATAACATAACTCCAGCATTAGGGAATTGTGAGGGCAGTAGGACAGGGACCAGTCACATGTCTCCACAGGTAACAACTTGCTCGAAAAACGTGGAAGGAATTGGAAATCGAATACAAATCGAACAAAGAGGTTGATGTGGACAGCCGAGTCACAGCAAGCAGGTGACGGTCCTTCCAGTGGTGAGACAATGTTTTTTGGTTTTCTTCTTTTTCAGAGCATGCTGGGTCTCACTCCAGCCACTTTTGATAAGAAGGGGCCGGGAGTAAATAGCATGGCCAGAGCTCCCAAGTGCAAAGCCAGCCAGGTATGCCAGTATGCGGGCGAGCAAGCAAGGACGCAGCAATAAGGGCAGGAGGGCGGCTTAGCAAGGGGCAGTCCAATACGCAACACAACAGATCTGCAAGGCTTGAAAGAGAGCCGCGGGCACAACAGCCAATTACTGCTATCTCTCATAGCCCAGGGCAACCTTCACAACGGTTACAGCAGCCTTCAGGGGCGCAGTATTGTAATCCCTCTTACTTAACTACAGTAAGGGGAGTAAGTGGGGCAAAAAGGGGACATGCTGACCTTCAGGGGGCTAAGGCGTAATAGCGCAGCAGGGAAGCTGCGGGCCCTGACCTGTTAGGTGGTCAGTTGGCCATGGGCACAGCATGGAAGCTGGGGGCCCACGACCTTGACTGGTCTGATGCATATTAGCGCAGCAGGGAAGCTGCGGGCCCTGACCTGTAAGTGGTCAGATGGCCATTGGGCACAGCATGGAAGCTGTAGGCCCATTACCTTGAGTGTTCAGGTGCACATTAGCACAGCAGGGTAGTCGCGGGCCATGACCCAGAAGTGGGGTACCCATTCAGCTGGATGTTGCACTGATGCCTTGATTACCTCGAGTGTTCAGGTGCACATTAGCACAGCAGGGTAGTTGCGGGCCCTGACCCAGAAGTGGGGTACCCATTCAGCTGGATGTTGCACTGATGCCTTGAGGGGTTAGGCCACGCCTCAAGGGAATTCTGCACACACTCTCACAGAATAGGGGCAGCTACAACCGCGGCAAGGGCAAAATTTAGGGCCTTAGGCCGATGGCGTACCGCTAGTTACAATAAGTACATCTGCCCACATCTACTGCCATGAGGGCAGTGCGCCAGCCAGATCGCGCTAGCGCTTGGGTGGATGTTTGTATGTCATTTGTGCCCATCCTACTCGGGGATTAACTACGCTCTGTTGTTGGGCAGAGCGTCCGGAGTTTTCACGCTTTTTTACCTGAACTGACAGACTGAATTCTATAGTCAATAGTCCCTCAGCAGGTCCAGACGTTTTTGTCCTCCGGCCGAGTAATCCCCTTTCCCCAGAACCCTTCCCCCTTTGTGTCAAAAATGGGCGTTCTATTGGTACTTTACCAAATTATATGCAACCAAAATTGGGCATCAGAAATTTTATTTTCTTTGGCAGATCCTCCTAAAATACGCTAACATATCATAGCCTTACAAACCAGTGCACAAATTCTTGTAGCCACCCATAAGGGGTCGGGAAGTAGTATCGGGGTATGGAGGGCAGGTCACACCTTAGTCCAAAGGCAAGCTGTAAGCCCTGACCTCAAGTGGTCTGTTGGCCACTAGCGCAGGACGGTAACCACGGGCCCTGACCTTCAAGTGGTCAGTAGGCCATGGGCACAGCATGGAAGCTGGGGGGCCCACGACCTTGAGTGGTCTGATTCATATTAGCACAGCAGGGAAACTGCGGGCCCTGACCTGTAAGTGGTCAGTTGCCCATTGGGCACAGCATGGAAGCTGTGGGCCCATGACCTTGAGCGGTCTGATGCATATTAGCGCAGCACAGAAGCTGCGGGCCCTGACCTGAAAGTGGACAGTTGGCCATTGGGCGCAGCATGGAAGCTGTGGGCCCATGACCTTGGGGGGTCTAATGCATATTAGCGCAGCAGGGAAGCTGAAGGCCCCGACCTGGAAGGGGTCAGCTGGCCAAGGGCACAGCAGGTATGCTGCGGCCCCTGACCTCGAGGGCTCTGATGCACACTAGCGCAGCAGGGAGATGCAGGCCATGACCTGGAGAGGTCCAATGGCCATTAGCACGGCATAGGAACTGCGGGCCTCGACCTTTAGTAGTCTGATGGCCATTAGCGCATCATGACTTGCCCGCATCATAATTTGGACTCGCATCATGCCTCAGTTTGGCCTAGAAAGGTTAGGGGTAGGTCAAGGCAGCACGGTGGGCATGGCTGCCCAAGGTGCAGGCGCCACACATGGGCAAATGAAGTTTCATTGCCACCATGGGTTTCTCCGTTAGAATCCCCTATGTAAACAAGGGGAGGCTCAGATTTGTGGAGGATCTATTTCTAGGAGCGGCCTTTTGGTGCTCTAGTCTGGTGGCGGGGCGGGGGTGTCCTGGGACCAGGACCCCCGCTTTGGCGGGAAAGAACGGCAGATTAATTGATTTAGGTCTTCAGTAAGCGATGTTTATACATCACATCGGTTGTTTTCGGTGCGCTCACCTTCATTGACTATAGGCCTGCGCTAGATCACCCGCTCGGGGGACAGCGAGACCACCCGCTCGGGTTGGCAATCAATGGAGTAGGTGGAGCCATACCGCTTGTGTAGGTAATACGTTATTACATACGTCAGTCGTGGGGTGGAGCTTAGATCACTAGCCTTTCTTTCTGGGCCACCATTTAATTAAGAAATTCTAATACAAACAATTAGCTTAAAATGTTTTAAATAAATTCAGCTAACAATTTCTGCCAGATCCAAGTCTCCGAGTCGTTATTTCAGGTTTATATAAATAAGTGTTGAAATATGAAAATGTATACATGCACAAGGTCACACATCAGATGCTAGGATGTTTAACAACCACACCACTTCTTTTTCAGAGAGACCCGAACAATTTTTCTGGCAGTTGTGGCTGAAAGTTTTGTTGGTCTACCTGACCGTGATTGGTTTCCACAGAATCCCTAACTTTCCATGTCTTAATTAGAGTTTGAACACTGCTGATTGGCATTTTCAATTGCTTGGATATCTCTTTATGGGCCAGATGCACTAAGCATCATAAAGTGATAAAATGGGGAGTGATAAACAGCCAGCCAATCAGCACTTACCTGCCATGTCACAGACTGTGTTTGAAAAATGACAATTAGGAGCTGATTGGCTGGTTGTTTATCACTCTCCATTTTATCACTTTTGAAGCTTAGTGCATCTGGCCCTTTATCTTTTTCCTGTTTTATACATTTTAATTACCTTTTCCCGCAGATCCTTTGACAATTCGTTTGCTTTCCCCAGTATCCATAAAACGTCAGTGCAGCACTGGATGAAGGGGCGTCTTAACAGCAATGTGGGCCCCTGGGCAAAGCAATGCACTGGGGCCCTTACCCATTCTCCCCTCCTAGGGGTGGGTGTGCTCTATCTTCCATTCAACATGTAGGACCTGGAGCAGTAACTTCTGCTAATTACTCCTTTACTGCACAGGTGGTGGGAGCGTGAACACTAACGTGTGGAAGGGGGCACTGAGCTGAATGAAGGGTAATGACTTCCAGGGAGGTAGAGGGTGTTTTATACGCAGGGGAGGGTTGGATAATGGAGTGGGCTTAATATTCGTCATTTTCTGGTGGAAGTGAAGCTTGTTTGACTGCAGATATCGCCATTATCTGGAAATAGATTTCTTAGCCTTCAATAGTATAAAACCTAGAGTCCCAACTTTCAGGAGGTGCTGGTAACTTGGGGATCAGAGATCATGAGCCAGAGCAATCCATTGACAAAAATATAAAACTGTACACCAGACATTTGGAGCTGGAGCAGGTACCTGTACCCAGGGGCTGGCTGGCAACTTTTAGCCTAGGGGGCAAGTCCAGAGCACTGGCCCATAGCCCCCCCCCCCCCCAACTTTCTGGAAGACGGAACGCTTGCGCGCGCCGGAGGCGCGCAGAAAATTTAGACTTGTGGCCTAACATAAGGGGGCGTGGCCTATTCCATGATTGTGTTGTGTACCTGCAGATTGCACATTGTGATGCTAATTACACATTATGCCGCACACCTTGATGCCCATTACACTCTATAATGTGATGGCAATTACCCAATGATCCCCACACTGTAATGCCCATTACGCCCCATAACATGATGCCCATTGCACTGCACAATGTGATGTCCACAGTGCCAGATTTGCACCCACAGTGCCAGATATTCCGCCACAGTGCCAAATACACATATGCCCCCACAGTGCCAGAGACACATATGCCCCCACAGTGCCAGATATGCCCCCACAGTGGCAGAGACACATATGCCCCCACAGTGGCAGAGACACATATGCCCCCACAGTGCCAGAGACACATATGCCCCCACAGTGCCAGATATTCCCCCACAGTGCCAGAGGCACATATGCCCCCACAGTACCAGATATGCCCCCACAGTGCCAGAGACACATATGCCCCCACAGTGCCAGAGACACATATGCCCCCACAGTGCCAGATATGCCCCCACAGTGCCAGATATTCTCCCACAGTGCCAGAGACACATATGCCCCCACAGTGCCATATATGCCCCCACAGTGCCAGATACACATATGCCCCCACAATGCTAGATATTCCCCCACAGTGCCAAATATACACATGCCCCCACAGTGCCAGAAACACATATACCCCAGTGCCAGAATTTGCAACTCACCATTGTTGCTGTTTCAACTATATCTGCTGCTGCTGATGCTGCTGCTGGGGGAGGGGGGGCGGGGGAGAGCGCAGTTCATGCCCCTCCTGCCCACACCCTGCAGCCCCAGTCCGGTGCAGGCCGCGCACCTCCTCCAGCTCTCCTGCGCTGGCCGCTGCTTCCAGAATCCAGAACACAGCCGCGGCTACAGGAAAATGGCCGCCGGCCTCCTGCACTAAGGATATGTCCTCAGTGCAGGGGGCCGGCGGCCATTTTCCTGTGGCCGCGGCCGTGTTCTGGAAGACGCGGCCAGCGCAGGAGAGCTGGAGGAAGTGCGCAGCGCGGCCCGCAGCAGGTGGCTGGGTAAGCGGCCCGGGGGGCACATGGCACCCTGCCCCCCGGCCCAGCCCGCCCCTGCCTGTACCTGTTGCTGGAAGGCTGATATCTCTGGTTCTGGGCATGATAGAGACAAGCCTCTAGTGTCATCAGAAAGGGGAGAGTGCCAGCTTTTGGAATATACTTACCAAATCTCTCACTTTTTGAATCTCTCATCCTATTAAATTTCACCTCATATCTCCACGGGATGCGGTCATCTATTAGAATGAACTTAGGTCTACAGTCATTAGGTCGACCCCACTAGGTCGACTGGCAGGAAGGTCGACCTGACTTAAGGTCGACATGGGCCAAGGTCGACATGACTTAAGGTCGAATTTGCATAAAGGTCGACATGAGGAAGGTCGACTGGTCATAAGGTCGACATGGGTTTTTCACTGTTTTTTGAGCCGACATGTGCCGACAGGCGGTATTTCATGCCCTACCATCCACTAGGGCGTGGTGGGAGAATAAAATAGTGTGCCGAGCGCAGCGAGCGAAGCGAGCGATGCGAGGGTCCGATTCTCATTGCCAACTGTGTCCATGTCGACTGTGTCGACATTCGGATAAAAATACAGTGAAAAACCCATGTCGACCTTATGACCAGTCGACCTTCCTCATGTCGACCTTTATGCAAATTCGACCTTAAGTCATGTCGACCTTGGCCCATGTCGACCTTAAGTCAGGTCGACCTTCCTGCCAGTCGACCTAGTGGGGTCGACCTAATGACTGTAGACCTAAATGCAGTCTGACGAATGATCCCAATCCATCTCCACATGAGAGTAATGTGGAGGATCCAGACCAGGTTTTGGAGCAGTAGCAGAAGCCAGGTGATTTCCTGACAATAGTTGTAACAAGGATCACAAACACGCTGATTAAGATGAAGACTTTTGGTGTTTATTTTAACAGCAGGTCACAGCATAGCAGGTTAAATCCATATGCAATCGGTACTACAGGCAGTAGCATAAGGCATTGTCAGCATACTGTAGCAGACTCTTGAAAGGCTCCACTGGTCCCTACCATAAAACACCCCCGGCCTATCACTTCGGTAGCTTTTCCACCATCAAGAGCAAGGCGACTCTGCCCTGGAAACCCTTATATCAGGAAATCCTATGTGCTGCTGATTACACACGTGGGATTCTGCTACTGCTACCAAAAATCTGGTCTGGATCCTCCACATTACTTTCATGTGGGGGAATGCTGACTCTGCCAAAAAGTATTTACAGGGCAGAGTGCAAATGCTCTTGATGGTGAATTAGCTGCCCAAGCTATAGGCCAGGGTGTGGGCTATGGTAGGGACCAAAAATTCCACTCACTGCCATAGGAAGCAATATCTAGGATTTCATTGTGTTTATGAGGTAGCATTTCTTCTATCTGGCTGACGTTCAATATATAAAGTGCTTTCTATTATCAATAATGGAGCTAAAGTTGCTGTTTTTATTTATTTTAGTCATGAGTAGAGCTGAAGCAAACTCTCTGCAAATGACTTGTGCAGACAGCAGTTATTGATTTTCACAATGTTTAACATTGTTAAAAAATGATTGCATTATAAGCAGCGGTCTTCTGTTTAGAGTACATGCAGACACTAGGTCGATAGTGTCTAGATCAGGCATGTCCAACGTTGGCCAGATGTTTTGATGTCCAGATGTTTTGAAACTACACATCCCAGCATGCTTTGCCACAGTTTTGCTATTAGAGAATGCTAAAATTATTGCAAAGCATGCTGGGATGTGTAGTTTCAAAACACCTGGAGGGCCAACGTTGGACATGCCTGGTCTAGATCAACAGTCAATGGGGAAATTTACTAAGATTTACAAATACGGCTGATGACGGATATGATTGGATATGACCGGCATCAGCCATATTCTGGGGAAAATTTAGCTCGTAAATAGGGCAAATTTAGTTATCTGCCATATTTATGGGATTTGTATTTTCCGATGGCATAGCTAGTCCTATCCATTCGTATTTGTATTTGGTGCCCGTATGAACAGCCAACAAATAAAAATTGTCAGCCTGCATGGAACAGTGAAATCCATTCAGACTTCACTGTGTAAAAATAGAACCAGCCCTGGGCTCAAAGAGCGGTCCTGGTTTTATAAATTGAGGGGCTAAAAAGAATGGGGTTCCCCCTTATTTCTAAAACCAACACCAGGCTCAAGGGCCAGTCCTGGTTCCCAAAATTCGGGGACAAATGAATAGAGGTCCTGCGTATTTTGAGAACCAGCACTGGGCCCAAACAGCCAGCAGGGAAATGCCACAGCCGGGGGGGAACTATTTACACTAGTTCCCCTGGCCAAAGCATTATACCCCCTGACTGTTCAGCCCAGGCAGGAACCCTGGGGGAGTGGGACCCCACCAAATAAAGGAGTCCCTCTCCAGGATACCCCCTGCCTGGGTTGAAGCCGGGGGCTGTCCCTGGTGCACCAGGGCAGTGGGCACCGGGCTGATACTAAAGTGTAAAGAATAGCACAAATACTATTGTGTTTTGCACCCCATGCAGGGACTTGGAGAACCACAAGTCCCAGCAAGTGGGGCATTAAAGGTCCCACTAGTACTTGTAGTTCTACCACAGTCACTGGCACTATACAGCCAGTGTAACACATGTACCTTATTTTATCCTATTGGTTATTGCTGTGTTCTCCGCAAATTGTCTACAATTTCTCTTGCATTTTTTAAATGTTTATTTTGGGTATTTCGCACAGTGCTGTTCCTTTCTCTGGATCAAACAGTAGCTTTTGCACATGCACAGAAGCACTGTACAAGCCATAATATAATAGCCATGTGGGAGCTGCTGTGCACACCCACCCACTCACAGCAGAACCCTGCGGCTCTGAGTCCAGACCCCAGCTAGCTATGCAGCCAGGCCACACCTACACATTTTGTGCAAGCGCCTAGACCTGCATTGATGTCCCCCTTCCGTGGATTAGAAG
Source organism: Crinia signifera (assembly GCF_055691185.1). NCBI lineage: Eukaryota > Metazoa > Chordata > Amphibia > Anura > Myobatrachidae > Crinia > Crinia signifera. The sequence continues at coordinate 55,464,720 of NC_139217.1, forward strand.
TTGGGTGTATAGGTTTCTGGGGGCCCAAAGCATATGATTGATGAGTCGCAAGTTCCACCACTGCCCACCTTGGTCTATTTACGTTTGCTCTTTGTTTCTTCTATTTATGATATTTTTTTCTTCTATTTATTTGTGTCCTTTTCATTGTAAAAAAGTTGGTCACTTTAGTACAACACAAAATACAAACTTGGAAAATCATCTTTACCTAAAGCTTACATCATTTGTCTTGAAGTCAGCAGAAAATAATCTGACAGGGTTACTTTTGAGACCTGGAAGAAGACACAACAAGAGACTGTTAAAATAACTTTGTCATACTGGCAGCACTGGAAATTCTGGTTTGGAGAGTTCGGGGCTTTGATCATTCATTTAAAAATATTTAAAGTTAAACCTCTCTTCTACATGACCAGCAATAATTACAGTGTGCTATTTGCGCATTATTGGAGATAAAGTACTGTATAATGTATGTAACAACGAAGTATAACCATAATACATACCTCCTAACTGTCCTGCTTTCTGCAGCAACGTCCCATTTTTGGGGACATTCCTGCATCCCGCCCGCGGCCAGCAGTGTTCCCTGGCGGGGGGGGGGGGGGGGGGGGGGGGGGGATGTGTATGCGCAGAAATGTCTCTCCACAAACTTGGGAGGTATGGTAATATGTACATGTTATGGATATCTGTGTTTAAGATCCTGAATAAACTGTGAATTGCGCCGTGTGTACAGGGCTTTACAGTGACTTAGCATAAATATATCTGATCCCAGCACACTAGTCATGAGGACAAGTCACAAGTTATCCTGTGCTATACGATAAGTTTAAGAACCATTGTCAGATATACTCAGGGCTGTTACTAGACAATTCAGCTCCCAGTGCAAACAGTTAAAAATGCATAAAATGCTGCCTGCTCCCCTGCTACCGGACCCTACCTGCCTCCAGCCTTCCTTTCCCAGGTGAATGGCTCTGCGGGTTTGAAAATTGCCAAAGCCATCATTGCATATGTGCAAACCTTGAACATTGGGGACGGGGATTAATCGGCCCCTGAATACAAAAAGAAATTCTGATGATACCACATTGACTCTAGATAAATACTCTTCTTGAAAGAATTGTGTACCTGGACAGCCCTTTGAATGTTGCATGGATTTTTTACTAGATTCATTTAAGATTGATCTTTAGTAGATTTACCCTACACAGTCCCCAGTTGGTGCATTATTATTAGTGTTTTGGCAGAGTTCCTCCTTGCCATATGCCTCAATGATGATATTACTTCCTCAGGAATAGATAGGTCATTGTATCAGCCCACACAATGTCTGTCCCCACTCAATGAGGGCAACACTTTAAAAGTGTGGCTAAGATCAAAAGATGGTCGTTACCGCTAACTGAATGACTAACCTATGATGTCAGAACAAGGAGACACCGCTTTCATCTCGTATTGTTATCTAATAAAGTAAGATAGGAAAAAAACAAAGAAAATTGTTACCTGATAATAGAAGGATAATTCCAATGTCAACGTTCCTATGTTTCCTGTACACTGTAACACTATACTGGGGTGACATCACAATGGCATTTATTTAACTTAAACAAACATATATATTTATCAGTATAAGCCAAGACACGTATTTTTGGTCTGTTCAGAGACAGCCCGGCCTATCTCCTCTACTTTATTCGGTGGTAATCACTTTGCTAATATATATCACTGACCATAGGGGCATGGGTCCTTGGGGAGACCCCAATTAGGTCAACATGCATTGGGTCGACCACTGAATGTCGATAGGGTTGGAAGGTCGACACAATCATTAGGTCAACAATGGGAAGGTCGACAGTCAAAATGTCGACATGAGTTTTTCAAAATGTCCCCCCCGATTGTCGACATAGTCAACATGGACATCAAAGGGCAATGTGCCGCCGATATTTCCGACGTGGGAAATAGCAGCGGCTCCCTATTCAATGCTGTCTTTAATGACAGCATTGATGCGGGATCACGTCAGAACGGGCCCGATTTCAGAAGATGTCGGGCCCGTTCTGCCGATAACGGCCGTGGATTGTCGCAATCCCGGCCGCAGATCGACAATCCACGGCCGTTTACGCCCAGTGGCAGGCGGGACATTGAATCCCGTCTGTTGTTATGCGATCGATCTGACCGCAAACGGGCCAGGATCACGGCTGTCCGCGGGGATCGACAGCCGTGATCCCAGATTGCGTACCCCCAAAGTGTACTCGCTGAGCTCGCCATGCTTCGGGCGCTATTTTATTCTCCAACCTACCTATCAAGGTAGAGGGAAGGGGGTGTGGGGGGTGGCTAAAAGGCACATCAGTGGCCACTCTAGGAAGAGAGGGTAGGGCTAAGATTAAGGGCAGAGCTATGCATTGTTCTAACATTGCCATAAAAAGTTAAAAAAAATAAAACATCCCTTCCTGCTCCGCCATCAGTGCAGAGAAGCATTGTATCCCAGCCATCAATGGAAACACCACTAACCATTAGTTGTGAATGATCAATTGCTGATGGCCATTAGTTATAGGCAGAGCTACGGTATCACCCCATCAGCTTGCCCCAGCTCACCCTGTTACAGATAATAAAACTGGAATCTAAACTGCATCATTAATTCCGCTATCATTTGCGGATTTGGATGCCTTCAGTGCCCAGTTTATTTCCTTTGGTACACTTTGTTTTTCTTGAAATCTTGATTTACGTTTTGCAATTCAGTATTTCCTTTTTTTTACTTAACGTGGCACTTATCCAATAAAGCTTGCCAGTAAACCCAGGTAATGAGGAAGTTGTGTCAGTTCCTATCTTGTGTATGAGACATGCTGACATACACGGTCTGAGTTCCAGTGATATGTAACATGCAAATTCTATTTAAAACGGCTTTGCCTGTTAGTGACATGATTTTGCAGTGACATTTCCCCAGCAGTGTGTGTGCTTGTGGCCCCAATGTGCTCCTACCTCCAATCTCTGTCTTCACAGCTCCCTCTCTATCCAGCAAGTTTGAAACAGATCAGTGTGCCTGCAAAAATTGCTTTCACTTTCTGTTATGACACCTTTTGAGCACACAAAGGGAGTTTGGATCATTAGATAGACAGACATTAGGTCGACAAGCATTAGGTCGACCGCTGAAGGTCAACATGCATGATGGTCGACGTGAATGAAGGTCGACATGGGTTGGTCAACAGGGTCATTAGGTTGACACACGCATTAGGTCAACAGGGGCAAGGTTGCCAGTCAAAAGGTCGATATGGGATTTTTCACTTTTTTGTCCCGTCGACATCTACACTAAAAAAGTGCACCCTCCCTGAAGAGCCGTGAATCAGGCCATTTACAGGGCTGGGGTGGGACTTAGTGAAAGCAGGGCTTAATGCAGACAAGCCCCACTCCTGGAAAAGCTGCAGAGAGTCTCCTCTCTGGGGTTCTCCCGGAGAGGATACTCCAAAGGTAGGCAAGTATGAGGAAAGCAAAAGCAGTGAGAGTGCCTCTCCAGCCTGGCGCCTCCCTGTTTTGCACCCTCTGCTGAGCGAGTAGTGCTGGACCTGACAGTATTCTGATGGGTACAAGTCACTTGCCCTACCCCTGTGTATTGAGTTGGCAAAGATTCTACCAAAATAAACCAAAAGCAATAGAACACGGAGCAGCAGCCACCTTCTTCCTGCAGCAGAACGTGGGGAGCACAGGACCTGTCACTATTATTCCTATTGGCATACTTACCTACATTTGAAAAACAGTTTCAGCAAGATTTTAATTGGAAGTAGAATGACTCACACGGCTGCCCGTTGAGGGGGAAAGTCATGCTCAAAACAAAGGGGAGGTCTAGTTTTATAAATGGGTATGTGCTTAAATGCTTGTTGCAAGATATTTCTATATAACATTATTAACTAGAAAATTTAGAAAGTATTCATAATACATTGTTGCCTGCAAAATTGGATTTATTTTTTTGTAACGATTTGCTGCTGTAACATTTATTTTCTCTACACTCAGCACAATATAAATGTGATGCCTATGCAATAAATTCCAAATGCAATTTAACCTTTTGTAAATTCTCTCTCCTATTATAATTTCTTGGTAAAAAAATGGATTTTAAAACTTGTTATTGTCCTTTGTGGGTGTTTATCTAAAGACTAAATGGTCCAAATGGTTACCTGCTGTCAATGTCTATGTTTCTAATGTATGTAACTAATTAGCATTAGTAGACACTGTGATAAGAAGACTGCTGTTACACAGGCTGTGTTCTCTGTTGCAAGAGGACTAAGAGGGGGATGCTGAGTGTTGGCATTATGGACTGCTCTGCCCAGATAGCTTTTATAGTGACTGGAGCAAATCACTGCCCTTACAAATTCCTTGCTGGTACCCTGGCTGCAATAAATAATGTGGGAGATTTGACTTATGATGCAGAGTAGCAGGAGATAAGAACTTTAAACAGGACTCTCCCACCTGATAAATCTGCCATTCTGTGTATTGGGTATTGTCAGAAGGAAACTTACATTTTAAAAAAATTAAAACCTGTTATTATTCAGTCAGCTTAGTGAATAACAGGCGGATTCAGAGTTTTACTTAAATATAGTTTAGTGGTGCAAATTATATATACAGTGTACCTATATGTAGCTTTGATTGTATTTTTTGACTCATTATGCTTAACAGAGATTGAATAGGGCATACTTACCTACCCTAGTTACCTAGTTGCTGGAAACTTTCAATTTTCTTGGTAGTCACCAATAGCTCATCCTGCCTGTTTTACCTTGAAGCGGGTAGCATGGGGAGATAATAACTGGAATCGCACTGCCATCGAGGAGGGTATGGGGGGGGGGGGCTAAATTAAACAAATGCTGTATTTTAGCCCCACCCCCTCCCAGCGGACATAACAGTCTGGTCTCACCCCCCCCCCCAAAGTGTGGGGCCCATTTAAAAGCTATCCATCACCTATTATTTATGAAAAATTACAAATAGCTTAATAAACTGCTGTTTCACATGTAGCATATTGAGATTAGTCCATACCTGCAAGGTGCACAAATCTTTTTGTTTTTACATATTTGATGAATGCACTTTTGTATAATTCTCTATTTCTTCTACTTATATTTAATGCCTTTGCCTCATGTATACATGCCTGTCTGTCCTGAATAATATAGTTATGCAGTATGACACACTTGCCTACCTTAAGCGTCTCCTCTCTGCAGTTTTTCTGGGGAGGTGGGGCTTGCTGTCATTAAGCCCCACCCCAATACCTGTAAATGTTGTGCTTCAAGCCCCCCCCCCGCTCCCCAAAGAGCCGTGAATGCCGGTATTTGACCAGCAGATAGAGGGGGTGCAGGGGCTGATGCGTGGGCCCAACTAAATGGTGGAGGCTTTTTGGAGGTTAGGTAAGTATGAGACCATTTCACTTTAGCATGCAAATCATTCAGCAATAGTATGAAGTTCAGATATACATAGGAATGTGATCAGCAGATAACACTCTCTAATCATCAGCAGTCTGAACTAACAGCTCCCGCTGATTCAATCCGAATCTATAAGTGCAGAATGCCCAGTTCTTTACTATGTAGCCACACACAACAATATAAAAATGTTGCTGTGGAACTGAAAATGAGATGCATCATATGTTTGCGCAGTGCATTTTATCCTTGATTTGTGTGAAGTGTGGATTGTGCAGTCAGCAGTCTGGGAGCTGCCACTAAATTCATCCTTGTTACTTCCCCATCAGAATGCTTGCCTTTGCTTCACTCAGCAGTTACTGCGGTTGCCAGACACATTGCCTTGGATTGCTATGGTTGCAGGACCTTTTTTCTGTGCTGCTCAAATTCTGTGATTGACTCAGACATCTGCAAGGGATTTGCTAAACCTGACACCCAGTGAACGGCTTGATTACTATTTACAATCAATGTCGCAGAGTAGGCTGACAATCTAACATGCAGAAAAAAACACAAGTAAATTGTGAAAAACTGGTGTCATTATGGCACAGGTTCTCAAAATCGGTCCTCAGGACCCTACACAGAATCATGTGAAGTGATTAGCTGCACCTGCGAATCTTTTAAAATGTGTCAGTCAGTAACGAGTGCACCTGCTGGGTGACCTGGAAAACATGAACTGTGTGGGGTCCTGAGGACCGAGTTTGAGAACCACTGCATTATGGCATACAACTAACATGAGATGCAGTCATAAACCCCTTCAGTGACACTCCCGAAAATGTTCTGGGTTTTGCTCCAGTGCACAGACTGGCAAACCTGTAAAATTATCGGGAGTGCCACTGCCTGCGCTCCCTTCCTCTGGGCAGTGCGCTGAGCTGAGCGATGAGATCAGCGCCACACTCAGCTGCAGCGGCTGCCCGGCTCCTGCTGCCTGGCCCTACCTCCTTCCCCCCTGGTGTGTGCGGCGTGAGCTTGTAACGTCATGCCGCACACAGCCAGGTTGCCGGGGTCAGGGCCGGGCAGCGGCTGATAGACTCTTCAGTGGCGCTTCCCGGACGCGGGGATACAGTGGTGTTTATCTTTTTAGGGAACACTCCCCAGAAAAAAAAAACCCACCACTGAAGGGGTTATTATGATAATGTCATCTGTAGAGTTTTATTTTAGGGATCATATATCTCTCTTATCCCAATAATGGTTATTGAGATTGAAATATTATATAAAATATATTTATTATATCTGGTATTGATATAATAACATATATATTTGACATCTGCAATTATATTCTAATAGACCTTACAATACAATATGCAGAGTACTTGTCATAATTTGATTCCCCAAATATGAGAGTTCGAGACTTGTAATTTTAGCTCCAATTGGAGGATTTTATTTATAGGCAAAACAAACCATTACAGAATACATTAACACAGTGATTGTTGTATATGCTATTATATATATATTTATATATACGCCTCCTTGCTTATATTATATTAAACAATTGACAAACTTAGATTGCTACAAAACTAACATAAAATGACATACTTACAAGTTACATGGGTATAGCTACCTATGATTCACCTCACCTCCTGCCCATTGCTTATTTATTCCATTCTTTCTCCTGCTTCTCTCTCACATCTCTCCTCCTGACTCTCTGAATGGGTTTCTTGCTGACTGTCCGTGTGTCTGTGAGTCTGTGTGTGTATGTCTACTCTATCTCTCTCCTTATATCACAAATACATGGATTCAAGTTCCCTGTTCTCATGACGTTATTAAATTTATGGATGCTAATGGTGACAGGGTCTCCTGCTTGTCTGGACGCTAGTGGTAATCTCCATTGCGAGATCTCCTGTTTCTGGTCTCTCCCTGTGCATCAATCTATTTTACACTCCTGTTGTCAAAATACACAATAGTGTCCTGTTTGTCCTGCAATGTAAAACTTGGATGATGTACTAGCAGTCTACATTCTCCAGATGGCTGGGGTCTGGCCCATAGTGTATACATTGCTTAATTAATAAATATAGATATATCTGGGGAGGGTAACAACACTCTATCTGCTTAATAGTATGCCTTAGACATTTTGTCTCCTAAATGAATTCAGTTGCATTTGATATGTTACAAAGTGGTCATTCATATTATTTAGTAAACCCAAAAGCTATACTACGATGTCTAAACATTAAACTCTGATGTCCTAATTATTAAGCTATTCCTACTTTTATATACACATACATAATATATACTATGGTTAAAATCACATTACATTAATGATGGTATAAAACAATATCTATATGCCTATATGGTAACAGTCCCCCGCTTGTGACCATGAGAAATTATTTTGATTGGTCACACAGTAAAATACCATACTTGCTTCATATATATTTCCAAACTTTCTTTTTCAAACTATCCTAAACATAAATTAACCATTGGTATGAAATATCCTTCATTTAATTAACCTATTTTACCCTATAATAACTAAATTTGACCAGGGACAGAGGTTATTTATATTCAGTATTCATGAGGAAAATATTTTCATTGCTACAGACAGTTATATGCCACGCCACAGCTTGCCTTGTAGATGTTGTTTGGTCGATGTGTGAGGTCACTTTCCTTGTACTGTTGCTCACAGTGATTTCCTGGCTGAGGGCTGTCACCTGTGTGGGTTGTAGTTCTTGGAGACACTTTACATTTGCAGTATAATGCACGTAGAAGTAGAATTCTTCATAGAGGCTGTTGACTTGCTTGAAATGTTGCTTTACATGTATAGAGGCTGTTGACTTGCTTGAAATGTTGCTTTACTTGTGTGGCCCTTGGAGTGCTGTGGTCTTGATAAATTTCTTCACCACAGTTTTGCAAAACACAGTGCCTTTGATAAGCCTCATTAATGCAGTCCTTAGCGAGTTTGCTTTGTATGTCCTTTACGATCCTTTACGATTATCGCTGTGATCGTGACAAGTGTCCTTGTGCGTCCTTTAAGATTATCGCTGTGATCGTGACAAGTGTCCTTGTGCGTCCTTTAAGATTATCGCGCTGCAATCATAAGTGTCCATGTCTCTCTTTAACCCCAACCTCGTTGTGTTGAATAAAACAGTTTGTGACGTTGAATACAGCAGTTGAAACTTTAACCAAGTATTTTTCCTTTAGTTGTTGATAAGAACATTTATCTTCAGGCATTGGCAGGTAAATGTCTGGGGTAGATTCTAAAGGATCCACTCCGTTTATACTAAATTTCCTCACTGAATAACAATTTACCATTCAGTCTCTGATCTCTTATCTACCTTCCTATATACTATCTTATCTTAAACTAAATTAACCCTTCACCAACTAAATCCAATAACTAACAATAATATTTTGATTTGACATACCTATGACAACATCCTATCAATACATATTTTGATTTAACGTATCTATGAAAACATCCTATCAATACAACAAATGACTATGATTTTGCTTCAAACTAATATTAGATATCTGTTAAGAATGGGTTTGTCTATATCGAATTCCATCCAGTGTGTGTGATATGCAGCCATGTGCATATACAATAACTACAATATTCCATCTATGCTATTATTCATTCTCTTAGACTTGGTTGAGTCTGTATTAAGAGAATGGTCCATCTCAACAACTAACAAAACGTTTCTCTTTTGCAATTTGATGTAAGGCATACCATTCTTTGTCTGATATTTAAATTAGTTTGAAGCTTTTTAAGAAGGAAGCGTATATATAATCAGCATATACTCATATGAAGAATATGAAGAAAAAATAAAATATTTACAAGGTATATACAATGACATAAGAATGAGGATCATATGTGTGAATTGATTGGCGATTAAAAAAATGTATGTACAAAAGGATTCTGCATACTTGCAGGGGTGAGATTCACACTGTAAATGGAATGTGCATGTGTCACAGTGTCCTGACAAACAAACAAACAATGATTGCTGTAGTGAGGGGGTTAATGAACTTCTCCTGAAGAAGAGAAAAGGGGATTTTGTCCATGTGTCCAGAAAACAAATAGTAGTTGCTGTATTTAAACCTTTTCCTTCTCTGAAGGACTGAAGAAAGAAAAATAAACTAAAAAAAAGTCCTTTGATTTTTGTCCATGTGACAGTTTTTGGATTCTCTTTAGATGACAAACACAAGCTGTGCAAGGTACTGGCTCTTTGCATAATTGCAGCAATAAAAGGTTTAGTAGAGGTTGTTGTTGCGACTTGGGGCTTTCTTTAAAACTTTGTGTCCATCAGTATTGAAGCTGCTGTGTAGAACTTGTAACCTAAAATTGAAACAAAAAGAAATACAATTACTATTATTGCTAGTGGTGTGACATTGCTAGCTATATCTTTTGTGCTATCTGCTGGTCCAACATTGCTGGCCATGTTTTCTGGTTTGTACCATTTCTCTCCTATGTAATAGTATATGTCACTGACAACATAACTTTGCTGCAGGTATGATGCAGGTTACATTTAATCTGGATCTTGTATCCATTTAAACATGTGGCAGTTTCTTACACCACCCAATAACTAGATTTAATCTATAGAGTAAATGAACAATACTCCCTGTTGTCATTGCCAGGATGCATCTTTTCTCGATTTGCTTTTGGTGGTCCTGCGAGTCTCTTCAGTCTGGAAACTTGGAGCTTCTGAAAAATATACTTGTGGGGCGAAAAACTCGTTAGTCTGTGCCATATATGCTTGGTATGACTCGGAGCTTCATGTTTGACCAAACCTAAAATAAAATGGTTAGGACTCCAGGACATATAAACATTCTCATCCTGGTGATGCTTTTTAGCATTCCTGTACTTCTGTGTGGTGTTCACAGATTGACACTCTGCATGTGGACTCTCTAAGAGACTGTGGACATTTGCTCCACCACTATATGTCTCTAACTGCTGTGGGGGGGTTACAGAGATGGTGGAACCTTTTGTGTGATCATGCATGCTCAAATTCATGCCATTGCTCAGCACAGACATATTTGTGGCTGAATACATTTGCTCATTTAATTCTGTGACAACTTTACCTACATTTGGAGTGTGTGTGTACAAGGTTATTGCCAGTTCCCTTTTCCCTGAGGGCAACACAATTTCTTTTGTCACAATGGGGGCTGTGAGAGTGGATTCTGCAGAATCACTCTCCTTATTGTACTGATCTCCCCCCTTAATCAAAACAGTGCAGGGGACATCTCTCATTGCTCCTGCCTTATTTGTAGTAATATTACGTTCTCTCTCTATTACAGAGCCCTGATTAGCATCTGTGACCATTTCAGACTTTGTAGTCTGTTTGTGAATGAGCCCCTCTGTGGTCTCATCCCTGCTCCTAACACCTTTGCTGGGTGCTTCTGTGATCCCTTCATGAGAGATCTGGGCAGTTTGTTCACAATCTACCAGAAAATTTACTTTTGTCTCAGAATTCTTCTGAGTACACTTCTTAACCTTTAGGGATTTTAAGAAGCAATGCACCTTTGCATTCATTTTGAGGCATGAGCTCTTAAGACGTGAACCTGATTTCTCTTTACATTCCTGCTTAACTTCTAAAGTCGCTGCTCTGTGCATTTTCCTAAATGTTACAGCAACTCTTTGCATTTTCAACATTGCACTTATTTTACAATGCTGTATTTATACTTTTGTACACAAGATATCCTCCCAATGAGAGTGTCCGGATTCTCAAAGTTAACTCTAATATCTGGTACTAATTTTAATTTATTTGGAAATGCTCATTTCCATTATTTATTCATTCTAGGCCTTTACCATTATCAAGTGCCTATTTAGTAACATACCCCACTGTGATCTTGCAATGTGTCAGCAGGCTAACATGCCCTTGTGCTGAGCCTAGTAAATATAGTATTAGTTAAAAATGTTTCTGAATAATGCCATATTATCAATATCTAAGCGTGCACTCCCAGACAATGATAACAATGGAATATCAGTTCTGTTTCACCAATACGTTATTCTAGGTCTACAAACAATGCAAGATAAAAATACACAATAGTATTACACATCATAATAATAATCAATCACAATGTCAACAATTAGATTAAATTGATTGTTAAAATGTTGGCATGTGCAGAATATCACCATTGACATGCTTAGGGCTGATGTAAGGCTTCTTGGCAAAATTTCAACCTATTGCTCCCCTTCTCATCCCCACATGGTTGTGGTCACGCAGCGCTCTGCTTCCTGTTTAACGGTGGGCATCTTGGATGTGGGCAACAGGCCGGATAACCCATCCAGCGACTTACTGTCTGAATCTGTCAGCACCAATCACTGACAAGCACTGGGAAAAAAAACATGGCCTCAGAACAGGAAGTCTCCTAAACAATGTCGTTTCCTGCCTTGTTTCTTGCTGCAGTTTGCCTGAACCCGTCTGCTTCACTGGGTTGAGCCTAGCACCCAAACCTAATTACCTCACTGGGTCAAACCCAGCACCCAAACCTAATTACCTCACTGTGTCTAGCCCAGCATCCAAACCTAATTACCTCACTGTGTCTAGCCCAGCATCCAAACCTAATTACCTCACTGGGTCAAGCCCAGCACCAGAATCCTGTTCACAGAGAACGCAATGCTGCAAAAACTCACGTATGGTAGGTGCCCATCTCTACCACACAGTACTATCACTTATATGTTATGACAGCGGTTCTTAAGGAGGAGGGGGTCTTTAACGCCCCATGCAAGTGCATATCATTTATTGTACATACCATGTGCCCTACCATGCACACTGGGGGGCTAATACTGGAACCTAACATACAGTATAGTTCACAATAGACAACAGAGCTGACACTCTATAGGTAGGATATCACATATTTAATGAAGGTGTAGGTGGTGCTACTGAGCCACAAGGCTGACATTCCTGATGTAAATGTACCTAGGGGTAGGAGGGAAGCTGGGCCACAGAGCGGATGGTCTAGAGTCAGTGGGCAAGATGCACCATAGTTAAAAACGTGGGCAAACCTCTAAAAAGAAAAGTTTTGGAGGTTTGGCCATCATCCGTGGTACATTCCGGGGCTTGGATGTGGTGGGCTGTGGCATTTTCAAATCAGCATTACCCATAGAAGCTTATGGGCTTCTATCTCAGATTCCTGATGTGAGGGATCCAACCGGGCAATACTACTGTTGGCATTGTGTGTAATGGGCAATACTACTGTGGGCATTATGAGTTGTATGCATTCAAGACAAAGCACTGTACATGTTCCCTTTGTTTGCATATAATTGTTGTCATCATCAGTGCACACTTGGCCTTATCATATAATAATGTAGGTGCAAAAACAGGCACATTTTCACTTACATCCAATACTTCTTATGGGGCCTAAACACTTGGGAATTTCAGGGCTTTTTCTTAGCGATCTGACTTAATTTGATCTCTTAGAAAATGCTGCTACATCGCTCCGTGTGTAGGGACCATAGCGATGCGCGACCCCGCGCATCGATAGCGCCCGGCAATTATCCAGCATTCTGGATATATCTAGTTAGATCACCGGTCAAGACCAGTGGGCGTCACCATGTAAATGCTGGGCGTTCCCATGGTGAACGGCCCATGACGTCGGTGCCGGGGGAGTGATGTCAGCTGCCCACCCACTTTCTCCCGAGAGTGCACGCAAATCTAAGTGACCTGAGAAGATTATTCTACATCAGGGTTGCCGACCCTCCCGGAATTTGCGGGAGTCTCCCGAAAATCGGGTCCTTCCTCCCGGCCCCCGGAAGGGTGGGCAACCCTCGGAATCAGGGGGACCCCCACTGAGCCCCCCGATCGCGGCATTTATATGCCGCAATCCGCGGGTCTCAGGGGAGGGGGCGGAGCTAAAACGGCACAATCGTGACGTTTTAGCCCCGCCCCCTCCATGGATATCAGTTAATTCAGCTATTTGCCGTAATGGAGGCAGGGCTTAATGATGTCACAGTTAAGCCCCGCCCCAAAACTCGTAATGCAAGCTTCCTCTCCGGGCTTCTCCCGGAGAGGATTTTTTGAAAGTCGGCAACCCTGTTCTACATTGCAGACACAAATAAATAACACCATGTAGCCAGAGGTTCAGGGATAGGTGTGATGGAATGTTAAGAATTTAAAGACTTCAATGAGTCACATAGGACAACCAAATCTGTCTTTAAAATACAGGTTATCTCTGAAGCTGACTTGGACTGTGTCTTTATGTTGAGTCAGCATTCATTTTAAACAATGTGACTTATCCAGATGCGAACGAGTTCACCAGAGAAGCGCTACGCCGGCCATTTTGAAAAGCAGCAGTCATTTACAAAGCAAAACCACTCCTTGTAAATAACTGCCTATTTAAATGAACATCCGAGTTCAGCCAGCGCCCTCTCCCGGCAGCAAACGTGGTCACTGCCACATACATCCTAACATTTTATCTAGGTTACCTCATTCAGAGTCAATGAAACAATGGTTACATTCTGAGGGCGGTGTATTTCTTCACGCAATAAATTAGTACAATCTGCTTTTATTGTTGCAACTGCCCTGTCCTCAAAAATGTTTGCTTGTTCCAGCATAAACGGTTACATACTGTATGACTGGGTTTACATCTATTTCAAAAGCTAACTATTAGTTTGTTTAAATTCAAATTTAGCATTTTGGATCCTGATTCAGGATTGATCGCATAAACAATAAGTACCGCAGTTTCCCAGTTATCGGGAAACTGCACACAAGCGCGACCTGTTCTGTTCATGCGCAGAACAGGTCCTGCGGTCGCATCTCACAATTGGGGAGGAACGTGGGCAGAGGCAGCCGCCATTCAGGAAAGCGTGGATGTGGTGAAGCAAAGGACTGCGCTACATACGCAGTTTCCTTGGCCTCAGTGCCCCCTGCACATCCGGATGCCGGCTACCCCGACTTATAGCATCCCTTATTAGGTTGCTGCGTACATTACTTACTGATCGGAAGGGGCAAAGATCGACCCCATTCAGATGGTGGGGTTCTGCACAAAAGCGTATTTGTGCATGTGCAGCTCTCCTGTGCATATCGCATTCGCCAAGGCGTTCACAAGGGTAGGGGAGAGGACATGCAGGGGGTGGCATCAAAGGAACGCTCAGCATGTTATAGGGAGCGTCCCCTAGAAAACGCTGGGCGTTCACCTTGGTACGTTCGGCTGGGTGGCGTTTCAGCTCTTGGTAAGCAGTAAATTTCACTGGCAACCCGAATTAGGCCAATTGGGCCAGATGACCTATGCTTCAAAGTGATAAAATGGAGCGTGATAAACAACCAACCAATCAGCTCCTGTCTGATATTTTTCAAACACAGTCTGTGACATGGCAGGCAGGAGCTGATTGGCTGGCTGTTTATCACTCTCCATTTTATCACTTGTGAAGCTTAGTGCATCTGGTCCATTGTGTGGTGTGTAGGTATCGTTATAGAATGAGCCAGCAGCAAATTACAACAGTTGCACACAACATCAGTCAGAAGGATGCTTGGAATGCAGGAGGATTCAAGGAATATTTGGGACAGGGTGTAAAATTGCAGACACTAGTAAATAACACAAAGTATTCAAAGGTCAGGGACAGGTGTGAGGGAATGGCTGGAATGTAAAGACTCCATGTCGCTAATGAGTCACATTAGACGCATCTGGCTGTAAATGTATGTGGATATAATGACCTCATTTGGCCTGTTAACCTATAATAGTATGTCAGTGTAATGCAATGTTGGTTAACTCATTCACAGACTCAATGAAAAGGTGGAGATTTTTTTTTAAAGTATTTGTCTAGCCAGTTGTAGAACAGTGATATACAACCACTATAGATTACATTTTTTTTTAGATATATTTAAACAGTTTTTAAATTTTTTTTTTATTCAAAATATTAGTGAATGGACTGAGAATCTGCCAGGTCACCCCAACAGCCCAACTCTGCCCTGTACCGCCCTCAATCCACCCCCACCAGTCGACATCTCATCTGCCCTGTCCATCAATGCCAAACAGACCCTCTCAGCACACAGGCGTGCAACTTACATGCATGATGTCATTCATTGCATTGTCTCTTCTGACACTGTCCCATTTGCCAAGACTCAGTGTACACATAATAAGTACACACTATACAATACAGATGTCTTTTTGCAGTTTCGCTGCAATGCCAACATCGCAGCACATTGCTGTGCTCCCGTTGTGCATTCACTTCTCTGGGAATCGGCACGCACATTCTATGGGAGCCGACTAGCTTTGTGTATGAGGCGGCCTGCTGTACTGCCTACACATCTTTGTCCTGCTGCAGAACGCTGCTATATATTGCTCCAATCCATGTCAGAGCTATACAGTATATCGTACAATATATCTTATGATGTGTATCCAGTGACGTAACTTCAAATATTGCACCCCCCCCCCCCGCCTGAGGCACTACTGGGGCTATCATATGCATAAGCAAGAGTATTGGAGGCATTATAGTGCAAGGTGCAATGGGTATCATGGTGTGTGGCATAATGTGCAATGGGCATCACGGTGTGTGGCATAATGTGTAATGGGCATCACGGAGTGTGGCATAATGTGTAATGGGCATCATGGTGTGTGGCATAATGTGTAATGGGCATCATGGTGTAATGGGCCTTCATGTTTATATGTCACTGTGCAGCCTTCAGACAACTTAAGTGTGGAAGGACAACAACCATTCCTGTGGTAACCAATGTCTGGTCATGCAGGTTGCAAAAGTGAGGTGTCAGATAATTGTTTTCCTGCTAGTTCACCCTCTTGTTATTAGACCACGCACCTTTTTGGCAATTTCTTCAATATCAAATTATGTATTGGGGGGGGGGGGGGGGGAATGCATTTTTATTCTGTTGACACTGGGCCCTAATTGTCTAGAAATAGCCCTGGTGCTGACTATATATTGGGGGCAGGGTTTATGTGTTTGGGCAGATGTGCCAACTATCTATGCGGGGGCTGTGATGTCTATCTATGAAGAGCTGTGATGTCTATTTATGAAGAGCTGTGCTAAATACCACATTAGAGCTTAGTGGCCCTCGGGCTTCATTTAATTTTTTAATGTGGCCCGCACTGTCTTAAAGGTTGAAGACCCCTTTATTAAACTATGGGGGTTATTCTGGTTGCCTCGCTAAGTAGCGGTTATTCACTTCCTATCAAGCCTTCTAATGCTGCCCACCAGACGTGCACATGCCCACCGACTGCCGTCCAAGAAATATACCCGCTGCACTGCAAAAGGATGTTTTGCATAAACATCCATTTACAGGATAGCATGCAGGCCCCAAATCATTCAATGGTCCCTGACCATCAAATGATTTTTACCCTGGAAATCAGTCCTTGGCCCCAAAATTCCTAGTGGCAGCCTTGACTAACTGCATGGGTGTTTAAACTAGAGATGTGCAGGTTCTGATATACTCTGATTTCAAAACAGGATCTTATTGGCTATCCCAAATCACATGACAGTTGTTGACAGTTGATAGCCAATAAGATCCTGCTTTGAAATCAGAGTAAATCAGAACCTGCACATCTCTAGTTTAAACCTCATTAAGTCCACACAGTCCTCATGTGCCCCAAGCCCGTTAGATGTAAATACAATTATCACATGAGAATAAGAGAGATAATTACTACAATGGGCTCAGACACATGTGCCTTTTTACTAATTATTCAAACAAGGCCAAACAAGGTTGATTTAAGAATCCTTTCTTTAGAAAATTCTCTAATGAGCAGGGCCCTTCCACCCTTTGTTTTCATGTCTGTTTAATTTTATCTACCTTTTATGTCTTATTGTTATGTATGCCCTGCCTCTCCCAGTGTCTGCCGCTGTGGAGCTCTGTGGCACTCCATAAATGAACATTAGATCAGGGGTCAGCAAAGGCCACACTCATACTGAAGAGTAAATACTACACTTAAGTAAAACAAATAGGTCACCAGCAGACTTCAGCTAGAAAGTAGGTTTATTCAGCAATTTCCGCTGCCATCAACAATCTCATTTTAAAGTAATGGATTTGTGGGGACACTCCATGGTTTAAAGGTACACAGTAGAAAGATCTAAGATTAAGCTTGAGATTTCCTGTGAACTCCATCACAGTCCTGGACAAAAGAGATTGTACATTTTGATTTATCTTAAGATTTCAGAAAAATGTGAACCCCTACGGTGGTATGGCCGGAAAGTTACCTGGCTGAGCTGCGCTACCGGCGCTGGTTCCACTGGGAAGATTTCCGTGCATGCCACTGATGTGTAGTTGTGCGCCATCTTCGCTCCCACACACACGTCGCTCACCCCGTCGCTGATCCCCCTGCTGATCGACTGGAAGCCAACCCACCCAAATACTCGAGCGCCTGAACACGCCCAAGCGCAATGAAGCACCCGAACACCCAAATCTCTGAGTGCCCAAGCGTGGGAACGCACCCAAACATCCGAATCCATGAGCGCCTGAACCTGTCCAACTCCACATACTCAAACGCACTGGAACAGTTGAATCCATGGCTGCCCAAATTCTCACCCGAGTGTTACCGAACTCGCCCGAACACCCGACCGCGTGAATGCACCCGGACACCTCAACACCTGAACTCGCCTGAGCGTGCGATAGCACCCGAACACCTGAGCATGCAGACGCTCCCGAGTACACCAACTCCCAAATACCCAACCGTGCGAACGTGCCCAAGTGCCTGAATATCCGAGCATTTGAATGCCCCCGAACACCCCCGAATACTTTAGCTGTATCTTCTGATCTTCCCGGCAGCAGGTTAGATCAAACGATCCAGCTAAAGATCCGCCGGAGTGTACATGGGATCACGCTCGTTCGGTAAAATCGTCCGATTTAACTCATATCTGCAAATAACTGTCTGGCTATTAGCTGTAGTACTCATCTGTATATAAAAAGTTTTCTAGTCGCTTAGGCACCAGTAATATTAATGGGAAAATTTCAGTACACAAAAGGGTTCATTTATTAAAAATTTTACTAAAATAATGTGAAAAAAAAAAAATAGTTTTCACACACTTTTCACATTATTTTAGTATCACCTGAATGCAGTAAAGGGTTTCTGGAAACTGCTCCAAACCCTTTCATTTGCATTTTTTTTATGAAGCAGATCGCATTTCACATACTTATATTGGGAAAAACGATCTGTTTGAAACAAAATGACAGTGATCACCGTGTTAACTGTTTTTTATTTTATTTTATAAATGAATACCTCCCCAGGGTCTGGTGAGCACTGTTCCGATGAAGGCACCCTGCTGATCAGTGATGTTTGCGGCTAGAACCGCTTCTGTTTTTGGACTATTCCCATCATGCAGCTAGCTATACATGGAGGGGAAAGATAAATCTGTGGTGAATGAATTGTGCCCAAAGTGTGGCGAGTGAAGCGAGCACGCGATGGCACAATCCAGCTGAAATAAAGGAAAATAACTACAGTACCCCTAAGTAAATTACAGATTACAGATTACAGATAAATAAAAAAATGCTGTGAGGGCAGCTAACAACTTCCGCCCTCACCAAACGTCACATCCTGTTCAAAAAACAGTGGATCTAGACACAACCAAGTTCTGAAGAAATTCATCCTCACTGGTCAGACAGTGCCTGATTCAGAACTGCAGTTTTACAAACTATTCTGTCATTTGGGAATGATCGCCAACCAAACTGGGCTTTGTGGGTTGTAGGATCTATTTTAGATTGGATTACACGCTTTGCATGGCTAAACCCGTTGTTTTTGGTGCTTAAAAAGTAATGGGCACCCTGATCCGATCGACAATTACTTTGGGCACCCAAAAAAAGTCAAAATGAGTGAATAAGACAAATCCCTCGAACCTGGCATGTCGATATGGGCTGTATGGCGCAACTGAAGCCACAGTGTTGTATGAGGACACAATACTGCAATGCATAAAATAACAATAAAAAGTAAGACGTCACTTGTTTGTGACATAAGACAAAAATACAGAGAACATGGTTAGCTGTGGAATTATGCAACATATTGATCATACTGTATCTTGTCTGCAATACCCAATGTCTGTCCTGCTATTAAATAGAGTTCTATGCTATACTATATCTGGTGCGCTTCTCTAGATGACCAATGGGAACTTTCTGCAAAGCTGAACCCATGCACCATATAGAGGCCTATTCAGCATCCCTAACAAGCCCGTCCTTTATTAGAGGCCCAATGTGGCCACCCAATATTCAGCCAACTCCTGCCAGAACCAACATTATCTTCAGATGGCCTTAGCTCCAAGAGCCCTGCTACTTCCTAAAGTAAGGCAGTCCAGGTTTGCAAAGAGGGATCTGGACAGGAACCATCTTTAATGAGTGGCCACCAACTTTGTGCACATACGTGAACTATTGTCGGCCAGCACAATGGGAATTTGGTGAACCGGCATAACGGAGAATTGCAGTGCCAGCTGCTTTTCGGACCAGCTGTCTCAGCACTGTCTGGATCAATACTGAATTGCTTGGTAGTTACATATTTTCCACCGTATTCTATTCCCCAGGTGATAAATAAGCATGGAACCCATAGATAAACACACATATGCCAGGATCATGCACATAGTCATTATGAGGACTTAAATAAAGAAAACTGTGTATCTATATCTGTTTTTTTTTCTACAAGCAAGTTTGAGAAACCACCTGCAGGAAAAGAAATAAATAAAGGGGTCACTCTGTGCTCACATTTCTGTACTGAAAGTGCTAAAGACGTACGTACATGCCGGAAAAGAACATAAAATCCAGAAGAACCTGTGCCCATTTGGAAGAATACATAAATAGAGGCCCCCTGACAGAAAACATACTGTGCAGAACGTTCGGAACTGTCAGTGAGACAGTGGTGTGCCCGCCAAATGCAAACATGCCTGGTGGTAATATGGAATGCCCTCTTGTCTGGAGTATTTTCATAGGGTCATGCTGAACCCACATTATTGAAATAATAATAATAAAAAGCCCTGTTGATCTGTATCTTCTAAGTGAAAATAGGAGACAAGCACTTTGCTCATGCCGGGAAAGGTAGTACAACACGTTGTGGCTACACGGTGCCTTATAAGAACAGCGCTCTATAATGCTGGCTACACATCAGACCAACTTTCCTCCAACCATCCAACTAGTTGGTTGGTTGGACTGAAAATCTGGTACTGTATGGGGGCAAATGGCAATAAGCAATTTGCTCACTGTTTAAATCGAATTTGCTCACTGTTTAAATCGAAATCAGTTGTTGTCCATTTTTTAGATTTTGGGAAACAAATGACTTAATTACAAATTACATTTGCGCCTATCCAGTACCAGGTTTTTATTCCATTCAACCAACTCAACTATTTGGATGGTTGGAGAAAAGTTGGTCTGACGTGCGGCCAGCATAAGCCGTTATCTTACATAGTAACATAGTAATTAAGGCTGAAAAAAGACATTTGTCCATCGAGTTCAACCTATCTAACTTGTAACTACTGACTTGAATAAGTCATACCTATAGGATTCCCTTAGTGGCCAAAAATGCATCCAGTTTTTTTTTTAAATCATAAATTTTATTGAATGAATGTAGTTACTTAACACAGTCAGCAAAACAAACATATAGTTGTGATGACATTTGCAATAGTTAATAATATAGAGGGTCATTGCAATGATCAGATTAGACCGGAAATAATGAGACATGACTATAGTGATGTTTCAAAAGTGAAGTGAGATCTTTGGTATTATTGAGTGACGTTAACCGACATCTCCTTAAATAGGGTAGTGGTCGAAGTGTCATACAATTTAGCTCGATGTGGGCTTAAATTAATGGATCATCACTTTCACTTGGTATCTTGGTTTAGATACGGGGGTAAGCTGTACGGTTTGAAGGGATATATGGGGAGAGGGAAAAAAATGCATCCAGTTTTGAGTTAAATTAATTAACAGTAGCTGCTGTAATTACCCCCACCGGCAATGAGTTCCAGAATATTATTGCTCTAATGGTGAATTTTTTATTAATTCAGTACAGAACTTCTTTTCCTCGAGCCTCAGTACATGCCCGCGTGTCCTAAGGATAGGCCTGTTAGTGACCAATCATCTCCCAGTTCTATATGATTCCCAATCCTGTATCACCTCTCAATCTCCGTTTCTCCAGTGAAAACATATTCACACCTTAATCTTGCGAGGTTGCATCCACCTTAGGATTCACAGGATGCACCCGAACAAATAAGGTGATCTAGAGTTTCATGCCAATCCGTTTTGTGGATGGATCTTGTGTTTTTGAGTGCTCACAAATAAAACAACTGGAAGCGACAAAAGGACATTGCTAGACTGCATTTGCATGTGTTCATCTGTTTGTGTCTCAATCTGTAAACTTATACCCCCTTCACATTTCAAGGCTGTTAATACATCGCCCCGGCCGTTAATCCCTGGGGGGGATTGCAGGGACAGCCCCGCCGAGCGTAACTCGGCGGGCTGTCACTAGCGCACGTTAGGTGCGCTAGTAATACATTAGGATAAACGTAATCCCCCCAGTTAACCAGCGTTAA
The DNA here is from genome assembly GCF_055691185.1 of Crinia signifera. Taxonomy (NCBI): domain Eukaryota; kingdom Metazoa; phylum Chordata; class Amphibia; order Anura; family Myobatrachidae; genus Crinia; species Crinia signifera. The sequence continues at coordinate 55,486,473 of NC_139217.1, forward strand.
GTGCATTTTTGCACTTAACGCTGGTTGATACATCTGCCCCATTGAGTGCTGGACAAGGGATTTAGCAGTGTCTTGTGTAAGATATTGGTCGTATATTGGATGTTTTTTTATATGCATCTAACATGATTTGGAGACAGATTGAATGTGGGGAATAAAGGACAGTCCAGAGTCGAGGATGACCTCTAGGTAGCGAGCTTGTGGGGTAGGGTAGATTGTCGAGTTGTCAACAGTTATGGAGATATCAGGATGGTAATTGTCCTTGGCCGGTGCAAATATAATTAATTCCGTTTTGGAAATATGGAGTTTGAGGTGGCGAGAAGACATCCAAGATGAGATGGCAAAGAGCATTCAGAGACTCGGCCCAAAACCACTGGTGACAACACTAAAGTTGATAGAAAGATTGCGTGGCCACGGCGTTGCGGGAGTGAGAGGGTCGGAGGAGTGAGCTCCCTGAACTGATGGACATCCGTGTTCCCAACACATCTGCCTAGTGAGCCTGGCCCGGATAGAATACCTAGCTTAGCGGCAAAGAAGCGGAGGATCAAGCCCAGATTGCTCTGATACCTACTGTTTGAAGGAGACAAGGTCGGGGCGTGTGCAAGCAGCGTCTGGAGGAGAGGACGGTGAGAGCGTCTCTCTTTTTCCGCCTTCCTGGAAGCGGCGGCGGACGCGAGCACGCAGCCGCATGAACACTGTGTAGCGGGTGCAAAGGACCGGCTCGGGTGCGCAGGTACACGTCTGACAGACCTGTCCCAGGGTCGCAGACGCAAGAAGGCAGCCGGACGGAGAGCGAGACGGTGAGAGAGTCTCCGCTCTCTAAGCCCACTTAGCCTGTACTAAAAAAAAAAAAAAATCCTGCCGGCGCAGAGTTCCAGCAACCCCCAGCCAAGTCTGCAGCAGAGAGGGGCGGTGAGAGGGCTCCCCCCTGCGCGGACACCAGAGCACCACAGCGTATCTTCCAGCTTTGCTGCAAAATCGTGGCTACAGACTCTGAGTAAACGAGTGTGGGTGGCAGTGAGAGAGTCTCCCCGCTCCAAAGTTTATCCAGCCCATACCATCTGAAAGAATCTCCAGGCGCTGAGTTCCAATAAGCTTTAGCTGAGCCTGTAGCAGAGAGGGACTGTGAGAGGGCTCCCCCCTGCTCGGACATCAGTACAGCACAGTGCACCCTCCAGCCTCATCTACTACATCGTGGCAAATACGCTGTTACAGACACAGAGCAACGAGCAAGCGAGGCGGTGAGAGAGTCTCCCCATTCCAAGCTCACCCAGCCTGTACTACTTTAAAGAACCTTCCGGCGCTGAATCTTAAACCCCTAGCTGAGCCTGCAGCAGAGAGGGGCTGTGAGAGGACTCCCCCCTGCTCGGACATCAGCACAGCTCAGCGCACCTTCCAGTTCTATCTAGGCCACAGCTGCAAAAACGTGACTACAGACACCGAGGAAGGCTCCCCCCATCCCCAGGCAAATACCCCAGGCAGAAGGGTAAAGACCGGACCTGTGCAGAAGCCCTAACAGGCCTAAAGCTACAACACAACAACAACCACTGAGGAGATTGCCATAAAGCCGCAAAATCGAGGTGTTCAACAAGAACTCAAACATCAGACTGGTGCAGTATAACTTTCCATTTTTTCTTTTCGGTATCAGCCAAAGTTAAAAATATCCAGGTTTATACATGCATGTAGCTGCTCTCGATATACAGCTGCAGTGATGGACTGTAAGGTATAGAAACTGCTAATTCCAGGGACATACAAATGCACCAATATAGGTGAGCAGGAAGCATTCCCGTTTCGACGGCCTAAATAGAGTATAAAATAAATTCGAATTGATCTGCACACTGACTGTCAAATACGGGGCATTAGTTGTTTGTCCTATAACAACCAGTGTCTGGAGAAAGTGAGGGCGTTGTGGCAGTAGGAGGAGAAGGGGGGGAATACTCCTAAAAAAGAAAGTACACAAATTAAAGGAATAACATCTCCTAGGATAAATTAAACAATTTAATTAAGCTCTCTAATCCATAGTGGAAAAATGGGTAAAACGGGAACAGCCTCGGCTGCGGCCCGTTTGGAGAGGTATGCCCGAGTACAAGGGGGGAATATCCTACAAACCCCCACTTCGACTCCTCATTCAACCCCCTCCAAAAGTAAAAGCCCCCCCCCTATACCTGAAATCACCCTTCAGCAAGTACTGGAGGCAATCAACACCTCTGAACAGCGGCTGTCCGAGCAAATAAAAGGGGTTCAAGTGGAAATCACTTCCATCAAGTGCGATTTAAAAATCACGACCGAAAGAATCAATGTAGCAGAGACACGGATCTCGGCGCTTGAGGACGCCAATACTCAATGGTCTAGCAAGGTGAACAAACTATCCCAGCAAGTAATGGAAATTAAATCTAAAATGCTAGATGTTGAGGGCCGATTACGAAGAAACAACTTACGGTTTGTGGGCATTCCAGAAAAAGAGGAAGGGCTAGATGCCCCCAAGTTTATACTTGATTGGATGTATGCATTCGACCAAGACACCTTCTCCAAGCAATTTGCGATTGAACTGGCGCACAGAGTACCCTCCAGGCCATTTCCACCAGGGTCCCCACCAAGGACATTATTAGTCAAAATTCTGAACTTTCAGGACAGAGACTTGATACTGCGTTTAATACGCTCCAAGGGACAATTGGAATATAATGGGGCCCGCATTTCTGTATTTCCAGATTTCGCACAAGAGGTGCAGAAGGAAAGAGCTAAATATACAGAGGTGAAAAAACGGCTCAGGGAAAAAAACATGAAATACTCCATGGTATTCCCATCTAAACTTCGGGTGATATTCAACGACGAAACAATATTTTTTCAAAATCCACACAAAGCCGCTAAATGGTTGGACAATTATACTCACGGGTTTAGGCAGCTAGCAGATGGCTAGGCCGACTTAATATAATAATGGCCGAATCAGGGAGCTCCCCGCAAATTGGTGGCTAGCTACTCTTTCTCTCTTCTTCCTTTTTCTTTTTCTTTTTTTTTCTCCTTTTTTTTTTTAGGCCCCCAAGGTTCCGGGTAGAGCTCGGCCTTCTTTTTGTGTGTTTTTTTTTTTTTCTCTTTCTTTTTTTTTTGGGGAGGGGGGCGGGACTGGGGATAAGGTATGCCAAGGGACGGGTGGTATACAGGGAGGGGGGGAGGGATATTGGGGGGGAGGGGGGAATTGTATATGTATGTTATTATGTTTTTTGTTGCTTGACATTTTATGAGTTACATGCGATTGAAAGTGCGAAGCTGCTGTGCTGGTTTACTAGGATTAAACTGTGGCTGACCCGCCATGCGGAGGAGGGAGAGGTCGGGGGGCATTTGCTAATTGGAAAATGATAGTGAAGGTACTAACCTGGAATGTCCGGGGATTAAATGAAAAAATAAAACGGTCCTTAGTAATTAATCAGTTAAGAAAGTATGGACCAGATATCATCGCGCTTACAGAAACCCATTTGATAGGAGGGAAAAAGATGGCTCTGAAAAGACCCTGGGTTGGTTACATATGCCACACCTCGTTCTCCTCCTCTGCAAGGGGGGTGTCACTACTGATAAAAAAATCTTTATCCTTTTCATGTAATAGGAGTTCGGTAGATCCAAATGGCTGTTATATTTTTATTGACTGCATAATCAATGCAGTACAGTTCATAATTCTGTCCATATATATTCCTCCCCCCTTTTCTTTTAGTATTTTGGTAAAGGCTGCTGAGTTCATGGCCATGTCCCCCAACGCTTCAATTATATGTATGGGTGATTTCAACAACATCTTAGACCCTGAACTAGATAGGTGGAGCAGTGGTGTAGGGGGTAAACCCAGGAGAAACAAAGATTTTGCAAACTACTTGGGAGATCTGGGTTTGGAAGACCCATGGAGGTTGAGAAACCCCACCGCACGGCAATACTCATGTTTCTCTACCTCCTATCAGGCTTTTTCAAGGATTGATTTGATTCTGGTCTCCAGAGGCCTCATCCCCCAAGTCCAGAAATTAGAATACAAACCAAGAGGTATATCAGACCATTCGCCGGTATATATGGAAATATCACTGGACTATGATAGGGGATGCAGCTTCTGGAGCTTTAATCCGGTTTGGTTAAATAAAGTTGGGGCAAATCCAGACTTGGAGGAACAATGGACAGAATTTTGGGAACTAAACAAAGGGTCAGTGAAGGCACCCATACTCTGGGATGCCTTTAAGGCCCATCTGCGAGGCACCCTTAAAAAAAGAGTTGCTGAAATTAAAAGAGAGAGCCGAGCGAAGATACAGGAATTGGCAGACAACAGTGTAGATAAGGAGAGAGAATACTTGGGGAATAACACCGATCAATCATATCAGGCGTGGCAAAAAGCACAACAAGACTGGTTAGATGCATTAAAAACAGAGAATTTAAAAAATATGCAGTATAAAACTCAAGTAAATTATAATACATCTGATAGATCAGGGAAACATCTAGCCTTTTTGGCACAAGCAGAACAGCCACCTAAAACCATTAGTATGATAACGAATGAGGAGGGAGAGGTGGTATATAAAACCCCCGAGATAGGAGAAGTGTTTAGATCATATTTTTCAAAGATATACTCTACCCAATCCTATAAAAGCGTAACAGAAATTGAGGAATACTTAAAAACAATCCAGCTCCCGATATTAAACATAGAGGCATATTCAGACCTGGAAGCCCCAATAAAAATTGAAGAAATAATACAGGCTATTTCCGACTCCCCAAATGGAAAATCCCCAGGAGTAGACGGGATCCCAATGGAAAGCTATAAAAAATATATAAAATTACTTGCTCCTCTACTACTGGAGACTTTTGAAAATTCATTTGAGGAGGGCGTTATTCCAGCCTCAATGACCGAGGCCAAAAAAGTGGTAATACCAAAACCCGGTAAAAATGTGAAAGAACTAGACTCTTATAGACCAATATCATTGATTCCATCTGAAGCCAAGATATTGGCCAAAATATTGGCTAAAAGGCTGAATCGACATATTCACATGATGGTACATCCGGATAAGTCCGGCTTTATGCCCGGGAAGGAAACCTCTATCAATATAAGACGATTATACACCTACTTGCAGACAGGAAAAAAGGACGATAATAGACCCGTGGTGATCTCGATTGACGCAATTAAAGCCTTCGATACTATAGAATGGTCATATTTGTGGGCTGTATTAAGATCTTTCGGCTTGGGACCAAACTATATTAAATGGATCCAACTGTTGTACACCACCCCGAGTGCTCGGGTTGCTGTCAACGGATGGATTTCTCTGGCATTTTCCCTTTCAAGGGGAACGAGGCAGGGGTGTCCGCTCTCCCCTGCCTTGTTCGCCCTCGCGATTGAGCCCCTTGCCTGTGATGTAAGACAGCATATAAAAGCTATGGATACACCACGGAGTGGGCAAAGAAATGGGATCTCACTTTACGCCGATGATCTTTTGATCTATCTAGCCGACTACCCAGTATCTTTTATGGAGATGTGGGAAAAGATCAAGGAATATGGGGAATTCTCCGGATTTAGAATCAACCATACCAAATCCATTATCCTACCAGCAGGCCCCTCAAACAAATATCAACCGTACCCCCCCCTCCCAATACAGTGGGTTACATCCTTTAAATATCTGGGTATAGTAGTATCCTGGGAATCGAAAGACTTTGAGAAGCTTAATATCCAACCGCTGTTTGATTGGCTGGGTAAAAAAATTAAATCATGGAGAAGGCTCCCGTTGATAGTAACCGGAAGAATTAACTTGATAAAAATGGTGGTCCTTCCCAAATTTTTGTATGTGGTCAAACAATCACCGATCTATCTGGCAAAAAAGATATTTAGAAAGTTGAACAGTATTTTGGTCTCATTCGTCTGGAATAACGCCCGTCCTAAAATTAAACTGAGTAATTTAATGAGGGAGAAAGATGATGGGGGGCTGGGTTTACCAGACATTAGAAGATACTATATGGCGGCCCAGTTGTCACATCTGGGGCCATGGTTTAATAAGGACGATCAATGCAGAGAGATAGTTAATACTCTTATATCATATTCAAGCCCGGAGACTTGCCCCACACAGAAAATTCTACAGGGAAAAAAAGATCAAGACAGATCCCCCCTTAATAGCTCAAGCCATTAAAATATGGCAAGAAACTAATAAAATATTAAAAGTAAATTTTATAGATATAGACTATTTCTTGGTAGATTATCTCACAACTTGCGAATCAGAGACCCTGCAAATTAAAACAGCATGGTATCCTTACGCCGTGACTAAACTCAGTCAAATATACGATTCGGTAGGAATCAAATCATTTACACAGTTGAAACAGGAATTTGAACTACCTCAGACTTTTTTCTTTCGCTATCTCCAATTGAGAAGCGCAATACAGGCCAAAATCGGGAAAAAAAGCCCGGTATTTGGAGAAACCCCATTAAAATTAATATTAAAAGCAGGTAATAAGCCAAAGCTAGTTTCAAAGATTTATAAAATATTAGGTAAAAATATAAATAAAGATAAGCTAAGGGAATTAAAGGGGAAATGGGAAGAAGACCTGGGGGATATAAATAGTGAGGAATGGGAAAGGGCTAAATCTTTAATACCTAGAACCACTAATTCATTGCGTGTTCAATTGACACAAACGTACATCCTACATAGATCATACCTTTCAGCCACAACTCTAGCGAAATTTTCTGGACACTCTCTATCCAAATGTCCAAAATGTAATGCTCCCTATGGGACCTTTTTTCATTTACTATGGAACTGTCAGAAAGTGGCAGAATTCTGGGAAAAAGTAATAACCACAATTATAAATACCGGGATCTCTAAGAAACTTTTAACCCCAAGATGCTGTCTGCTGGGTATGGTTGATGAAGAAACACCGGGCCATGAAAAAAAATATATTATAAATCTTTGTGCAATGGCGAAAGTGATCGTGGGAAGAACTTGGATGTCCAAGAACCCCCCAGAGTATAACAGTTGGAAGGCACTGGTCAACTTCACTATTAAGCAGGAGAAGTTCTTATATTTAAAGCGTAACACGGTAGTTAAATTTAATCAGATTTGGCACGGTTGGATCAATTCTAACTATTACAATGAATAAGGAAGAATTGGGAGGGGAGATATATATATATATATGGATATCACCTGAAATTAAACTCACTTTAATAGATTAAGATTTATGCACTGTATTACTAAATCCCAGTAAAGGATTAGATAACACGCAAACGATATGGAGGTAATTATCACAAACAAGGAATTAAAAAAAAAAGAGTAAAGATAAACACTATACCAATTATGTAAAAGGGAAAATAGTTAAAGGGAAAATAATAAATTATAGTAAATTTTGGGCACTAGGTCACATGAGCAGAACGACACGGCAGTTAATAGTGGTCAGACCACTTCCCAATCACCAACAAGATAATGCTTTTCCTGCTTTTAGGTAGGTACCATTGCTACTGAAGTTGAGCTCAGCGAACAACCGATGTACTGAATTAAAGTACAAGGTCCAACCCAAAACTCCTGCTAAAAGATCCCGTAATACCTACACCTAAAAGTATTATACGGTGTGGTAAACCCTGTCTCCCATACATTGGGGCAAACCTACCCGCAAGGCGGATAGCACATAATGTCGAACGGAAAAAATAACAAACGCGGCAGCTAAGGAACACTCTAGGGTATAATATCGCTAATGCACTGGATCGAGTAACTCAAATATATAGATCGTCATTTGTGGTTTTTGATGTATTATGTAAATGTCTTTATTAGTAATGTTTGTGATGTATGTAATATGAATTTGTCTTTTATATTTGAAAATTAATAAAAAGTAATTAAAAAAATAAATAAATAAAAAAGTTGATAGAAAGATTTGAGTATCATCCGCATACTGTACAAGTGATACTGAAATCCAAAAGAGCTGATTAGTGTCAAGAGATGAGGTATAGATTGAAAAAAGCAGAGGACCTAAATCTGAGCTTGCAGAACTCTGACTGACAGAGGTAGTGAAGAGGAAGTGGAGTCCTAGGGAGTACAGTGTTCCCATGAAAGAGTGTGATCAACAGTGTCAAAAGCAGCAGAAAGATCTAGAAGAATGAGTAGTGAGTAATGGCCTTTGGACTTAGCAGTGACCAGATCATTCACCACTTTAGTCAGTGCTGTCTCTCAGTGGAGTGTTGGGAACGAAAGCCTGACTGAAGTGGGTCTAATAGGGTGTGAGAGTTAAGAAAGTGTGTGAGGCGAGAGTAGACATGTCTCTCAAGTAGCTTAGAGAGGCATGGGAGCTGAGAGATAGGACGGTAGTTAGAGAGAGTTGTGTTTTTTCAGGAATGGAGTAATCACTGCATGTTTGAACAGAAAAGGAAAAGTACCAGTAGCAAGAGAGAGATTTAAGATTTTATTTAAAATTGGGATAAGCACAGAAGATAGCGTTTTAATGACTTTTGCAGGTTCACGATCAAGAGGAGAGGTAGTGGAGTAGGAGGATAAGAAGAGTGTGGATACTTCCTTTTAAGTTGTAGGCTCAAATGAAGAGAAAGTGCCAGAGCTCAGGTGGGGAATTAAGTCGGTTAGAGGCTGCAGAAGAGAATACCATTTAATCTCATGTGTTATCAATCTTGTCCTTAAAGTAGGAGGCAAGTTCTTGTGCATTGATAGTGGATCCGAGCCGGTTTGGGAGTTCCCGCCTAAATTCCGGACCGAAAACGAGGCAAAACGTCATCATCGCGTCGGATTCTCGCGAGATCTGGATTCTATATCAGACGCACGCGCGCCCCGCCATCTTTACTCCAGCATAGGAGAGGGAAGAGGGTGGTTGTGCTCTGTGCTGTGTGCTGTGCTATAATAATAATATATTATTTTGCTGCTGCTCACTGGATTAGGGTCTGCAGGGGCTGCTGTACACAAGGCTGCAGTGGCCAGTGTACAAGGGGCTGTACAGGGGCTGTGTCCAGTGTGACAGGGCTTGTGTCCAGTGTGACAGGGCCTGTGTACAGTGTGACAGGGTCTGTGTCCAGTGTACAGGGTTTGTGTCCAGTGTACAGGGGCTGTGTCCAGTGTACAGGGGCTGTGTACAGGGGCTGTGTCCAGTGTACAGGGGTTGTGTACAGGAGCTGTGTCCAGTGTCCAGGTCCAGGGGCAGTGTCCAGTGTACAGGGGCTGTGTACAGGGGTTGTGTCCATTGTGACAGGGCCTGTGTCCAGTGTGACATGGGCTTTGTCCAGTGTACAGGGGCTGTGTCCAGTGTACAGGGGCTGTGTACAGGGGTTGTGTCCAGTGTGACAGGGGCTGTGTCCAGTGTACAGGGGCTGTGTACAGGGGCTGTGTCCAGTGTACAGGGGTTGTGTCCAGTGTACAGGAGCTGTGTCCAGTGTCCAGGGGCTGTGTCCAGGGGCAGTGTCCAGTGTGACGGCTGTGTCCAGTGTACAGGAGCTGTGTCCAGAGGCTGTGTCCATTGTCCAGGGGCTGTGTCCAGGGTGACGGGCTGTGTCCAGTGTCCAGGGGCTGTGTCCAGGGGCTGTGTCCAGGGGTAGTGTCCAGTGTCCAAGGGGCTGTGTCCAGTGTGACAGGCTGTGTCCAGTGTAAAGTAAGAAAAATAAATAAAAGTAATAAATAAAATAAAAACACATTTTTGGAGGATGATGGAGGAGGAAATAGTGGGAGATCAGCAACCTGATAGAAGTGCTGAAGCTGCTACCACCAGTCATGACAAGGCCGATACCTCTTTGTATTTTTTGCTCTTTGGAGCATTTCTCTTTTTGGGGATAGTTTATTAAACTGCCACCCTGTCTGCCCCTGCAGTGCCGATCTGCTTCCAAAATATGCCAGGTTGGAAGTGTAAGGTCCACATGTATGTGATGCCCACTTCTGTCGCTTAGCTTAGTCATCCAGCTACCTCGGTATACCCTTTTGGCCAACCTACAGTAAGTTAAAACAATTTTGTAAGCTGTCAAAATTGACTAGAAATTAGTGGAAACTAATGTTATTGAGGTTAATAATACTTTAGGGGCAAAAACAGGCCCAAATTCTGTTATTTTAGCCATTTTTAGCATTTTTTTTATAAAAATCCAGATCCAAAACCAAAACCCACAAGGGTGGTTTTGCCAAAACCAATCCAGATTCAAAACACGAAGGGAGATCCAGATCCAAAACCAAAACCCGAAAAAGTGGCCGCTGCACATCTCTAATTGATAGTAGCCGTTGGGGGAGGAGGAGGAGGGTACAGAAGACACATAAATGTCCTAAAAGTCGCTTAGGGTTGGTGGCATAAGAAGAGATGAGAGATTGGAAGTATGATTGTTTGGCAGTATCCAAATTATTGCAGTAGGAGTGGTAGATAGACTTATACTGTATGTGAGGAAATCACTCAGATTACGATACTTACGTCATTGGCGTTCTACTTACTAGCATAAATTCACAAAAATAACACCTTTCCTTATGGATCAATACCTATTTCCCTATAGATTGTAGGTTTGTGAGCAGGGACTTCCTACCTCTATGTTTGGAGATATGCGTATAGACACTGCGCTCACCAATGCGATCTTGTTGCAGCTGCTGGTCTCCAGGGGAGGGGGGCTACCTCTATGTTTGTCTGTTATTATTATCAAGTTTTATTTTATCACAGTTATTTCCAAGAAATTGTTAAATAATAAATCAATCAATAAAATAAATAAATAAATGAAGATAAGAGTGGGTGCAGCAGTCTGCGCCTGTGAATCACTCCTTAGGTACTGTATAGCTGAGGTACTTCTCTGTGATATTCACGGCCAGATGATTCGAATGCACTCAACATTGAGTAGAACAGTGTAAGGATTTGCCCGTATGTAAATGTGTGTGAGGCTCACAATCCTTCTGATGCCCTACAATGCCCAGGTGGCACAATACAGCGGCCCTGTGGTTACACATTTACAGCCTTCAGTTACAGTAGTTACAAATGTCCTCCACAGCAACCTGGAAATAGCTGAAAAACTTGCCTCCCAGTTATCATCATTAAATCCACACCCACCATAATTGAATCATCTCAGCACAACATCCAGCTCAATGCAGTCATTAGTGACATCCTTACTAGTGTCACACCCATGCTATAAACTATAAAAACATCTACATTTATGCCAATTAATCAATCAATGGCATACATAGTTCAATAAGAATCAATAAAATAAAAAATATTTATTTAACCTCCCGATTCTACCATGGAGCAGATATCTCCAGATCTGCCACAGTCCCGACACTTCTGCCATCTGCAGCCCCTATTAGTTGCTATAGGGCAGGCATGTCCAACCTGCGGCCCTCCAGATGTTGTAAAACTACACATCCCAGAAGGTCTTGCCACAGTTTTGATATTAGGGAATGCTAAAACTATGGCAAGGCATGCTGGGATGTGTAGTTTCACAACAGCTGGAGGGCCGCAGTTTGGGCATGCCTGCTATAGGGGCTGTGAAGGGGACGGACCTTGGAGTGGGTGGGTCCTACATCCCCATCTTCGACATTTTTGAGGCACTCCCCAGTCAGTTGGGAAGCCCCCGGCTCCCCGCACTGCATGTGCATGGCATCATCGGCAATCATCGTTCATTGACATATATTGTGGGGCAGGCTTTTCTGTTGGAATTACTGTGTGGGGCCATGGTAGTTCCACCGACCATTACAAGTGATGGTTATCAGTCTCACCCCCCCCCCCCCCCCCACACACACAGCTGGCCAAGCCCCCAAAGCAGTGAAAACGGGCGCGTGGCCTCATGGGAGCGCGGCAAGAATAGGCTTGGGACAATGTTCCCTCTAATTTGACAAAGGCTGTGTGCGGCAAAAGATTTTGGCTGTGCAACTTAAAAGGAAATTTTAATTTTTGTGCGTTAACTTTACTTCAAAATTATATTAAACATTTAAACATTCAAATCACAGCACAGAATGTAGTTACTGGGTGAAACACACATTAATTGAGTCCACAACTGCAAAAAGGGACCACTGCTGCTTTGTGCGCTCTGTTGTAATGTCTGTGCGCACGCTCGTCGTGTTGTGTGCGCGCGCACGCGCGCACAGCTTAGAGGGAACACTGGCTTGGGATTATGTGATGAGGTCTGAGAGTTCTATTTCAGATGGGATGTTGCTATAGGCAACCAATCAGATTCTATCGATTATCTTCTAGAAAGGGCTAAGTAAATAAGAAATAGATTCCGAATTGGTTGCTATGGGCAACATCCACTCTTCAACAGAACTCCCATCTTAGTAAATAAACCCCAAGGTTTGGGAACCCATATATGATCTTTATAATAGCCATTCCCTGCTGTGTGCATTTCATGTGCAGGGAGGGACAGTAGAGATATTCATGTATTGTATGTAATGAGACATTTATCTTACACAATATGCAAATTCTGCCTAAACACCTGTCACTAATAGGCATTTCTACCTACTTGGCTTTGGGCGTCAGCTAGTTTATTAAATTTAGCATAGTTTCGATTTGCTCTCTGTAATTAGCATAACTTAGTTATATGTTTTTTTAGGAAATATTAAAACTTATGTAATAATTGCATGGAGCAAACAGCACAGATAACCTATAACCCTTACTAACCTTTAGAACCATATGTCAGCTCAGCTGCAATCAGACTAATGGAAGCAGTGGCGTAACTATTATTTAAGCTCCCCCCCACCGCACATTTTGGCAGCGCCCCCCCCCCAACCCAGCACCTTACCCCTCCGCGCACCCCCCTCCCCGTTTATACCTCCGCCGGTACCTGCCGCTGTGCCGCATCAGTCTGCGGTCCCGGCCAGGTCTCCCTGCTCTCCTGGCTCCTGCTAATGAAAAACTGACACTTAGAAAATGGCTGCCCCCGTACAGCAGACCGTTTTTAAAGATGCTAGAGAAGGCGCAGGACTCCTCTAGCATCCTTAAAAATGGTCTGCAGTACGGGGGCAGCCATTTTCTAAGTGTCAATTTCATTAGCAGGACCCGGGAGAGCAGGGAGACCCGGCCGGGACCGCAGACTGATGCGGCACAGAGGAAGGTACCGGCAGCGACATTAAGTGGAGGCAGTGGGTAACGATAGCCCTGCAGCCCCCCCGGCGCCTCACTTACTAAGCGCCTCCCCGCCACCACGGGGGCTGCGGGGCTCTAGTTACGCCACTGAATGGAAAGTGATATACAAAAAATTAACAGGAGTGCTTGTACAATGAAATATCGCATAGCATTGCATGCCAGCAAATCGATGCATGCGATGCGATTCATGATCCCTGATTCGTGCTTACAATGTAAAATGCACCCCTATTGTCAACGCCACCCCCAATATCAACACCAACCCGAAGCATGGCGAGCGCAGCGAGCCCGCGAGGGGCGGCGGCACGTGTCCTTCGACCTTTTCATACTCCCACTATCCACGTCGGCGTGGAGTTGATTTTAGATAGTGTGGCTAGCGCAGCGAGCCACCGAGCCCGAAGCGTGGCGAGCGGACACAGATTATTTTACATTCCGCATCCCCTCACGATGCAATTGTATAAGATGCACTACGATGCGATGCGATTGTATAAGATGCGATGCGATGTGATTGTATAAGATGCACTACGATCAAAATCGGGGGCGCCATGCTAGGAAACAAGTACCCACTATTAGAATTAACTCTGCTTACTTGGATCATGAATGCTATTTTTTTTTTGAAGGTGCAGTCATATGCAAGGCATAGTTTTGCTCAGAGTTCGGTTGGCATCCATCACGGCTGCCACACTCACATCGCATTACATCTGGACACAGAGGCGGAACTACCATTGGTGCAACAGGTGCAGTGCACCATACCCCTGAGGACTGAGGACCTACTGCTGCCTCTGTCACACTCTTTTTGTCACGCACTGTTTTTCCCTGTCACAATCTACCTCAATCTGCCTCTCCCTGTCACCTACGGCCATGTTGCATATTGTAAACTTGAATTGGGGTGGAGGAGGGGGGTCAAAATTATATATTTGCACCCAACCCACATCCCACAAGTTCCGCCACTGTCTAGACCCTTATTTATTAACAGTTTCTTATATAGCGCATACATATTCTGCAGCGCTTTACAGAGACCATTCACATCAGTCCCTGCCCCAGTGGAGCTTACAATCTATATTCCCTACCACATGTACACGCACACACAGACATTCTAGGGTTAATTTTGTTGGAAGCCAATTAGCCTACCAGTATATTTTTGGATTGTGGGAGGAAACCGGAGTACCCGGAGTGAACCCCCGCAAGCACGGGGAGAATATACAAACTCCGCACAGTTATGGTGGGTATTGAACCCATGACCTCAGTGCTGTGAGGCAGTAATGCTAACCATTACACCATCCGTACTGCCATCCATTTATAAATCAAATCTCCCTTATTATTTACTGCAGCAAGGGTACCACCAAGAGGAATTTGCAATCTGGCACCAAGTAACTACTATGAAAATAAATAAATAAAATCAAGCTGGTAAACCTTCCCGTTTACCCAATCACCTGGGGTGAGATTTAATAGGATGAGAGATTCAGAAAGTGAGAGATTTGGTGAGAAATCTCCAGTTTTTTTAAAGCGGCAATCCTTTACACTGCAAATTCAAAGTGCTTTTGCCTTGTACATGATTGCCGCTTTAAAAAACCTGGAGATTTCATCCCAAATCTCTCACTTGCTGAATATCTCATCCTATTAAATCTCACCCTGTGGGTGAGATTTAATAGGATGAGAGATACAGAAAGTGAGAGATTTGGTAAGAAATCTCCAGGTTTTTTAAAGCGGCAATCATTTACACTGCAAAACCAGTTTGATTTTGCAGTGTGAATGATTGCTGCTTTAAAAAACCTGGAGATTTCTCACCAAATATCTCACTTTTTGAATCTCTCATCCTATTAAATCTCACCCCTGGGTTCTACTGCGAATAGTAATGCTTTGTACTAGTCTGCACCCTTGTCCCTGCAGCTCCGGCCTCCTTGGAGCAGCAGGGGGATTCTAGCTAGGAGCAGACTTGCGGCACAGCCTGGCTGGAAGTACAGTTGCAGCAACACCAGTGTCTGCTCCTCCGCAATGCAGCTGCCATTGACTTATGCAGACACCATCATTCCCCAATACAGATGCAGCTGCACTGTCAGTAATAACAACTGGGTGAGACGTCAGATGAACACTGACTGGCAGCCTGCATCATTTTCACTGTGTATTTTTACTTTAATTTCCATTGTAATGAAATCCGTCTATGGGGTCAATTTAATAATTAAAGCCCCCATTTACCATTGATCGCATTTACAATGCTATCTGGGCGGAATATTACCGCCCAGGATCGCATTGTAAAATGTGATCATTTGGTCCCAATCTATTACCTGCTAGTCGCAGGGACAAGGCTCCAAAAAGAGCCTGTCCCTGCGATGCCTGGTGCCGGAACCCGGGGGTCTGTGCATGCACGGTTACATGCTGACCCCCCTGTGACCCCGCTGACCGCACTGCCGCTCGGGCAGTGCGATATGCACCCATAGGCTACAGTGGGCTATCGCCATATCAGAATGGTGATAGCCCAGGGGTGCAGCTTCGCATCCCCCAAGAAACCTATGGGGGATGTGGCCGGTGGCGCTGCAGGGGGGGGATCGCAGCAGGGATCGGAGATTCTTGCTGCGGCCCCCTGTGATACATTAGGGGGATACTTAATATTTGCGGTTAACCCCTGAAAACGGGTGTTTTGGGGGATTTAGCCGCAAATATTAGTTGATAAATGCGGCCCTAAATGTGCCGCTATACATTATATATATATATACTCGCCCCACCACACGATGCTATGATTACAGACATTGGGAGAGATGTACTAAGCCTTCATAAAGGGAGAGTGATAAAGTACCAGCCAACAGCAGTTATGTGCTGATCGCCGGCTACCGCATTCATAATAATCTCATATGCACTGACATATGCAATTATTAATGCAAAGGACAGCTCTTGCGATGCAGCTCAGGTGCTGGACTACCAGGCGCAGAGTGACGGCGCCAGGCACGGGGCATGCTGGGAGGGATCTGTGATGAATCCCTCACACAGGCTTCTATAGAGTATCCCCATCTTTTTCTGGCGATACCCCCTGCAGCGGTACCCCAGCGGAGGGGCTTTAGTGCATGTAAAAATGCGGTAAACACCCCAAAATCGGTAACCGTCCCCAAGATTTCTGCTGGGGTTGAATACATCTCCCCCTTATATTATTATATGTCACTACCATAGTCACAATCATACTTGCCTACCACCCCCGGAATGACCGGGAGGCTCCAGAAAGTTGGGTGGTCCCCCTTTCGACCCCCCAGAAGGGTGGGCAAGCCTCCCGCCTGCCCCCGGCCTCCCCTACATCTTCCTACCCCGCCTGTAAAATCCCACGTTCCATGCGTGTACGTGGAAGGGGCTTCAATTACGAAATTTGCAGCATTAATGATGTAGGGCTCTGTCGCCGCCCCCCTTATGGCAGCTGAAAGTCTCTTCTCCAGGCTTCTCCTTGAGTGGAGACATTGAAGGTTAACAAGTGTGGTCGTAATTTGTGGTCTCAATATATATTCAATTTTATTGTTTTGCACACAGATCAGAAGCAAACAGAATAATGCTGATATATACTTCATATCAGGTGACTATGATGTGAACATTGATTTTTGATCCTATAATGCTGTATTTTCTGACTGTGGCCATATTGCATATTTAGCATTTTCAGAACATTTCTGTATCACATGATTATGCGGAAGTTGCAGAACTCAACATCAATAAATATCACATCCACAAGCAGATTGGCGCTGCCACTACAGGAACTGGTCTCACAGAGTAATCTACAGATGTAAATATGTGTGCATGAAACTATTCTTAGCATAGTTGGATTGAAGGAAACGTTGTCTAGATTCAGCTCACTGAAGGACGAGTTTTATAAATGACATTTCCTATGATGCCATGCTATGGATGAGCGTACACCAGAAAGATCAGAAGACCCTGGGTGATCATGAGCTGCCATCTTGGACTCCGGAGCAGCTACAGCAAATCACATTGAATACAGAAACTCTGTCCTTGCATAGAACCTTCTTAGTGGCACCCCTAGCAAAATCTGAAGAATCTGGGAGATAATGATTGCAATGCAAGACAGCAGGAGATTTGTTGTAAAGAAAAAAGTGGTCGGCGCTATTCCCGTGTGGGCAGTATTGTAATCACCCGAGCCGCTGGTCCTCAGTGGAAAGGGGGGGCTACCCTTTAAAGATATAATGAAAGAGGGGGAGTGAGGGCCTGCGCTCAGGGTGTGTTATAATGAAAGAGGGGGAGTGAGGGCCTGCGCTCAGGGTGTGTTATAATGAAAGAGGGGGAGTGAGGGCCTGCACTCAGGGTGTGTATATAATGAGGGCCTGCGCTCAGGGTGTGTGTTCCGTTTTTTACCCACATGATCGCAAACCCCCCCCTTTTTTATATGCAAACCACCAAAACAATACTGAGCAGGTCAGATTACGTGCGGACCGGCATGAACTAACGTTATAATCCATGTAAGGGCTGTTTGCCCTCATCCAAAATGGCCACCACCAACACACATCAGGGCTGGCACCAGGATAAAACCCCGGTCAGAACTGAGACATAATATCACTCCCTGAAGAAGACCCACGAGGGTCGCAACGCGTTGGAGTTCACCTTTCATCACAGACACTTCATTAAGTCTCCTCCCGGCTGGGAGTCGAGCGCGCAGCATTCACGCAGATAGACGGACCCCGGCGGCGAAATCCCGCGAGACGCAACCCCGGAAGTCCCGTCTGTGTGAGGCTGCGGTTAACGGCGGATCGAGCGGTCAAGGCGCCGATCCAGCCGCGGTGTAGCAGAGCGGACGATTGGAAGAGACATCAAGGACCAGCACCACCCGGCCGGTGAGAGCAGGTAAAAGTGCACTGCGGGTGGTACGGGACGCCAGCCACCCGCACCACTTACACCTGCACGCTTGTGACTTTGTTTTCTCCCATTGACTGCCTCTCCCCACCAACAGTGTGTGTTTATTCCAGCAGCACCACTGAGACCCACCAACCCCCCCACTTTGACCCCCACTTGCTTATCCCAAGCAACGTGCAGCATATAGGTATACTGTCAGTGAATAAAACTTTCAGATACTTTCAACACTTCTTGTCATCATCGTTATTACACACCCTGAGCGCAGGCCCTCACTCCCCCTCTTTCAGCAGGAGATTTATGACTGAAGCAGGAGCCTCCTGCAGGATAGGGGAGGACAGCCAAATATGTTGAAGTCCAAAACAAAAGACAAAAAGATCTTACACTGACAAAATTAAATATACACATGACGTAAATCTTGTTCAAATTTGTTAGCCTTGGAGCTTTACAAACTCTAGCAGGTTACTTTCATTATAGTGATTATGATGCAATGTAGTTTTTGTATTGTAAATAATCTTCAATAAATAGTATCAAATGAAAGCAAAAAAAATTAAACTGTTGTTAAAAAATGCATCCACATGCAGAAAATGTAAAAATATTTTGTCAGTAAGGCAAAACAGGGTCAAATCCTTAAAACCTTGGACTAGCAATTAGTGCCGGTTTCCAGTAATACCTGCTACTAATTATTTGTTTAAACTACATTAACGGATTACACATAAATATCATACCCCCCCCTTCCCCAACCCACTAACTTTTTAATTTCACTGTTTTCTATTTATATGATTTCAGCCAATATAGTCTGCATAGAGTTTACAGTAAGTAGTGTGCAACTTCTGCCACCTTGTGGACAAACTATAAATATATTATATAAACCAGTGGTCAAAGTGGGAATTTTGAAGGGGAATGCAATTGTATAATTATAATGATAATCCAGGATATACTTTTCCACTCACTGTAGGGGTGCATGTTGAAAAGGGGCATGGTCAATTACAAGGGTTTGTCCTTAAGAAACACTGGATGAGAGGGAGGACACATAGTGGAGGAAGAAATGAGGGGGACAGGGGCACTGGGTGAGAAGGGTGATGCAAGGTGGGAGGAGGACATATTGGGGCGAGGGACAGGGGAAGAGGGGATGCTGGGTTGGCTGAGGGACACATTAGGGATTCGGACACTGGGTAGGAAAGGGACTTATTGGGAATTGGGACACTAGGTGGGAGAGGATTCAGTGTGGGAGTGGAACATATTGGGATTGGAACACTGAATGGGAGAGGGTGCGAGGTGGGAGAGGGATATATTGGTGATTGGGGCACTGGGTGGGAGAGGGTGCAGGTAGGGTTGCCACCTCATACATCATCGATTCCTGGAGATCCATCCACTCCAAACCCCCCCCCCCCTCCAACATTCAATGTTCATGTAAATAAAATGATCCAGCAGTAGATGTGGCCCCAAGTCAATCTGCACTGGAAATCTCATTCCAGCAGTAACAAAAAATACAAGTCACAGACCCCAATGAAACAGAAACATCAGTGATCAACTAACATGGATAAATGTTGCGGTAATTGTATCGCTTTGGCATGCAAAAATATTGTTCTACTAGGTGATTCATCACGCCCTACGGGCGCTCTTCACACCGGCGTAAGGGGCTGCGCCCCCTTAATTTGTGAACATTTGTATTGTGAGAAATATGGTTATAATTGTATGAAGGATGCCTGTATTGCAACTTGAGTTATAGGTGAAATGTGTTAAATAGAGAGCATATGATGTGGAAGGGGGTGTGTATTGTTTTGTTTAATTAAAAAGCGGTTACAGAGTAAGATGTACATTGATAGTGTGGAGGGTACAGTGACATTTGTGGGTGTGGGGGTGTGTGTGCGTGTTGTTTAGGTATGTATGTGTGTGTGTGTGTGTGTGCAATAGTATAGTAGGGTGTTTTTGAGTCAGCGGCTCCCCACTGGCGGAGGTCACAACACAGGAAAACAGGAGGCTGGGTAGTGATAGGGATGTGTGGGCATAAGGGGGACTAAAGAGGAGGGTGGGAGATACTGTGCAGCTTCTGCCAGTGGGTGAGGGTCCAGCGTGGCCGTACAGGAGTACAGGATGGTGGCCCTGAGTCAGTGTCTCTTCCTACTGGGTGGGAGTTAGGGTGCATGAGAGCAGGAGGCTGGGCTATAAGGCATGATAGGGGTATGTGGGCAACACAGCGTCAGCGACTCCCCAGTGGTGGAAGTTACGGTTCAGGAGAGCAGGAAGCTGGTAGTGATAGGGATGTGTGGGCATACGGGGGACTACAGAGGACGGTGGGGGACACTGTGCTGCTTCTGCCAGTGGGTGAGGGTCTAGCGTGGCAGCACAGGAGTACAGGACGGTGCCCCTGAGTCAGTGTCTCCTCCTACTGGGTGGGAGCTAGGGTGCATGAGAGCAGGAGGCTGGGTGGTAAAGCATGATAGGGGTATGTGGGCAACACAGCGTCAGCGACTCCCCAGTGGTGGAAGTTACACAGTGATAGAGGTGTGTGGACATGAGGTGTAGTAAAGGTTTTTGGCTGTTGCTGAGTAGGGATAGGCATTGGTGCAGACGCCATCGATGGTTGGCATTGATGGTGATTTTTCACCCTGCCATCAATAGTAGTAACATATTACTTGGATAACCATCCATTGTTGTAGCTGGTCAGCCATTATATCTGACTGAATAGGCCATGGGTCAATCAGAACTTGGTGGTGGGACTTCCGGGTGTGGGGGGCGGAGCTATGCTCCGTGTCCCGGCACCTTAAATTTTTATTAAACTTGATCGGTTCTCCTTTGCCATCGATGTAGGGAAACCATCTGGTCCTCCCACATCGATGGCAAAAGTATTCAACATCGGCTATAAACCATCGATTATTTGAAATCATTGATGGTCGATGGGCATCCCTAGAACTGGAGGAGGGTGGTGGACAGTATGCAGCTCCTGGCAGTGGGTGAGCGTCTCCTCCCACTGGGAGGGAGTGAAGGGGGGTCCGCAAATTGCGGGAGGGTTGTTGTCGGGGTCAGTGAATCGTGGGAGGGGCACGGGGGGGTCCGCAAATCGCGGGAGGGGGGCGCTACAGGGGGTTCCGTGAATCGCGGGAGGGGGGCCGCAAATCGCGCGGGGGGTAAAATTGCGGGAGGGGGGGGGCGTGAATTGCGGTGGTCCGCAAATTGCGGGGGGGGGGGGGGGGGGGGGGGCACGGGGGTCCATGAAAACGTTATACACATAAAACACTGGTCTTTTCCCTAGGGGGGGCGGGTTTGTGTATGCCGCTGGGCGGGAACATTAGCTACACAGGGGATGAGTGACAGATCTGGCTAAATATATAAGAGAGAAGAGAAGAAAAAGGGTTTGTATTGGATGCACTCCTTACAGTTGATCGAATAATTTTTGGTAAATTCCTTTTTATTTAAAAAGTGGGAGCTCCTATTATCTTTATTTGGTATATGGTGGATAAGGAGACGGCCACATGTAGCGAAAATAAGGGGTTCAAAAATACACATTAACACACAAACATTAATGGTGTTTGTAGGAAGAAAGATTAGTGATTTAAAGATTTAAAATGTAGGTAGAGAGGACTGTAGGCTGTTGGTGCTTAGATGCATATAGGGGTATATTCCCCACCAGGATGTGTTTCTGACAGTGTTCTGATATCACACTTGTAATCTCCACCAATTCACACTTTAGGTAATTGCCTTTAATTGGCTTTCAATCGTGCAAATGGCTCCCTTTTGGGAAAAACGATATTAGTTATAAGGTATAGTGTCTGCTGTTCAATTCTGGACACTAGATCCAATAAATGTGTCTATTTACATCACATTGACACTGTTAAGAAGTTGAGATATGAATACCTCTTGTATATTATCACACGAGATGAAAAAACTGGAGCAGCAGTGTCCTCTGCTGGACAGATTCAATATTACACTTTGTCTATTGCCGCACCCGACTGGTATTTTTACGGTAAGTAATATGGGGTATACCCTGAAGGAGATTAGGTATGCCCTCTGCTGGTATGCTTGCGCAGGGTCAGTTATTCAGATAGCGATACAGAGACACCTCGTATGACCAGGGTGTGTCCCTGACAGTACTCTGCTATCACACTGTGAGTCTCCCCCAGTTTACACTTTGAGTAATTGCCTTTATTGGCTTTCAAAGGTGTGGGTAGCTACCTTGGTGGAATAAACACACTTTATTGCAAGGTACAGTGTCTCGTGTTCAGTTATGGACATTCAATACATTTATGTCTATTTACATCACGTTACTGCACCAAACTGGTATTTTTGAGGTAGGTGATAAGGGGTGTACCCTGATGGTTCATAAATCAGGGATACCCTCTGTTAGTATACTTGTACAGTGTCAATTATTTAGACAAGAATATATCAATACCTGGTGTGACCAGGGTGTATTACTGACAGTGCTCGGATGTCACACTTATAATCTCCACCAGTTTGTATTTTGAATCAATGCCTTTATTGGCTTACAATAGTGTGAGTGACTACTTTGGTGGGATAAACACGATTTGTTGCAAGATACAGTGTCTGATGTTCATTTACGGACATTCAATACAATTGTGTCTATTTGTATCACATTACTGCCCCAAACTGGTATTTTTGAGGCGGGTGATATAGTGTTACTGATGGTACTTTGATAACACACGTATAATCTCCACCAATTTACACTTTGGATAATTGCCTTTATTGGCTTTCAATAGTGTAACTGGCTCCCTTTAAGGGATAGAAAATATTAGTTTGTCAGAGACAGTGTCTGATGTTCAATTATAGACACTCAAATGCAACAATTGTGTCTTATTTACACCATTTAAACCAGGGGTGGGGAACCTTTTTTCTACCGAGGGCCATTTGGAAAATTTGAAAACCCTTCGGGGGCCATATAAAAATGATCAATTATCGGCATATACATGTGGGCATTATACACAGGGCAGCGGCATATACATGTGGGAATTATACACACGGACAGCGGCATATACATGTGGGCATTATACACAGGGCAGCGGCATATACATGTGGGCATTATACACACGGGCAGCGGCATATACATGTGGGCATTATACACACGGGCAGCGGCATATACATGTGGGCATTATACACACGGCAGCAGCATATACTTGTGGGCATTATACACAGGGCAGCGGCATATACATGTGGGCATTATACACACGGGCAGCGGCATATACATGTGGGCATTATACACACGGACAGCGGCATATACATGTGGGCATTATACACACGGCAGCAGCATATACTTGTGGGCATTATACACATGGGCAGCGGTTATACATGTGGGCATTATACACAGGGCAGCGGCATATACATGTGGGCATTATACACAGGGCAGCGGCATATACATGTGGGCATTATACACACGGGCAGCGGCATATACATGTGGGCATTATACACAGGGCAGCGGCATATACATGTGGGCATTATACACACAGGCAGCGGCATATACATGTGGGCATTATACACAGGGCAGCGGCATATACATGTGGGTATTATACACAGGGCAGTGGCATATACACGTGGGCATTATACACAGGGCAGCGGCATATACATGTGGGCATTATACACACGGGCAGCGGCATATACATGTGGGCATTATACACACGGGCAGCGGCATATACATGTGGGCATTATACACACGGGCAGCGGCATATACATGTGGGCATTATACACAGGGGCATTGGCATATACATGTGGGCATTATACACAAGGGCAGCGGCATATACATGTGGGCATTATACACACGGGCAGCGGCATATACATGTGGGCATTATACACACGGGCAGCGGCATATACATGTGGGCATTATACACAGGGCAGCGGCATATACATGTGGGCATTATACACAGGGCAGCGGCATATACATATGGGCATTATACACCGGGCAGCGGCATATACATGTGGGCATTATACACACGGGCAGCGGCATATACATGTGGGCATTATACACACGGGCAGCGGCATATACATGTGGGCATTATACACACGGGCAGCGGCATATACATGTGGGCATTATACACACGGGCAGCGGCATATACATGTGGGCATTATACACACGGGCAGCGGCATATACATGTGGGCAGAGACACCATAAAAAGTGACAGTGTGGAGGAAGGGGGGGTGTCACTCCCAAACAGGTTAATGTGATTATGTCTGATTATGAGAATCAGACATAATCACATTAACCTGTTTGGGGGTGAATCCAGGGGTAAATGACAATCCCTGGATGTGTCAGTCACTGGGGAAGGGAGGATGAGAGAAGCAGCATTGGCGGGCGCATCTTCTGCATATCTCCCCCGCCACCCGCCCTGCTATATTACCGATTAATCAGCTGCCCGCCCGCCTATATTACTGATGTATTATCAGCCGTCCGCCCTCCTATATTATATACCAGGCGCCGGGGAAGGCTGCTGCTGCTGCCGCCGGGTAGATGTGTAGAAGACGCGCCCGCCAATCACAGTGGCTGTGGAGGGGATGCGCCGGCAGTGATTGACGGGCACGTCTTATGCACATCTCCCCGGCGGCAGCAGCAGCCATCCCCGGCGGCTGGTATGAAATATAGGCGGCCGGGCGGATGATACCTCTGTATAGGCGGGCGGCTGTAATATAGGCAGGCGGGCGGGCCGGACATACTGGGTGCGGGGGCCGTATCCGGCCGGCGGGCTGGAGGTTCCCCACCCCTGATTTAAACCATCGATTATTTAAAATCATTGATGGTCGATGGGC
This sequence comes from Crinia signifera, assembly GCF_055691185.1. Classification (NCBI taxonomy): domain Eukaryota; kingdom Metazoa; phylum Chordata; class Amphibia; order Anura; family Myobatrachidae; genus Crinia; species Crinia signifera. The sequence continues at coordinate 55,511,070 of NC_139217.1, forward strand.
ATCCCTAGAGCTGGAGGAGGGTGGGGGACAGTATGCAGCTCCTGGCAGTGGGTGAGCGTCTCCTCCCACTGGGAGGGAGTGAGCGTGCATGAGAGCAGGAGGCTGTATAATAGTGGTATGTGGGCAAGACATTGATAAAAGTTGTGGCGCTGGTGCAGAGGACCGTGGGGTCACTTCTGGCAGTGGGGGAACCTGCAGCACGGCAGCCAGGGCCGGATTTCCCACCTAGGGGCGGCACCTGCTTGTGGCGGTACAGGATCCCCCATTGTCACGGGGGTACGTGAAATGCGGGAGAGGGGTTGCGGGGGTCCGCTGGAGGGTGGAATTGCCGGAAAGGGGTCAGGGGGGTCTGCAAATTGCGGGAGGGGGAAGGGGGGTGCGGGGGATCCGCGATTAGTGGGAGGGGGCGGGGGTCCGCAAATCGTGGGAGGGTGCCCGGGGGGGGGGGCCTTGAATTGCGGGAAGGGGGTCCACAAATTGCGGGAGGGGGGTTGTCGGGGTCAGTGAATCGCGGGAGGGGCACGGGGGGTGCCGTGAATCAAGGGAGGGGCACGGGGGCACGGGGGTGCTGTGAATCAAGGGAGAGTGGCGCAGAGGGGGGCGCAGGGGGGGTGGCACGGAGGGGGGGCGCGAATCGCTGGAGGGGAGGATGCAGGAGGGTGGCGCTACAGGGGGTTCCGTGAATCGTGGGAGGGGGTCCGCAAATCGCGCGCGGGGGGGGGGGGCGTGAATGGCGGTGGTCCGCAAATCGCTGGAGGGGGGGGCACGGGGGTCCATGAAAACGTTATACACATAAAACACTGGTCTTTTTCCTAGGGGGGGCGGGTTTGTGTATGCCGCTGGGCGGGAACATTAGCTACACAGGGGATGAGTGACAGATCTGGCTAAATATATAAGAGATCTCTCAGACATTAGAATGCCCCCATTTATTTCTGCAAAACGAATGCAGCAAATTAAATATTTATACATGTAATAGACCAAAGACAAATAAAAGCAATACATACATTAAAATATTAAATTATGCAGCCTTTGGAATTTGCAAGAGAACAAAACAAGAAATATATTAAATCTCATGAATGGCCCACTACAAGGAGAGGACATTACAGCCGGGAACCACCACCCTGGCTGCAGAGCTGACACTCACCTGTCCGAGGCCACAAGGTGTGCACCACTCATTGGGCTACTCCGGGACTCATGTCGACCTTTTTAATGTCGCCATTTTGACCATGTCAACCTTTTGACTGTCGATCTGTTGACCCTGTCGACCAATAGTGGTCGGCCTTTTGACTGTAGTCCTAGACATTGTGGGGGAAATTTACCAATATGAAAAACCTAGTTTTTCGTATTAGTATTTCCCCTACGACTGCATACGACTGTTTCAGTCGTATGCAAAGTCGTGTTCCGGAGGGGAAATTACAAAGCAGTCATATACGACTGCTTTGTAACCCTCCGATGGTGTAACCATTCGTATTAGCTGGCCATATATACGGCCGCTAATACGAATGTTTCTAGCAGTCTGCACGGATCAGTCAGATCCGTGCAGGCTGCAGAGTGTAAATAAAAATAAATAAATAAATAAAAAAAATCGGCGTGGGGTCCCCCCCACAGCCGAAACCAGCACCAGGCTGACGGAGCCTGGAGCCGGTAATTAAAAATCAGGGAACCCGACAAACAGGGGTTCCCCGATTTTTAACAACCAGCCCCAGGCTCCAGGTCTGGGACTGGCTCCCAAAATACGGGGGACAAAATGAGTAGGGGTCCCCCGTATTTTAAGAACCAACCCCAGGCCAAACCAGCCAGCAGGGTAATGTCACAGCCGGGGGACACTCATTATATAAGGTTCCCGAGGCCAAAACATTAACCCTTCCGACCAGTCAGCCTGGCCAGGGGCCATGGGGGAGTGGGGACCCCCCCCAATAAAGGGGTCCCCCCCTCCAGGACTTACCTGACCAGGCTGAAGCCTGGTGCTGTCCCCGGTGGCCCTGTGCGGTGGCCACCGGGCTGATTCTGTGTAAAAGAATAGATGAAAACCTATTGTTTAAAACTGTGGAACTATAGGGCCTTATTTTGGTTCATTCTTTCAGACAAAATCCTTCTTAGATGGACAAAACCATGTGCACTGCAGGGGGGGGGGGGGGCAGATGTAACATGTGCAGAGAGAATTAGATTTGGGTGAGTAATTTTGTTTCTGTGCAGGGAAAATACTGGCTGCTTTATTTTTACACTGCAATATAGATCTCACTTTGAAGTAAAACCCCACCCAAATCTAATTCTCTCTGCACAAGTAACACCTGCCCCACCTGCAGTGCACATGGTTTTGCCCATCTAAGAAGGATTTTGTCAGAAAGAATGAACCAAAATAAGGCCCTATGAGTCCCAGCAAGCCTCCTCCGCAAGCTGGGACTTGGAGAACCACAAGTCCCAGCCTGCGGGGCATTAAAGGGCCCGCTGGCACTTGTAGTTCCACAGTAATAAAAATAGTACAATAAACACACACTGACAATGAAAATAAAAGTTTAATACATCCATTACACACATACTGATACTTACCTATCTTGATCCCGTAGGTAGCCCTCTTTCCTGGTGTCCGGTGTCCTGTGTCGTCCTCCAGGTCCATGTCGGCGGTCCGTGTCGTCCTCCAGGTCCATGGCGGTGTCCGGGTCCGAAGTAATCCATGTTGGAGCTGTGGAAGGAAATCCTACTCACCTGGTCCTGTGCTGACGATGTCTTCTCTTGGTCCGACGTAGTCCAGGTAATCTTCAAGCTGTCGCCGGTCCCCACACGCATCGCACTGAGGAGAGATGCAGAGATATTTCATACTCGGCGCCTCTCCTCAGAATGATTCCATTGGCCGCCTAGCGGCCAATCAGGAGCCAAGAAAGTTGGCTTAAAAACATTAATCAGAAGCCATTTATGTGCTTAAAGACAGCAGAACGGTGGCATTAAACAGGGACAGTTTGCAGAGTTTTGCAGAGTGGTTTGGAGTTGCTGATTTGTGATGTGGCCCATTTGGAGGAGCTGCGCAGGAGGGAGAAAGCTGCACACCAGATCCAGGTAGCCCCCCGACTACTGCGTACCCCACGTATGTATCGTGCTCGGCTGTACCTGGACTCCCTCTCGGATCAACAGGTTGTGGGGATGTTTAGGCTGAACCGCAATAACCTGTTGGACTTATATGAGAAGGTGAGAGATGATTTAGACCCTTTCGGGGGGGGGGGGGGGGCAACTATGCAGTGTCTGGCCTGCAGAAATTAATGTGTACCCTCTACTATTTGGCCACAGGCTCCACTCAGTCTGTGACCTCATGGTCCTTGGGGGTATCACAGCCCACTTTCTATAAGCATTTTACTCAAGTGTTACTTGCTTTAAAGAAGTTGTGGCGGACATACATCAGATTCCCACGTTCTGAGTTGGAGTGGCAGGACCACAAGGTAGCTTTCTATAGACTCTCAGCATTCCCTCACGTGCTGGGAGCTATAGACTGCACACACATTGGGATTAGGGCACCGCTCGTGCGGGGATACGTCTATGTCAATCGGCGTGGGCCGTCCAGGTGGTATGTGATGGTCATCTCAAAATCCTAAGTGTTGTAGCAGGCTTCCCTGGGAACTGCCATGACGCCTATATTCTGAGGCACTCAGCCCTCTGCAACCGATTCAACCAAAAACAAATGCCAGAGGGTTGGCTACTTGGTAAGTACATTTTTACATATTACCCTGTCACGGCTAAAGGGCTGGATGGAGTCGTGTGGTGCACAGGAACTGGAGACGGACCAGGAGGAGTAGGATTGAAACGTGCCGGTTTAATAACGGATTTCATAAATGATAAACTCAAATACTTCTTTAAGTGACAGTTGGATAACTTAAATAGAGTCCAGCACAATACTAATAACGGGCAGGTAAATCTGGAAACGTATACTTGATGAGCCAGAGTACATAGAGGAAGATCCGGAAAGAGGTTGATTTGATGATAGAAGAAATGGATCCGGATGACTGAAAGATGATGGAATGAATGAGTTGAATGAAGGAGGAGAGCGGAAAGCTGAGCATGGTAATTCTGGGACACAAGCAGGAACAAGCACTAGGTAGGACTTGCAGCATTGGTGTCAGGAGAAAACTTCCTTGTAGAAAGATGCAGGGAGCAAGGCACCAGAGTCAGGAGGGAAAGAGCCAGGATCTGGGAATCAGCTAGGAGTTGTGAATGACTCCAAAGACTCATTGCACTGACACTGATCAGCCTAGGCAGATCCCCTATATCCCCAGGGGGCGGCTGCCATTGGCTGTCAGCGCAGGATGAGGAGGGAACCTTCACTCTGGGCCAATCTGTCTCCTGCCCTTAACCAAGATGGCGACGCCGGCCTCCCGGCGTCGCTATCTGCAAGGACGTCACTACCCGACGCTCCCCTGCTGCCATCCCCACCTGGAGCTGCTGCTACCCGCACACCGCAGACCAAGACCTGCACACGCTAGCCGGCGGCGGGCGCGGACGGGTGAGTACTGTACCCGCCGCGCTCCGTCGCGGCTACTTGTGACATACCCTCTCTGTCCTTATTTGTACCTGCTCAAATGTGTGTGTTTCCAGTTTCACAAGCATATTGCTCTTGTCCCAGTTGACTCCTGTTTGCACAATGCACATACCTTACCATATAAAGCAATAACTTCCTATCTGTGTTTTAGGTGACTGAGGATATGGGTGTGTTTCCTGGCTCATGACACCTTTGCGCTCCCCAGAGGGCCCTGCACAGCACCAGTATAATGAAGCCCATATTGCAACCCGCAATGTGGTGGAGCGTACATTTGTAATATTGAAAAGTAGATTCCGGTGTTTGGACCGGTCATAGGGTACGCTGCTTTACCACCCAGCAAAAGTAGTGATGATCGTCCAGGCTTGCTGCATGTTACACAACATAGCCCTGTCCCAACAATCCTATGTGGAGGAGGAACCTGCAGCAGTCGTGCAGGAAGCCCAACCTACCACACCTCGGGTAGTGAGGGGTACGCAGAGGGGGAATCTGGTGCGTACAGAAATCATCAGGCGTTACTTTTCTGGTAAGCACATGTGCCCTGTCTTCCAACATGTACCTTTGCTGTAAGTGTACTCATAAACAATTTATTTAGCAATACCATCTGTTTCCACCCACATTTAGCCTAATACACAGAGCCCAACTGATGCAGCTGGTGGTGCTGACCTATCCCTTGCTGTAATCAACCTTGTAAGTACATTTGTAACATGTATGAATTAATTTTGCTCTAAAACATGGCTCACCTGGGGCGGGATGCTATATAGCAGAAATGCGGTAAAAACCCCGTTTTCGGGGTTTCTACCGCATTTCTATATGCTATATGGCGCCTCCGCAGTGTCAGCGCTGCGGAGGGAATCGCCAGCTAAAGCTGGCGAATCCCTGCAGAAGCCTATGGGCTTCTTACCGCAGCGCTGTTTGAGGGATCCGTCACGGATCCCTCCCAGCGTGCCCTGCGGCCGGCGCCGGGGTCTGCGCATGCGCAGATGGACTCCCGGGTCACAGACCCGGAAGTCCAGTGCCGGCACCGCATCGCAAGGGACAGCTCTTACCGCAAGAGCTGTCCCTTGCATGAATAACGGCATATGTTATAGCATATGCCGTTATTAAAAATGCGATGTCCGGCGAAGGGGGGCCGCGGATGTTATAACATCCCGCCCCTGGTATTGTGGAACTACACGTGCCAGCATGCCCTGACACACTATAACCATTACAATCCAAACAATGAGTGCCAGAGCTTGCTGGAATATGTAGTTCCACAACCTTTGACGGGCCACGAGTTACCCAACACTACTTTTCAGCAATCCCATGGCCATATACCATTACACTATGTCATATTTCACACAACAATTGTTTTAAAAATAATACACAGACAAAATGGTATGCGTTTAGACATTTTTAATGCAGTATAGTATGTCATAAACAACCTGCATTTTTGTCACTCAAACATTCGTACTGTCGGGGGATGTTACAAGATGTATTGCATATTACATACAAATAAAAAATGTAAAAAAAAAATTAATTATTTTTTCCCACCATCAGCCCACCCTAAACCACTTCTTGAAGATGCACCCAGGCCACCCCGGGTCCTAATACTCCAACGGGGTGGGGAAGTGGGGGAGCCACTTACTGGGGTGCTAGATACACTACTCAGTGTAGATGCTGCTGCACCTATGACATTGCCTTCCAGCTGCTGAATTTGTGCCTGCATACCTATTAAGGCATTGGTCTGCGCTGTGCATGATTGGCTAAGTGCAGCTATACTTTGCGCAAGGCTGCCAATATGGCTATTCTGTTCCCTTACAGCAGAAGTAAGATCTGCAAAACTGGTGTCAATGCTATTAGTCATGCGCACATGAGTACCTACACCAACCCGTACACTCCTTGAAATGTTTCTTAATTGAAGAAAAGTGTGACGCATGTACCCCTGGATGTTCCCTATTTGCAGGCTTTGGGAGGCCATAAATTCTATTTAGGAGTTAGCTACTTGTGCAGCAGAAGCTGCTGTATGGGGTGTGTTTGTGGGTGGGGGTGGGTTGGGAGTCACCCCACTTGGGGGAAGATCACTCTGTGATGCCGTCTGTATTTCCTCCTCAGCCGCAAAGGTCTCCACGGGTTCGAGAATGATGTCCATTTCGTCCATCATCATATCAGAGGATTCTGTTGGTTGTGTTCCTAGTTGTACAGTACCTGTGGATACAGATGAAGAGGTAAGTACTGATGCATATATAGGCCAGTCTCTCTTCAGTACTGTTTTTGAAAGGGCTTGAGATGCTGAACGCACATAACTAGGGGTATTATGTACTTACACATGTACCCCGATACTGCATGTACCATTGATATTAATAATAAGTGAGATGGCTAGGTCAGATTACATTCATTTCCGTTGCAATGTAGCAGCAGGAGATGAATGTAGTGTGAGATATTGTTGATGTGATATGGGTGTGTGTACTGTATATGTAATGGCCTGTTTTTTGTTCCTTTACCTGCTTCCACAGATTCTGCTCCAACGGGCCTTCTTTTCTGTGATGCGTGAGCACTTCGGGACGGACAATCTGTGAAAGTAAAGATGGGCAGCCATTATGTACTTTGCAATGGATAAGCATTTACGGCAAACATGCATTGAAATGACATTAATGGACAATGCTTCCTTTGGTTAAGGACTACATTATTTAGTCCCCACATTATTTAACATATGTTTTACACCTGAATATTTTTTTAAATTATTATTATTAAACTATTTGACACATTATAACTGGTGGAAAATCTGTGGTATGTAGGCATGGCAGCTAAACCACCAGTACACCAATGTTTTTTAGGCCACATATATGTTAAGCTGCTAGAAAGAATGTTAAAGTGTTGATCAATATCAGCAGTTGTGGAACTACAAGGCCCAGCATTATGACCAATTTGAAAGTAGGAGCAGGCAATTTTTTTTGCCTGACCTTGCTGGGCTATGTAGTTCCACAGCAGCACTTTACTTAGCATAACAATACAAGTGAACATTACAGTTTAAAAACATTGCCATGTATGTTTAAGATTGCATGTGGTCACACTTACCAGCTCTGGATGGCGTTTGCGGCATATCGGTATCCGCGACGTGCATGCCAGGCAGGACCTCAGGGGGTATGATTCTTTTGAGCTTGACCTCATAGGACGTGTAGCAGACAGTGGTGGGGCTTCCTCCGCCAGTCTTGGTGGCCTCCTCCAACTCCATGGCCATTTTACTTTTGAGGTGTCTCTTTATATCGTTGAACCTCTTCTTGACGTTTCTGACCAGGCGCTTGTGCTGACTTACAGCGTTCACCGCCTGGGTGATGTCCTTCCACATAGCCCTTTCCCGCTGTGCAGTGGTCTTGTCTTTTTCTGGTGACTTTTCCCCAGTAACCGGTCAAACAGGGGTATGATAGCCCGGACAAGCGCAGCATTTTCCTCGTAGGAGAATCTCACCTTTCTGCCACTTTTTGTGCGGCCAGCTTCTACCTCCTCCTCCTCATTTTCTACTCCAGCCATGTACCTCTCCTCCTCCATGCCAGTGTCTTCCTCCTCCTCACCTCCATCTTCCTCCACCTCTGACATGTGGCCCTCCTGCAGCTGCTCTTGGGTATGGAATAGGTCCTGGGTATAGGATGGGGATGCCAGCGGATCCTCCACCTCCTGCTGGGGCTGGTCCGCCAGGGCCTGGTCTGGGGCTGGCCTTGCTGTGGCCATGCTGCCTGCCACACTGCTGCCACTCCCTGTAATGGAGGACAACCTCAGCAGTCCCCTGCTGCCTCTCCCACTTGGCTGGCTGCTGCCACTGCCTCCTCTGCCACTGCTCCCTCTGCCACTGCTCCCTCTGCCACTGCTCACTCTGCCACTCCTCACTCTGTCACTCCTCACTCTGCCACCAACACCTCTTCCTCTGCTCACACTGCCACTGCTCCTCTCCATGCTCCTTACTTCCTATCAAAGAGTAAAAATGGCGCCAGTGCCCCTTTATATAGGGGGTGTGATGCATAATAGAGGGGACAGAGGTGGGCCAATAGGTTAGGGGACCGGCGGAAGAAATGACCGGCGGAAGAAATCGCACTTTTATGTGTCATAAAATCGCACCACTTCGCCGAAAATCGCACTACTTCGCACTTTTCAGCCTCCAAATCACATTCCATTAAATATGCGAATTATTACAAAAAAATGCGATTTCAAAAAGTGCGAAGAGCAGCGATGTGGAGCGAGATAAAAAAATGCGCTTTTGGGGGACATTTACCAAAATGGATTCGTAGAAAAAAGGTGTATTCGTAGGGAGAAATACACCTTTTTTTTCACGAATTTGTATTTTCGGGATTTACAATCCCAAAAATACAACAATTCGTAGTCCTAAAGATGGAACATTCGTATTTGTATTTACAAATACGAATGTCCTACACCATCGATAGGATACGACAGAAATCACCATTCAAAAGAATGGTGGTTCCTGATGTACTAAGCAGCCGTACTGATAATACGGCTGCTAAGTGGTGTGAAACACCCACGCAAATACGACAGGAAAATAGAACACCATTTTCCTGTTCTATTTGCGTTTTAGCCTGCACGGATCAGTCAGATCCGTGCAGGCTGCAGTGTAAAAAAATATAATAAAAAAAAAATATAAAAAAAACAAAAAACGGCGTGGGGTCCCCCCCACAGCTGTAACCAGCACCAGGCTGAAGGAGCCGGGGCCGGTAATTAAAAATCAGGGAACCCGACAAATAGGGGTTCCCCGATTTTTAACAACCAGCCCCAGGCTCCAGGTCCGGGGCTGGTTCCCAAAATACGGGGGACAAAATGTCTGGGGGTCCCCCGTATTTCAAGAACCAGTCCCAGGCACAACCAGCCAGCAGGGTAATGTCACAGCCGGGGGACACTTATGATATAAGGTCCCGCGGCCAAAACATTAACCCTACCGACCAGTCAGCCTGGCCAGGGGCCCAGGGGGAGTGGGGACCCCCCCAATGAAGGGGTCCCCCCCGCCCAGGACTTACCTGACCAGGCTGAAGCCTGGTACTGTCCCCGATGCCCCTGGGCGGTGGGCATCGGGCTGATTATGGTGTAAAAAAATAGATTAAACTATTGTTTTTTACTGTGGCACTACAAGTGCCAGCAAGCCTCCCCAGCAAGCTGGGACTTGGAGAACCACAAGTCCCAGCCTGCTGGGCATTAAAGGGCCCGCTGGCACTTGTAGTTCCACAGTTAAAAAAATAGTACACAAAACACACTGACACACTTTTAAAATAAAACTTTAATACATACAAAGCCCACACATACTAATACTTACCTATCTTCTTTCCGTAGGTAGCCCTGATGTCCTGGTCCTGTGTCGTCGTCTTCTGGTCCTGTGTTGTCTTCTGCCTCCATGTCGACCGTCGCTGTCGCCGCTGCCGTCCGGATCCGACGAAATCCATTTGGGAAGCTGTGGAAGGAAACCATACTCACCTGTCCCAGGGCGACGTAGTCCAGGTAAGTGTCTTGGCAAAAAAACAAACCAACACGCGAAACCAGCCGGACAGAGAGTCGCACGGTGTTTGTTCACATCGTGCGGCTCCGCCTCCCGAATGCCGCTATTGGCCGCCTTGCGGCCTAGCGGCTCCTGATTGGCCGCTAGGCCGCAAGGCGGCCAATAGCGGCATTCGGGAGGCGGAGCCGCACGATGTACACAGAGTACCGTGCGTCTCCCTGTCCGGCTGGTTTCGGGGTGTTCGGTTTGTTTTTTTGCCAAGACACTTACCTGGACTACGTCGCGCTGGGACAGGTGAGTATGGTTTCCTTCCACAGCTTCCCAAATGGATTTCGTCGGATCCGGACGGCAACGGCGACAGCGACGGTCGACATGGAGGCAGAAGACGACACAGGACCAGAAGACGACGACACAGGACCAGGACATCAGGGCTACCTACGGAAAGAAGATAGGTAAGTATTGGTACTTGTGAGTTATCTGGGCGCCGATTTCTAAATCTGGTCGGATCGGGCACATCGCATCGCATCGCATGCGACCATCGGATGCGATGCGATGCGATGACCCGATTTTTCCATAGGAATCAATGTTAAAATGGACTGAGTCCATTTTAACATGGAATTCAATGGGAAAAAGGGGTCCTTTTCATACCCCTACTATCCAAGTGGGCATGGAGTTGGATAAAAACCTGTGGCGAGCGTAGCGAGCCACCGAGCCCGAAGCGTGGCGAGCGTAGCGCGCCCCGCGAGGGGACACAGAATAACGTCCCCGCGCGGGGCTCGCTTCGCTCGCCACGCTTCGGGCTCGGTGGCTCGCTACGCTCGCCACAGGTTTATATCCAACTCCATGCCCACTTGGATAGTAGGGGTATGAAAAGGACCCCTTTTTCCCATTGAATTCCATGTTAAAATGGACTCAGTCCATTTTAACATTGATTCCTATGGAAAAATCAGGTCATCGCATCCGATGGTCGAATGCAATGCGATGCGATGCGATATCGCATCGCATCGCATCTGATTGTATGCCTTAACTTAAGGCATACAATCAAAAAATCGGGCGCCCAGATAACTCATAAGTACCTAAGTATTAGTATGTGTGGGCTTTGTATGTATTAAAGTTTTATTTTAAAAGTGTGTCAGTGTGTTTTGTGTACTATTTTTTTAACTGTGGAACTACAAGTGCCAGCGGGCCCTTTAATGCCCAGCAGGCTGGGACTTGTGGTTCTCCAAGTCCCAGCTTGCTGGGGAGGCTTGCTGGCACTTGTAGTGCCACAGTAAAAAACAATAGTTTAATCTATTTTTTTACACCATAATCAGCCCGATGCCCACCGCCCAGGGGCATCGGGGACAGTACCAGGCTTCAGCCTGGTCAGGTAAGTCCTGGAGGGGGGGGACCCCTTCATTGGGGGGGGTCCCCACTCCCCCAGGGCCCCTGGCCAGGCTGACTGGTCGGTAGGGTTAATGTTTTGGCCGCGGGACCTTATATCATAAGTGTCCCCCGGCTGTGACATTACCCTGCTGGCTGGTTGTGCCTGGGACTTGTTCTTGAAATACGGGGGACCCCTAGTCATTTTGTCCCCCGTATTTTGGGAACCAGCCCCGGACCTGGAGCCTGGGTCTGGTTGTTAAAAATCGGGGAACCCCTATTTGTCGAGTTCCCTGATTTTTAATTACCGGCCCCGGCTCCTTCAGCCTGGTGCTGGTTTCGGCTGTGGGGGGGACCCCACACCGTTTTTTTTTTAAATTTATTTATTTTTCTATTTTTTTTTTAACCAGCACCAGGCTGAAGGAGCCGGGGCCGGTAATTAAAAATCAGGGAACCCGACAAATAGGGGTTCCCTGATTTTTAACAACCAGCCCCAGGCTCCTGCTCTGGGGCTGGTTCCCAAAATACGGGGGACAAAATGACTGGGGGTCCCCCGTATTTTAAGAACCAGCCCCAGGCAAAACCAGCCAGCAGGGTAATGTCACAGCCGGGGGGGGGGACTTTTTATGCAAGTCCCCCCTGGCCAAAGCATTAACCCTACCGACCAGTCAGCCTGGCCAGGGGCCCTGGGGGAGTGGGGACCCCCCCAATAAAGGGGTCCCCCCCCTCCAGGACTTACCTGACCAGGCTGAAGCCTGGTACTGTCCTGATGCCCCTGGGCGGTGGGCATCGGGCTGATTATGGTGTAAAAAAAAAGATAAAACTATTGTTTTTTACTGTGGCACTACAAGTGCCAGCAAGCCTCCCCAGCAAGCTGGGACTTGGAGAACCACAAGTCCCAGCCTGCTGGGCATTAAAGGGCCCGCTGGCACTTGTAGTTCCACAGTTAAAAAAATAGTACACAAAACACACTGACACACTTTTAAAATAAAACTTTAATACATACAAAGCCCACACATACTAATACTTACCTATCTTCTTTCCGTAGGTAGCCCTGATGTCCTGGTCCTGTGTCGTCGTCTTCTGGTCCTGTGTTGTCTTCTGCCTCCATGTCGACCGTCGCTGTCGCCGCTGCCGTCCGGATCCGACGAAATCCATTTGGGAAGCTGTGGAAGGAAACCATACTCACCTGTCCCAGGGCGACGTAGTCCAGGTAAGTGTCTTGGCAAAAAAACAAACCAACACGCGAAACCAGCCGGACAGAGAGTCGCACGGTGTTTGTTCACATCGTGCGGCTCCGCCTCCCGAATGCCGCTATTGGCCGCCTTGCGGCCTAGCGGCTCCTGATTGGCCGCTAGGCCGCAAGGCGGCCAATAGCGGCATTCGGGAGGCGGAGCCGCACGATGTACACAGAGTACCGTGCGTCTCCCTGTCCGGCTGGTTTCGGGGTGTTCGGTTTGTTTTTTTGCCAAGACACTTACCTGGACTACGTCGCGCTGGGACAGGTGAGTATGGTTTCCTTCCACAGCTTCCCAAATGGATTTCGTCGGATCCGGACGGCAACGGCGACAGCGACGGTCGACATGGAGGCAGAAGACGACACAGGACCAGAAGACGACGACACAGGACCAGGACATCAGGGCTACCTACGGAAAGAAGATAGGTAAGTATTGGTACTTGTGAGTTATCTGGGCGCCGATTTCTAAATCTGGTCGGATCGGGCACATCGCATCGCATCGCATGCGACCATCGGATGCGATGCGATGCGATGACCCGATTTTTCCATAGGAATCAATGTTAAAATGGACTGAGTCCATTTTAACATGGAATTCAATGGGAAAAAGGGGTCCTTTTCATACCCCTACTATCCAAGTGGGCATGGAGTTGGATAAAAACCTGTGGCGAGCGTAGCGAGCCACCGAGCCCGAAGCGTGGCGAGCGTAGCGCGCCCCGCGAGGGGACACAGAATAACGTCCCCGCGCGGGGCTCGCTTCGCTCGCCACGCTTCGGGCTCGGTGGCTCGCTACGCTCGCCACAGGTTTATATCCAACTCCATGCCCACTTGGATAGTAGGGGTATGAAAAGGACCCCTTTTTCCCATTGAATTCCATGTTAAAATGGACTCAGTCCATTTTAACATTGATTCCTATGGAAAAATCAGGTCATCGCATCCGATGGTCGAATGCAATGCGATGCGATGCGATATCGCATCGCATCGCATCTGATTGTATGCCTTAACTTAAGGCATACAATCAAAAAATCGGGCGCCCAGATAACTCATAAGTACCTAAGTATTAGTATGTGTGGGCTTTGTATGTATTAAAGTTTTATTTTAAAAGTGTGTCAGTGTGTTTTGTGTACTATTTTTTTAACTGTGGAACTACAAGTGCCAGCGGGCCCTTTAATGCCCAGCAGGCTGGGACTTGTGGTTCTCCAAGTCCCAGCTTGCTGGGGAGGCTTGCTGGCACTTGTAGTGCCACAGTAAAAAACAATAGTTTAATCTATTTTTTTACACCATAATCAGCCCGATGCCCACCGCCCAGGGGCATCGGGGACAGTACCAGGCTTCAGCCTGGTCAGGTAAGTCCTGGAGGGGGGGGACCCCTTCATTGGGGGGGGTCCCCACTCCCCCAGGGCCCCTGGCCAGGCTGACTGGTCGGTAGGGTTAATGTTTTGGCCGCGGGACCTTATATCATAAGTGTCCCCCGGCTGTGACATTACCCTGCTGGCTGGTTGTGCCTGGGACTTGTTCTTGAAATACGGGGGACCCCTAGTCATTTTGTCCCCCGTATTTTGGGAACCAGCCCCGGACCTGGAGCCTGGGTCTGGTTGTTAAAAATCGGGGAACCCCTATTTGTCGAGTTCCCTGATTTTTAATTACCGGCCCCGGCTCCTTCAGCCTGGTGCTGGTTTCGGCTGTGGGGGGGACCCCACACCGTTTTTTTTTTAAATTTATTTATTTTTCTATTTTTTTTTTAACCAGCACCAGGCTGAAGGAGCCGGGGCCGGTAATTAAAAATCAGGGAACCCGACAAATAGGGGTTCCCTGATTTTTAACAACCAGCCCCAGGCTCCTGCTCTGGGGCTGGTTCCCAAAATACGGGGGACAAAATGACTGGGGGTCCCCCGTATTTTAAGAACCAGCCCCAGGCAAAACCAGCCAGCAGGGTAATGTCACAGCCGGGGGGGGGGACTTTTTATGCAAGTCCCCCCTGGCCAAAGCATTAACCCTACCGACCAGTCAGCCTGGCCAGGGGCCCTGGGGGAGTGGGGACCCCCCCAATAAAGGGGTCCCCCCCCTCCAGGACTTACCTGACCAGGCTGAAGCCTGGTACTGTCCTGATGCCCCTGGGCGGTGGGCATCGGGCTGATTATGGTGTAAAAAAAAAGATAAAACTATTGTTTTTTACTGTGGCACTACAAGTGCCAGCAAGCCTCCCCAGCAAGCTGGGACTTGGAGAACCACAAGTCCCAGCCTGCTGGGCATTAAAGGGCCCGCTGGCACTTAAATGGCAGTTAAAAAAATAGTACACAAAACACACTGACACACATTTTAAATAAAAGTTTAATACACACATCACAAACACACTGATAATTACCTATCTTGATCCCGTCGGTAGGTCGCTGGCTCCGGTGTCGGCGGCTCCGGTGTCGGCGGCTCCAGTGTCGGCGGCTCCGGGGTCGGCGTCCTGTCTGAAGAAAATCCATGTTGGACCTGTAAAAGTAAATCCTACTCACCAGGTCCTCCATGGATGGTCTTCTGTCTTCTCTCTTCTTTTCCAGGACTTATTTCTTTATGTTGTTTCTTCTGTCTTCTTCTTTCTTCAAGCTGCCGGCTGCCGGGACTTTCAGAGCTGGAGAGATGTTTCCTCCTCGACGTCTGGACTAAGAATGAATTCTAGCCAATCAGGAGCCGACTTTACTGGCAGAAGAAACAACATAAAGAAATAAGTCCTGGAAAAGAAGAGAGAAGACTGAAGACCATCCATGGAGGACCTGGTGAGTAGGATTTACTTCCACAGGTCCAACATGGATTTTCTTCAGACAGGACGCCGACCCCGGAGCCGCCGACACCGGAGCCGCCGACACCGGAGCCGCCGACACCGGAGCCAGCGACCTACCGACGGGATCAAGATAGGTAAGTATCAGTGTGTTTGTGATGTGTGTATTAAACTTTTATTTAAAATGTGTGTCAGTGTGTTTTGTGTACTATTTTTTTAACTGTGGAACTACAAGTGCCAGCGGGCCCTTTAATGCCCAGCAGGCTGGGACTTGTGGTTCTCCAAGTCCCAGCTTGCTGGGGAGGCTTGCTGGCACTTGTAGTGCCACAGTAAAAAACAATAGTTTTATCTTTTTTATTACACCATAATCAGCCCGATGCCCACCGCCCAGGAGCATCAGGACAGTACCAGGCTTCAGCCTGGTCAGGTAAGTCCTGGAGGGGGGGACCCCTTTATTGGGGGGGTCCCCACTCCCCCAGGGCCCCTGGCCAGGCTGACTGGTCGGTAGGGTTAATGCTTTGGCCAGGGGGGACTTGCATAAAAAGTCTCCCCCCCGGCTGTGACATTACCCTGCTGGCTGGTTTTGCCTGGGGCTGGTACTTAAAATACGGGGGACCCCCAGTCATTTTGTCCCCCGTATTTTGGGAACCAGCCCCAGAGCAGGAGCCTGGGGCTGGTTGTTAAAAATCAGGGAACCCCTATTTGTCGGGTTCCCTGATTTGTAATTACCGGCCCCGGCTCCTTCAGCCTGGTGCTGGTTACAGCTGTGGGGGGGACCCCACGCCGTTTTTTTTTTTCCATTTTTTTTTTTTTTTCCATTTTTTTTTTTTTTTTTTACACCTTGCAGCCTGCACGGATCTGACTGATCTGTGCAGACTGCTACAAATAATTCGTATTAGCAGCCGTATATACGGCCGCTAATACGAATTCCTACGACATCGGAGGGTTACAAAGCAGTCGTATATGACTGCTTTGTAAATGACCCTCCGGAACACGACTTTGCATACGACTGAAACAGTCGTATGCAGTCGTAGGGAAAATACTAATACGAAAAACTCAGTTTTTCATATTAGTAAATTTCCCCCTTACTATCCTGAAAATACAGCAATTCGTATTTGTATTGATAGCAGTGGCGTAAGTTCATACCAGGTGCCCGGAGGCGACAAAGATTTTAGTGCCCCCCCCCCCACACACACACGCACACACACATACACCCAACTACACATGCATAGCATAATTGACCCCCAGATCTACAGACAGTACCTGCGACCCATAGATAGCATTGGTTACCCCCCCCCCCCCATACACTACAGATAGTATTGATGGCTCCCAGATCCTACAGACAGCACCTGTGACCCCCAGACACTACAGATAGCATTACAGTCACACACATGCATGCATACATACATACATCTATGCATAATTAACTCACATATATAAATAGTCAAACACATGTATGCATACATATACAGTCACACCCATGCACACATTTATACAGTATAATAGTTACACACACACACGCACACACAGATATATACATAGATACAGTTACACTCACATACCTCCCAACTGTCACGATTTTAGAGGGACAGTCCCGATTTTCGGGTCCTGTCCCTCTGTCCCACCCGCGGCAGGCATTGTACCGCTGCGGGGAGTGGCAGTTGGGAGACCCCCCAATCTAGTAGAATAGACGCTGTGCGCATGCGCACAGCGTCTATTCTCGTATGAAAATGAGGTTGCGGCTAATTAGCATAAGCCGCGCCCTCATTTGCATACGCCACGCCCCCTTTTCGGACGCGAGTGTCCCTATTTCTTCGGATGAAAAGTTGGGAGGTATGCACTCACCATGCTGCCGAAGGTCCTGCCGTTTAGCCCCGCCCCCTTTTCGGACTGCTGCTCTGGAGCCTGCTACTGGATGTTTCAGAAAACTCTTGGGAGGCTGGGGAAGGGGCTGAGCTGAGATAACCAGCTCCAGCTCCTTCCTGATCTGGCTGCTACAAAAACTAAAAGTAAACGGAGCTTCCGGCAACAAGGGCTGCTAGGAGCTGTACGAGTTTACTTTCAGTTTCATCTCCTGCAGTGTAGTGTGTCACCATGACCCGGCTGCTGCTGCTGCAGGTCAGATTACTTGTCCTGTCATCCAATAGTTGTGGGCAGCGCTGGCTCCTTCTCTCCTCTCCTGTGACAACTGCAGCAGCGGGTGGTTACCGCTCACTGCAGTCAATCACAGGCTCTTGGTGTCGGCTCCTCTGTGCCCCCCCTAGTGGCTAACGCCCGGCGGCCAATGTCTCCATTGCCTCCGGGAGTTACGCCACTGATTGATAGCACATCAATACGACTACGAATTGCCATATTTTCGGGATAGTAAATGTCAAAAATAAGTGTATTTCTGGATACAAATACACCTATTTTTTTTCCAAATTTCCTTTAGTAAATTTCCCCCTAAGGGTGACATTCTATGGGATGAGATAAAGGGGGAAATTTACCAATATGAAAAACCTAGTTTTTCGTATTGGTATTTCCCCTACGGTTGCATACGACTGTTTAAGTCGTATGCAAAGTCGTGTTCCGGAGGGGTCAGTATTCAGTACTCCCCCAGGGCCCCTGGCCAGGCTGACTGGTCGGTAGGGTTAATGCTTTGGCCGGGGGGACTTGCATAAAAAGTCTCCCCCCGGCTGTGGCATTACCCTGCTTGCTGGTTTTGCCTGGGGCTGGTTCTTAAAATACGGGGGACCCCCAGTCATTTTGTCCCCCGTATTTTGAAAACCAACCCCAGAGCAGGAGCCTGGGGCTGGTTGTTAAAAATCAGGGAACCCCTATTTGTCGGGTTCCCTGATTTTTAATTACTGGCTCCAGGCTCTGTCAGCCTGGTGCTGGTTATGGCTGTGGGGGGGACCCCACGCCGGTTTTTTATTTATTTATTTTATTTTATTTATTTTTACACCGCAGCCTGCACGGATCTGATTGATCCGTGCAGGCTAAAACGAGAATACGACAGGAAAATGGTGTTCTATTTTTCTGCTGTATTTTCGTGGACAAAAGCAGCCGTATTTTCTATAAGGCTGCTTAGTAAATCAGGAACCACCATTCTTTTGAATGGTGATTCCTGTCGTATCCTAACGATGGTGTAGACATTCGCATCCCTAGGACTACGAATTGTTGTATTTTTGGGATAGTAAATCCCGAAAATACAAATTCGTAAAAAAAAGGTGTATTTCTCCCTACGAATACACCTTTTTTCTACGAATCCATTTTGGTAAATGTCCCCCTAAATGTCAAAAATAAGTGTATTTCTGGATACAAATACACCTATTTTTTACAAATTTCCTTTAGTAAATTTCCCCCTTACTATCCCGAAAATACGACCATTCGTATTCGTATTGATGTGCTATCAATACGAATTGCCGTATTTTCGTGATAGTAAATGTAAAAAAAAGTGTATTTCTGGAAACAAATACACCTATTTTTTTTTACAAATTTCCAGTAAAAAATTACACCCAGGGTGAAATGTAATAGGATGAGAGATCCAGAAAGTGAGCGATTAGTAAGTAATCTCAAGGTTTTTTTTAAAGCAGCAATCATCAGAAAACCAGTTTGTTTGCAGTGTAAATGATTGCCGCGTTAAAAAAACCTGGAGATTTCTTACCAAATCTCTCACTTTCTGAATCTCTCATCCTATTACATTTCACCCTGGGTGTAATTTTTTACTTAAATTAGTAAATTAGATGCAATTTAAGTACTCAGCCACATGGTGGCAGTAGAGCTTAACCTGATCCATTATTATCCTGGTGAGATATATAAAGAGGCACCAGAGCGCACACACACATTTTATTTATATTTGTTTATTTACAGTTTCTATATACATTCAGCAACTGTGCGTCGAAGACTGGAGTGCCAGCAAACCCTCTTGAACATGCCCTGCAATATACGCTGGTTATCACCGGTTTCACTAAGATAAGGTGACCAACTTTTTTACAATGAAAAGAGGACACAAATAAATCTAAGAAAAAAAATATTGTAAATAAAAGAAACAAGGAGCAAACCTAAATAGACTAGCAAGGTGGGCAGTGGCGGAACTAGTGACTCATAGGCCAAGGTGCAAGCGTAAGCTTTGGGCTCCCAGCAACCCATATCTCCCAACTTCTAATCCACGGCAGGAGAGACATCAATGTACGTAGGCAGGCACGCAGCTGAAAGTTGGGGGCGTGGCCTGGTGGCAAGGGGGCATGGCCTACGAACCCAGTCAGTGGAAAATAAAAGCGAACCCTATTTTGTACATCCCCATTTAAATTTTTTTTTACACATATCAGCACTGACATCTCTCCCCCCTTACTTACCCAGTCTCTGCTGCCCCATCTCCAAAATGTTCACAGTGCCCTGAGCTTTCTCTTACCTCCTCCTCTGAGACAGGGCATGGGGTGGGCGTGCTGCATAGCTAGTTGGAGTCTGGACAGCTCCCTACGGGTGTGCACAGCAGATCCCACACGGCTGTTATATCAGGGTTGCCGACTTTCTTCTTCTCCTCTCCGGGAGAAGCCCGGAGAGGAGAGATTCAGTAGCCGCTCAGGGGGCGGGGCTTAAGCGTGACATCACTAAGCCCCGCCCCCATGCTGTTAAACCAGCTAATGTAGTGATCTCCGTGGAGGGGGCGGGGCTAAAATTACGCGATTGTGTCATTTTAGCTCCGCCCCCTCCTCTGAGACCCGAGGATTGCGGCATTTTAATGCCGCGATCCGGGGTACAGCGGGGGTCCCCCCTGAATCCGGGAGGGTTGCCCACCCTTCCGGGGGGCCGGGAGGGAGCCCCGATTTTCGGGAGACTCCCGGAAATTCCGGGAGGGTCGGCAACCCTTTGTTATATTATGGCTGCATACAGTGCTTCTGTGCATGTGCAGAAGCTACTGTTTGAGCCCGAGAAAGGAACAGCACTGAACAGTAATACCAGCAGATGAGTGGAACAGTAATACCAGCAGATGAGTGGAACAGTAATACCAGCAGATGAGTGGAACAGTAATACCAGCAGATGAGTGGAACAGTAATACCAGCAGATGAGTGGAACAGTAATACCAGCAGATGAGTGGAACAGTAATACCAGCAGATGAGTGGAACAGTAATACCAGCAGATGAGTGGAACAGTAATACCAGCAGATGAGTGGAACAGTAATACCAGCAGATGAGTGGCTTTCCCGGCTATGATGCGGGAGAGCGCAGCAGCGCTCACCGTTCATCGCTGGCCCATACACACTGGGTGGCTTTGAGCTGAAAGCCACTCAAACTTGCTGTTTTGAGTGTCTTTTAGCTCAAAGTTGCCCAGTATGTATGGGCCTTAAGAGGCACAATGCTGAGAATCTCTTAGAGAAACTGAGAGTAATTATTGCACAATTGGTTACTCCATTAAGACTCTCCTGCGGATTTGTGGTATCTGACAATGCCACCAATATTGTGCGGGCATTACATCTGGGCGAATTCCATCATGTTCTGTGTTTTGCTCACACAATAAATTTGGTGGTGCAGCAATTCTTGATACAAAATGTGGAGAAGTTGATGTTCAATAAAGTAAATATAAATTCCTCCAGGAAGAACTTTGCCAGCATTTGCCACCAGACACTACACAGGGACCTGTGACGGTGGATTCAAGCGTGGAAAAATGATACTCTGTGAGGAAGAGGATGTACACACTGAAGGGGGTGAGGAATCAGAGGAGGAGGAGAATGACGATGACATCTTGTCTCTGTATAGCCAGTTTGTGCAAGGAGAGATTAATTGCTTCTTTTTTTGAGGGGGCCCAAACAAACCAATCATTTCAGCCACAGTTGTGCGGCAGACCCTGTCGATGAAATGATTGGTTTGTTAAAGTGTGCATGTCCTGTTTATACAACATAATGGTGGTGCTGCCTGTCTGCTGTTCTGTGTACTAACTAGTTGGCTGGTTGAAGACAGACTGGAGTACAATCTGGACAATTGCGGGATAAAGGCAAAAGGTAACTGAAGATGCAGTCTGTAGTCATTAACACAGGCCAAGACCTTAGTCTTTCCGAGCCACGTGTCATTGACAGCTTATTTTGTTCTCGCTCCCTTTTTTCTCTTGCCACTTCTTAGAATGTGAAAAGCCATAAAAAATGGAGATTGTATGATCAACAGCATCAATTTTATAATCATCTTTTTTCAGGAAACATCTTTTTCAAACGTTATTTTCCTCTTGCCGGATCTCAGAATGTAAAAAGTCATCAAAACTGGAGGTTGTATGATTCAGAGAACTCGACCAGCTTTTTTCCAAGGGGACCACCTGTCGCTGAAATGATGGGTTTATTAAACTTTTCTCTTTGCATTATGTACTCTTTGGGGCCTAGTATTTAAAGCTTCCATCCTTTCTGCCACTGCAGTGCCACTCCTAAATGGACCATGTGTTTGTGCCGCTCACTTGGGTTGCTTAGCATAATCATCCAGCCACCTTGTGAAACCTTTTGGCCTAAGAACAATATTGTGAGGTGTGATGAATTCAGAATAGACTGGAAATGAGCTGTTTTTATGTTTGTTGTTTTTTTAAATACAGATCCAAAACCTAAACCCGTGCCCGGTGCACATCCATAATATCTATCTATATATCTATATTATCAATACCGATATAAATATAACCAGATGGACGATAAGTGAAGTGCGCAGTTTACGGACTGTGTCCGTAAACTACTACCCTTTTATTCCTAGCTTCGTGTGAACAAAGCATAGTGCGGCGTAGTGAACCTTGTCAGTGTATACAACACGCTATATCGATACCTATGAAGCGGTATCCTTTCGCTGTACTTAGTATCCAAATGTGAGTACAATTTTAAGGATAATTTCCTTATAACCCTTTGTCGCTTAATGGGAATAAAAGCCAAGACTCAAGTATAAATTACGGAATAAGGGGATAAAGGGCCTTATACAGATCACCGGATGTCAGCTGCCCGGCCGTATCCACGCCAGCGTGCACGCTAAACTAAGTCACTCAAAAGTCACTTATATAAGCGTGCACGCTAAACATCATTCGATGGTCACCGACCATCGAATGTTGTGGGCGGACACCCCCGCAAAGCGAATGGATGTTTATGCAAAACATCCATTCGCTGCTGTGCGGGCGAAGCCACACTTTGCTGGGGCGGCGGGGGGGCGTGCTTTCGCCGGGCGGGGTTTGGTGGACTCGCAAGGCTGCGAATTCACAGCCTTGCGAATCAACCTGAATAACCCCCAAAGTCTCCAAATCATGTATTTCAGTCCCTAACGGACAACAGGGGGTTACAGAATGAGAGAGAAACCATATAACACAGTATACAGTTTGTTACACAATACAGAGTATGTTCTAAACTGTTAGGGGAAAAACAAGAGATGTAAAATACAATCAGCCACACTACAGAATACACATACAGGAATGCTAATGTTACCGTCTAATCCAGGGCTGGGCAACACCGGCCCTCCAGATGTTAGTGAACTACACATCCCAGGATGCTTTGCATTAGTTTTGCTATGTGGCCATGCTGAAACTGATGCAAGGCATGCTGGGAAGTGTAGTTCATCAACATCTGGAGGGCCGGTGTTGCCCAGCCCTGGTCTAATCGTAGCGCTGGCGCAAACCTGGTCTGAGCTCACTATATTCTGTCCAGAACACAGTCCAGGGGAATAGCAGGGGAACAGACAGAGTTTAGGATGTGCTTCAACTCTTATAGTGTCCAGGTAGAAGGGGGCAGTGAGGGTCATCATTGGTGCAGGGGAGTGCACCTAGGTCTCTTTGTGTGTGAAACCGGTTACATCTGGATCTTCAAGTTACACTGGTTCATGGTGAAATGCCCATTAAATATGTAATTGTTCCATAACTTTTTGCTGTTATGAGTTGCGAACTTTAAACCAGAACCGGTGCGCTGCGCATGAGAGACGGAACACACAGATGTGAAATATGTGCAAGAACAATCATGTTTTACCATTTAACTATGAGCTGTGGATTAAAACCATTTATCTATATTTAATTAGTATGTAAGTGTGGAATATGAAGTTATGTGTATCGGTATGGCTGCACACAGGGTTATCGCCTTATTAGAAAACCTGGTTCCGGTACTTCGTTTGCGTAACTCTGCGAACCAAGATGGCGGCCATACCATTCTATTGTGTTGTACATGCAACTCGACTTTGACAATGTATATAGATATATATATCTATATATATACGGTGCGGGGGGGAACCGGCACTCGGGACTTCAGTAAACAAAATCAACACGTAGCCAAATGCGTGCTTGACGTTTCAGTCTTTACTAAGACTTTTTTCAAAACAGCTTACATGAAAAAGACGTGTACACTTACCTCTATAAGAGTCTGACACGGCTCTGTTTTAAGAGTCTGACACGGCTCTTCACAAGGACAAACCCGTGTTCAAAATGCAGGGTTTGACACGGGTTTGCGGTCTGAAAGTAGTACAAATAGCGTTGAATCACTGTTCTGTGCGGGGACAGCGGCCATTGTGGGACACCTACTGTGGGCGTGCTGTGATGACCTCACTGTCGGAGCTGGAGTCGCCTAGGCAACGTGTCTGTTGTTAATGGAAAAGTGCTTGTCAATAAAGTTTGACTCGTGCTTGGAGATAAAAAACTGTGCTGGTGTTCATTTAAAAACTCTCATATTGAGATATGCTATGCCGCTGTCACTGCAAGAATCGTAAAACAAATTACAACATGTAAAATACAAATGTGAATAAAAACATAAACATTAGCGGATTGCATCCTAAAGCTTAAGTGGATACTGGTGATTATATTTTTTATGTGGCTCTAAAAAGCATAATTCCATTATTTTGCCTGCTTAGTCTATCTGAGTATATGTAACTTAACCCCTTCCTGACAGAGCCAGTTTTTGCGTTCCTGACAGAGCCCTTTTTTTCAAATCTGACATGTATCACTTAAGTGGGGATAACTTTTTTTTGCTTTTACTTATCCCAGTGATTTTGAGATTGTTTTTTCGTGACACATTGTACTTCAAATTAGTGGTAAATTTGGGTCGATACAGTCTGTGTTTTTTTGTGAAAAATACCAAAATGTCGTAAAAAAATGGAAAATTTAGCAATTTGCAAAATGTTAAATTTTCTGCTTGTGAGACAAATAATCATACCACTCAAAATAGTTAATAACTAACATAGACCATATGTCTACTTTATGTTTCCATCATTATTTCAACTTCCTTTAAATTTTTTTGGACACTAGGAGGCTTACAATATGAATAGCAAATTCTCAAATTTTCAAGAAAATTTCAAACACTGATTTTTTTAGGGACCAGTTCAGTTCTGATGTGACTTTGAGGGACTTGTATGTGAGACACCCCCATAAATGATACCATTTCAAAAACTGCACCCCTCACAGTATTCAAAACAGCATTTTGGAAGTTTGTTAACCCTTTAGGTGTTTCACAGGAATTAAAACAAAGTGTAGGTGAAATTTCAAAATTTCATTTTTTTTGCAGATTTGCAATTTTAATACATTTTTCTAAGGAACACATTACATTTTACTAGAGAAATGTGACTAAAAATTGATTCCCCCAATTCTTTTGTTTTCATAAATATCCTATATGTGGCCCTAGTGTGCACGTTGACCAAACCACAGGCTTCATAATAGAAGGAGCACCTACTTGATTTTGGAGCCTCCTTTTTATGAGATTATTTTTTAGGCACCATGTAGGTTTCTAGGCACCATAAGATGCTAAAATTTAGGAACCCCCCCCACAAGTGACCCCATTTTGCAAACTACACCCCTCAGGGAATTCATCTAGGGGTATAGTGTACATTTCAAACCCCCAGGGGTTTCACCAATTGTGGTACAACTGGGCAGTGAAAATTAAAAATTACATTTTTTACACAAAAATGCAGTTCTGGCTCAAAATTTTTCATTTTCAGAAGGTATGAAGGAGAAAAAGCACCCCAAAATCTGTGCCCCAATTTCTCCCGAGTACGGCAATGCCTCACATGTGACCAAAAAATACCATTTGGGTGCATGGCAGGACTCAGAAAGGAAGGAGTGATTTTTGGATTTTGCAGCTCAGATTCTGGTGGAATGTTGGTGGGTGCTATGTTGCATTAGCAAGACCCCCCAAGCACCAATACAGTGGAACCCCCCACAAGTGACCCCATTTTGCAAACTACACCCCTCAGGGAATTCATCTAGGGGTATAGTGTACATTTCAAACCCACAGGGGTTTCACCAATTTTGATACAACTGGGCAGTGAAAATGAAAAATTACATTTTTTTACACAAAAATGCAGTTCTGGCTCAAAATTTTTCATTTTCATAAGGTATGAAGGAGAAAAAGCACCCCAAAATCTGTGCCCCAATTTCTCCCGAGTATGGCAATGCCTCATATGTGACCAAAAAATACCAGTTGGGTGCATGGCAGGACTCAGAAGGGAAGGAGTGATTTTTGGTGGTGGAATGTTGGTGGGTGCTATGTCGCATTAGCAAGACCCCCAAAGCACCAATACAGTGGAACCCCCCCACAAGTGACCCCATTTTGCAAACTACACCCCTCAGGGAATTCATCTAGGGGTATAGTGTACATTTCAAACCCCCAGGGGTTTCACCAATTTTGATACAACTGGGCAGTGAAAATGAAAAATTACATTTTTTTACACAAAAATGCAGTTCTGGCTCAAAATTTTTCATTTTCAGAAGGTATGAAGGAGAAAAAGCACCCCAAAATCTGTGCCCCAATTTCTCCCGAGTACGGCAATGCCTCACATGTGACCAAAAAATACCATTTGGGTGCATGGCAGGACTCAGAAGGGAAGGAGTGATTTTTGGATTTTGCAGCTCAGATTCTGGTGGAATTTTGGTGGGTGCTATGTCGCATTAGCAAGACCCCCCAAGCACCAATACAGTGAAACCCCCCCACAAGTGACCCCATTTTGCAAACTACACCCCTCAGGGAATTCATCTAGGGGTATAGTGTACATTTCAAACCCCCAGGGGTTTCACCAATTTTGATACAACTGGGCTGTGCAAATGCAAAATTACATTTTTTACACAAAAATGCAGTTCTGGCTCAAAATTTTTCATTTTCACAAGGAATGAAGGAGACAAAGCACCTTAAAATCTGTGCCCCAATTTCTCCCGAGTACGGCAATGCCTCACATGTGACTAAAAAATACCATTTGGGTGCATGGCAGGACTCAGAAAGGAAGGAGTGATTTTTGGATTTTGCAGCTCAGATTCTGGTGGAATGTTGGTGGGTGCTATGTTGCATTAGCAAGACCCCCCAAGCACCAATACAGTGGAACCCCCCCACAAGTGACCCCATTTTGCAAACTACACCCCTCAGGGAATTCATCTAGGGGTATAGTGTACATTTCAAACCCCCAGGGGTTTCACCAATTTTGATACAACTGGGCAGTGAAAATGAAAAATTTAATTTTTTACACAAAAATGCAGTTCTGGCTCAAAATTTTTCATTTTCATAAGGTATGAAGGAGAAAAAGCACCCCAAAATCTGTGCCCCAATTTCTCCCGAGTATGGCAATGCCTCATATGTGACCAAAAAATACCAGTTGGGTGCATGGCAGGACTCAGAAGGGAAGGAGTGATTTTTGGTGGTGGAATGTTGGTGGGTGCTATGTCGCATTAGCAAGACCCCCAAAGCACCAATACAGTGGAACCCCCCCACAAGTGACCCCATTTTGCAAACTACACCCCTCAGGGAATTCATCTAGGGGTATAGTGTACATTTCAAACCCCCAGGGGTTTCACCAATTTTGATACAACTGGGCAGTGAAAATGAAAAATTACATTTTTTTACACAAAAATGCAGTTCTGGCTCAAAATTTTTCATTTTCAGAAGGTATGAAGGAGAAAAAGCACCCCAAAATCTGTGCCCCAATTTCTCCTGAGTACGGCAATGCCTCACATGTGACCAAAAAATACCATTTGGGTGCATGGCAGGACTCAGAAAGGAAGGAGTGATTTTTGGATTTTGCAGCTCAGATTCTGGTGGAATGTTGGTGGGTGCTATGTTGCATTAGCAAGACCCCCCAAGCACCAATACAGTGGAACCCCCCCTCAAGTGACCCCATTTTGCAAACTACACCCCTCAGGGAATTCATCTAGGGGTATAGTGTACATTTCAAACCCACAGGGGTTTCACCAATTTTGATACAACTGGGCAGTGAAAATGAAAAATTACAATTTTTTACACAAAAATGCAGTTCTGGCTCAAAATTTTTCATTTTCATAAGGTATGAAGGAGAAAAAGCACCCCAAAATCTGTGCCCCAATTTCTCCCGAGTATGGCAATGCCTCATATGTGACCAAAAAATACCAGTTGGGTGCATGGCAGGACTCAGAAGGGAAGGAGTGATTTTTGGTGGTGGAATGTTGGTGGGTGCTATGTCGCATTAGCAAGACCCCCAAAGCACCAATACAGTGGAACCCCCCCACAAGTGACCCCATTTTGCAAACTACACCCCTCAGGGAATTCATCTAGGGGTATAGTGTACATTTCAAACCCCCAGGGGTTTCACCAATTTTGATACAACTGGGCAGTGAAAATGAAAAATTACATTTTTTTACACAAAAATGCAGTTCTGGCTCAAAATTTTTCATTTTCAGAAGGTATGAAGGAGAAAAAGCACCCCAAAATCTGTGCCCCAATTTCTCCCGAGTACGGCAATGCCTCATGTGTGACCAAAAAGTGTCAGGACTCAGAAGGGAAGGAGTGATATTTGGATTTTGCAGCACAAATTCTGGTGGAATGTTGGTGGGTGCTATGTCGCATTAGCAAGACCCCCAAAGCACCAATACAGTGGAACCACCCCACAAGTGACCCCATTTTGCAAACTACACCCCTCAGGGAATTCATCTAGGGGTATAGTGTACATTTCAAACCCCCAGGGGTTTCACCAATTTTGATACAACTGGGCAGTGAAAATGAAAAATTACATTTTTTTACACAAAAATGCAGTTCTGGCTCAAAATTTTTCATTTTCAGAAGGTATGAAGGAGAAAAAGCACCCCAAAATCTGTGCCCCAATTTCTCCCGAGTACGGCAATGCCTCATGTGTGACCAAAAAGAGGCAGGACTCAGAAGGGAAGGAGTGATATTTGGATTTTGCAGCACAAATTCTGGTGGAATGTTGGTGGGTGCTATGTCGCATTAGCAAGACCCCCCAAGCACCAATACAGTGGAACCCCCCCACAAGTGACCCCATTTTGCAAACTACACCCCTCAGGGAATTCATCTAGGGGTATAGTGTACATTTCAAACCCCCAGGGGTTTCACCAATTGTGGTACAACTGGGCAGTGAAAATGAAAAATTACATTTTTTTACACAAAAATGCAGTTCTGGCTCAAAATTTTTCATTTTCAGAAGGTATGAAGGAGAAAAAGCCCCCCAAAATCTGTGCCCCAATTTCTCCCGAGTATGGCAATGCCTCATATGTGACCAAAAAATACCAGTTGGGTGCATGGCAGGACTCAGAAGGGAAGGAGTGATTTTTGGATTTTGCAGCTCAGATTCTGGTGGAATGTTGGTGGGTGCTATGTGGCATTAGAAAGACCCCCGAAGCACGGTGAAATGATGAACCTAATAATCCATAGATGTGTGGTATATTTTAAAACACTCCTTTATACATAGGCCGGGTTTGTCGGGGCAAGTTTCACAGTGGAAAATAGTTTCCTTTCTTATTCCCTTTTTATAGCAAACTTTGCACCTTTTTTGTGTCCTGCCCTTTCTTGCAGTGGAGGGGATTTCGTTCGGAAAATGCTGCCCTGGTACAATACGGGGGCCAGTACTAGAAGTACTGGGGCCCTCTGCCTGCTGGTTCCCAAATACTAGGCGCTTTATGACTTCCTCTTGAAAGTGCATAAATGTCCCCCTCTGGCCGGTAGAACGGAATAGCACGTAAGCGTTATACAGTGCCATCTGGATGATATACACGGCCAGCTTCTTGTACCAGATTTTTGTTTTCCGCAGGGCACTGTACGGCTTCAGTACCTGATCTGAAAGATCCACTCCGCCCATGTACCTATTGTAATCTAGGATACAATTAGGTTTTGAGGTGTGGGTACTGGTACCTCGTACAGGGACGGAGGTGGTACTGTCTCCGTGAATTGTTGTCAGTATAAGGACATCCCTCTTGTCCTTATATTTGACCAACAACATATTTTCGGTGCATATTCCCCTGCTTTTACCCCTTCTCATTACTTGGGCAATGTGCGTTTTTGGGAGGCCTCTTTGGTTCTTGCGCACAGTACCGCAAGCTGCTGTACCTCTTGAACCAAGGGCCTTAAACAGGGGGATGCTGGTGTAAAAGTTATCCACATAGAGGTGATAACCTTTATCCAGGAAGGGGTGCACTAAATCCCAGACAATTTTTCCACTAACACCTACGAGGGAGGGGGGGCATTCTGGCGGTTCAATTCTTGAATCCTTCCCTTCATATACCCTAAACCTGTGAGTGTACCCTGAGGTGCTTTCACACAGCTTATACATTTTTATGCCATACCTTGCCCTCTTACTGGGAAGGTACTGGCGGAATTTAACCCTTCCTTTAAAATGTATAAGGGACTCGTCTATGCAAATGAATTTATCTGGGATGTACATCTCTTCAAATTTGGCACTGAAATTATCAATGACCGGCCTGACTTTGAATAGCCGGTTAAAGGTGGGATCATCTCTGGGTGGGCACTGTGCATTATCGTTGTAATGCAAAAATTTAAGGATCGTCTCAAATCGAGCCCGGGGCATGGCCATACGGTAAAATGGGGTGCTGTACAGAACATCTGTACTCCAATATTGCCTAATTTCTGGCTTTTTTACTATGCCCATATGAAACACCAGACCCCAAAACGTCATCATCTCTACTGCATCTACAGGGGTCCACCTAGCAAATGATGACGTGGGGTTTTGAGCAATAAACTGCTGGGCATATAAATTAGTTTGGTCCACCATTAAATTTATAAAATCATCAGAGAAAAATAATTTGAAAAAGTCAATTTCTCTGAGACCTGTGGAATCAAATTGGATTCCTGGCATGGCCAAAAACTCAGGAACCTGGGGCTCAAAATTGTCTGGTGGTGGGGTCCATACGAGATCAATTATTGGGGGGGGGTCTCAGCTGCTCTACGGGGGCGTCTTTGAGGGGGTCCCTCATCACCAGAGGAGGAAGAGGAGCTTAAGGCGAATCCTTCAAATTCCCCGCTTGCATCACTGGCTGTGTCAGAGTCAGAAGCAAGCATGGCATATGCCTCCTCCGCTGAATACATTCTTCTGGATGACTGGGATGACATTTGGGATGACATTTGGGATGACATTTGGGATGACATTTGGGATGCCATTTTTATTTTTGTGTTTCTGGTAGTGAAATGTTTCATCACGTGTATAGTGTAGGGGGGTACAAACTTTATTTCAATGTAGTATGTAGTGTGTAGTGTGTATGTAGTGCAAAAAAAAAAAAAAAAAAAAAAGGTCCTGCGCCAAAAATTGAGCACAGATGTTGGTCAGTAACGTCCGTCACTGAACAGCGCTCAAAGGCAACAGGAATTTGATCAAAAAAATGTGATAAAAAAAAATTAAAAAAAGACCCCACATCACCCTCAAAAAAAAAAAAAAAAGGTGATCAGTGATGCGACACTGATTACCAGTGAGGGGCAGCAGGTGCACAACCTTTGGTGCAACTGACAGTGCAACTGGCAGGTATATATAAAAAAAAAAAACCTGCACCCCCAAAAAGTTGCTGATCAGCACAGATATACTGATCAGCACAAAAGGGGGGGGGGGGGGTAGCAGACACAAAATATAGCACTCTCTATCACTATCTCTCTCTATCTATCTCTCTCTATCTATCTCTCTATCTCTCACTATCTATCACTCTATGACACTGCAGCAGCAGCACTGACAGTTATATATATATATATAAAAAAAAACCTGCAGCCCCAAAAAGGGGGGGGTAGCAGACACAAAATATAGCACTCTCTATCACTATCTCTCTATCTCTCTATCTCTCACTATCTCTCACTATCTATCACTCTATGACACTGCAGCAGCAGCACTGACAGTTATATATATTAAAAAAAAACCTGCAGCCCCAAAAAGGGGGGGTAGCAGACACAAAATATAGCACTCTCTATCACTATCTCTCTATCTCTCTATCTCTCACTATCTATCGCTATCTATCACTCTATGACACTGCAGCAGCAGCACTGACAGTTATATATATAAAAAAAACCCTGCAGCCCCAAAAAGGGGGGGTAGCAGACACAAAATATAGCACTCTCTATCACTATCTCTCTATCTCTCTATCTCTCACTATCTATCACTATCTATCACTCTATGACACTGCAGCAGCAGCACTGACAGTTATATATATATAAAAAAAAACACCCTGCACCCCCAAAAAGGGGGGGTAGCAGACACAAAATATAGCACTCTCTGTCACTATCTCTCTATCTCTCTCTATCTCTCTCTCTATCTCTCTCTATCTCTCTATCACACTGCAGCAGGAAGTCACAAGAAGTCAGATCCAGGAAGCATCCAGCACGCTACAAGCAGTGATCAGGTGATCAGGTAAGGTATTTGCAAGGATCAGGTAAGTATTTGCAAGGATCAGGTCAGTATCACGGCAGATAGGCACGGTGACCGCTCTGCACGCAATTCCAGACCGGAATGGCGTCTGCAGCGCAGTCACCGTTAGTTTAAATGTCGCGCCTTGGCTGTGATTGGTCCGTGGGTCCCACGGACCAATCACAGCCTTGGGGGCAGGTGGGGTGAGGTGTCGTCGTCACCGATGACCCCCTCATGTCCCCTGACGCCCGGCGGTGATTGACACCTGTGTTACCGAGCGTCTGATTCGCTGGTAACACAGGAAAACGCTGTGAATGGCTGTTCACACTGAACAGCCAATCACAGCGATCGCCGACGGGGGGGCGGCATCGCAGCCCCCCCTGGGCACGCAGGGACATGTCTGCTGTCAGGGACAGCAGACATCGTCCCTCTGTCACTGCGTCTCTAGACGCAGTGACAGTTTGAAGCCATGACGTATATATACGTCATGTGTCGGGAAGTACTTCCCGGCCATGACGTATATATACGTCAAATGTCGGGAAGGGGTTAATATCTTACATTTATTATTTGCATACTGAGGGGATGTCTCCCCTCTATTGATGTATACTAGGGATCAGTGCAAATCTTGCATCTAGCAGTTAGTTTGACACTTTATTTTAACTTTAACAATGGGGATATTGTATCTGTAATAGTTAAAAAAAAACAATTTTTTTATAAAAAGCAGTGGAGTCCCAACTACTCATTCAATCCTTTTGGGGATAATGTATCTAATTTAAATATCCACCGTGTTTCTAACTGTAACAGTTTCTTTCCACGATCCCCTCCTCTTGTGAGAGGGGGGACGTGGTCTATCTCTTATATATTTAGCCAGATCTGTCACTCAACCCCTGTGGAGAACGTTCCTGTGTAGAACAGTTTCACTTTCATGTGTCTGACGTTCCACCCCCTTGACATCACCTCCCCCCGCCCAGCCAGGGCTACAGTACACGCCCACCATCCACCATTACTCCACAGCCACCATCCACCATTACTCCTGCACATCCCTACCCTCTGCCAGGACCCCCGCGACCCCCCTCCCGCGATTCGCGGGACCCCCCCTGACCCCCCCTCCCGCAAATCGCGGGACCCCCGCGACCCCCCCCCCTTCCGCGAATCGCGGGACCCCCGCGACCCCCCTCCTGCGATTCGTGGGACCCCCGCGACCCCCCCTCCCGCGATTTGCGGAACTCCCGTGACCCCCCCTCCCGCCATTCGCAGAACCCCGCACCCCCCCTCCCGCGATTCGCGGGACCCCCGCTTTCCACCCTCCCGCAAGTCGCGGGACCCCCGCGACCCCCCCTCCCGTGATTCGCGGGAACCCCGCGAACCCCCCCTCCCGCGATTCGCGGGACCCCCGCGACCACCCCGGTATCCGGACTATTGTTAGACAGCATCTACATCGACAGCCATTACATCGACACCATTAGTTCGACACCTCAATAGGTCGACATGGTTTTAGGTCGACATACCATTAGGTCGACATGTCATTATGTCGACAGCTCATTAGGTCGACAGCTCATTAGGTCGACATGTTTTTAGGTCGACACTGCCATTAGGTCGACAGTGTCTATGTCGACAGTCAAAAGGTCGACATGGGTTTTTTCACTGTTTATTGAGCCGACATGTGCCGACAGGCGGTATTTCATGCCCTACTATCCACTAGGGCATGGTGGGAGAATAAAATAGTGTGCCGAGCGCAGCGAGGCACCGTGCCCGAAGCATAGCGAGCGGCTGCGGTACACTTCAAACTGTGTCCATGTCGACTGTGTCGACATTTCGGCCAAAAAACAGTGAAAAAAACCCTTGTCGACCTTTTGACTGTCGACATAGACTCTGTCGACCTAATGGCAGTGTCGACCTAAAAACATGTCGACCTAATGATCTGTCGACCTAATGATCTGTCGACCTAATGAGCTGTCGACATAATGACATGTCGACCTAATGGTATGTCGACCTAAAACCATGTCGACCTATTGAGCTGTCGAACTAATGGTGTCGATGTAATGGCTGTCGATGTAAGTGCTGTCTAATATCCGTCCCAGACCCGACCACCCCCTCCCGCGATTCGCTGGACCTCCGCGACCACCCCCTCACGAGAAACGCGGGACCCCCGCGACCCTCCCACAAATCGCGGGACCCCAGCGACCCCTCCCTCCCGCGAGCCCCCTCCCGCGATTCGCAGGACCCCTGCATCCTCCCCTCCCGGCATTAAAAGGGCCCCCCGCGACCCCCCGTCCCGCGATTCGCTGGACCTCCGCGACCACCCCCTCCCGCGAAACGCGGGACCCCCGCGACCCTCCCGCAAATTGCGGGACCCCAGCGACCCCTCCCTCCCGCGAGCCCCCTCCCGAGATTCGCAGGACCCCTGCGACCCCCCCTCCCGGCATTAAAAGGGCCCCCCGCGCCCCCCCCCTCCCGCGATTCACGGCATCCCCCCCCTACTATGATTTGCGACCCTCCTCCCGCAATTCGCGCCGCCCCCTCCCGCGATTCACGGAATCCCCCGTAGCGCCCCCCTCCCGCGATTTGCGGGCCCCCTCGGCACTTCTCGCGATTTGCGACCGCCCCCTAATTCACACATTCGGGGACCCCACCTCCCGCGATTCATGCCCCCCTCACGCAATTCACGGCACCCCCCACACCCCCCTTCCTGCGATTCGCAACCCCTCACGACCCCCCCTCCCGCGATTCACGAAACCCCCCGTAGCGCCCCCCTCCCGCGATTTGCGGGCCCCCTCGGCACCTCTCGCGATTTGCGACCGCCCCATAATTCACACATTCGGGGACCCCCCCTCCCGCGATTCATGCCCCCCTCACGCAATTCACGGCACCCCCCATACCCCCCTTCCTGCGATTCGGAACCCCCCACGACCCCCCCTCCCGCGATTCATGCCCCCTCCCGCAATTCACGGACCCCCACACCACCCCCCTGCGCCCACCCTCCCTTGATTCACGCCCCCCTCATGCAATTCACGGCAACCCCCCACACCCCCCCTCCTGCGATTCGCAGCCCCCCCACGACCCCCGCCTCCTGCGATTCATGACCCCTCCCGTGATTCACGGACCCCCGCACCACCCCCCCTTGACTCACGGCACCCCACGCGCCCCTCCCGCAATTCACGGACCTCCGCAACCCCCCCTCCTGCAATTCACTAACCCCGACAACCCCCCTCCCGCAATTTGCGGACCCCCCTTCCCACGATTCAAGCCCCCCCGCGCCCCCGCCCACGATTTGCGGACCCCCTCCCGCTAACCGCGGATCCCCACACACCACCCCCCCTCCCGCAATTTGCAGACCCCCCAGACCCCCTTCCGGCAATTCCACCCCCCAGCGGACCACCGCGGCCCCCGCTCCCGCATTTCACGTACCCCCGTGACAATGGGGGATCCTGTACCACCACAAGCAGGTACCGCCCCTAGGTGGGAAATCCGGCCCTTGCTGCCGCACTGCAGGTTTCCCCACTGCCCTCTGCACCAGCGCCACAACTTTTATCAATGTCTTGCCCACATACCACTATTATACAGCCTCCTGCTCTCATGCACGCTCACTCCCTCCCAGTGGGAGGAGACGCTCACCCACTGCCGGGAGCTGCATACTGCCCCCCACCCTCCTCCAGTTCTAGGGATGCCCATCGACCATCAATGATTTTCAAATAATCGATGGTTTATGGCCGATGTTGAATACTTTTGCCATCAATGTGGGAGGACACTGCCCTGCCTCCTGTTCTCCTGCCCCGTAACTTCCGCCAGTGGAGACCCGCTCACCCTGTGTTGCCCACATTCCCCTATCATGCTTTACCGCCCAGCCTCCTGCTCTCATGCACCCTAACTCCCACCCAGTCGGAGGAGACACTGACTCCTGTATTTCTGTGCTGCCACGCTGGACCCTCACCCACTGGCAGAAGCTGCACAGTGTCCACCACCCTCTTTAGTCCCCTGTATGCCCACACACCCCTATCACTACCCAGCTTCCTGCTCTCCTGAACTGTAACTTCCACCACTGGGTAATCGCTGATGCTGTGTTGCCCACATACCCCTATCATGCCTCATATCCCAGCCTCCTGCTCTCATGCACCCTAACTCCCACCCAGTAGGAGGAGACACTGACTCAGGGCCACCGTCCGGTACTCCTGTGCTGCCACGCTGGACCCTCACCCACTGCCAGAAGCTGCAATACAGGGCATCTTTCATACAATTCTAACCATA
This sequence comes from Crinia signifera, assembly GCF_055691185.1. NCBI lineage: Eukaryota > Metazoa > Chordata > Amphibia > Anura > Myobatrachidae > Crinia > Crinia signifera. The sequence continues at coordinate 55,547,229 of NC_139217.1, forward strand.
TTTCTCACAATACAAATGTTCACAAATTAAGGGGCGTAGCCCCTTACGCCGGTGTGAAGAGCGCCCGTAGGGCGCGATGAATCACCTAGTTACCATATATTTTACAGAGGCTAGTGGATGTTTAGCTATGGCGAAATGTCGCGCTAAGGGTTGATCACTCGTGCCCTTTTTGATTGCTGCTCGTATTGCGGAGCGATGGTTTGCCATTCGCTCCTTGAATTGGGTCTCAGTCTTCCCCACGTATACCTTTGAGCATGGGCAAAATATTGCATACACTACAAATTGTGATGTACATGTTAAGTAGTGTTTGATCGGGAATCTGGTTCCGGTGTCCAAATCTGGGCTGGTTGTCATCGTTGGTCAATAGCCTCCTTACTGCCTGTAAACCTGCCTGGTGAGGTATGCAGGTGTACAGGCTGCATATGTCAACCATGATGAGTAGACATGTCGATGGAAGATGTCCCAATTCCTCCAATGCTACTATCAACGTGGTGGTGTCCTTAAAACAGGTTGGGGCCGCCTGTATGATTGGTTGTAAAAACCCATCCAGGTAGACCGATATCGGCTGAAAGATGGATCCTCTCGCCGATATTATCGGTCTACCTGGTGGCCTTGTCGGGTGCTTATGCACCTTTGGAATGGTGTATAATCCCTCCTGGACGCCCCTAGCTAGGGAGTCATTCAATTGTTTCTTAAATTGTATTGTGGGGTCCTTCATCAGTTTACGATAAGTTTTTGTATCTGCCAGCTGTCGGTGGATTTCTTCTCTATAATCCGATGGATTCTGGATGACTATTGAGCCTCCATTGTCCGATTGACGAATGATGATGTCTTCATATGCAGCCAGGTTCTTCAATGCTTGCCTTTTTATTTCTGGACAGGTTCCAGTGGATTTTTGTAGACATATTTTTTGTAGGTTGCAGTTCAGTTTCTATGATGCGAGAGAAAGTTTTTAGAGACGCATTTGTGCTTGGCGGGTTGAAGGCGGACCGGGGTTTGAACTTTGCTAGATGCTTGGGGACTGTTGTCAAATTGGGTTCCAGTGCTTTTTCTTTAAAGTGCTCCTTAAGGTGTAGTTTCCGATTTAATTGGAATAATTCCACTAAGTTTTGTAGGGGGTCTGCGATCATCGTGGGAATGAAAGAAAGGCCCTTCTGTAGGACTTCAACCTCTGTATCTGTGAGTAGTCTATTCGATAAGTTGAACACTAGGTCCTTGCTTTTCTCTGGGGTTTTTTTGTGATTGGCCTTGCCCTGCTGGACGTTTTGTTTACCCCTCCTCGTCTGTGAGGGTTTGCTCCTGAGATTTGGCCCCTGGTGCGCACCCCTAAAGGGTGTGAACCTGGGTTGTCGCTTCTCTCTCCCCGGTCGCTCTCGCTCCCTGTCGTGGCTGAATCTATATGGGCTCTTTGTCTGTTTCTGTAGGTCCTGCACCTTAAAGTGCTCTGTGCGTCTTCATTGTGTTGGGCTCCTGTGAGCCAGCCATATACACGTTGGCACCAGAGGCGTAGCTACGGTGGAGCCGGCGGAGCATGTGCTCCAGGCGCTGCCATGTCCCCTGGCGCTGGAGCCATGCGCGCTGGAGCCATGCACTCCGACGCCGGCTCCCCCGCCCTGCTCACCCTGGCCTGCTCGCCCGCTCCCCGCTGTTTAAAAGAAAAAAATCCGGCGAGCGCTCTTACTGCGCATGCGCCGGATTGGGACGCTGGTGCCATGGGTTGTGGCGCCATGACGTCACAACGGCGCTCCCTCCTTCCCCTGCTCAGTGGCGGGCTGGGCCGGCCCCGGCTGTTTCGGGAGGCCCGCGAGACAGAAGTACCTGTCACCGCACATTTTCCGTGCGCACACCGCGGCCCTGGTTCCTTTGTGCAGTCAGTGCTGTACACGAAGACACAGCAGGTGCCACTGCCACCCCGACTCGCCGAACAGACCAGCGGAACGAAGGAGCCAGAAGCAGGCCCCATCAGATGAAGCAGCTGCAGCGCCAAAAGAAGCAGGGAGAGGATAGCACTGCAGGCTTCCAGTGGTAAGGGGAATGAGTGCTTGCTGTTAACTGAGTTAACTTGTTGATGTTTGCATTTGCGTATGGGGCTGCACTGTGGTTTTGATGTATTGGTGGGGACTCGGGAGGGGGGGGGGAGTTGTGTATATATATTTATGGAGCTGGAGGAGGTGTGATGAGGTATATATGATAGGATGTATATATGTTAGGCAGTGTATGTTTGCATATATGTATGGTGAGAGTGGAGGTGGGTGCATGTATCTATATATGATACCATCATTGTATGTATATATGTATGAATGAGAGAAGCAGTGTATGTATGTATAAAAGTGGTGGTGTGAGTGACAGGGTGTATGTATGAGAGCGACAGGGTTATGTATGTTTGAGAGCAGCAGGGTGTATGTATGAGAGCGACAGGGTGTATGTATGTATGTATGAGAGTGACAGGGTGTATGTATGAGAGCGACAGGGTGTATGTATGAGAGCGACAGGGTGTATGTATGAGAGCGACAGGGTGTATGTATGAGAGCGACAGGGTGTATGGGTGTATGTATGAGAGCGACAGGGTGTATGTATGAGAGCGACAGGGTGTATGTATGAGAGCGACAGGGTGTATGTATGTGTGTATGAGAGTGACGGTGTATGTATGTATGTATGAGAGCGACAGGGTGTATGTATGTATGAGAGCGACAGGGTGTATGTATGAGAGCGACAGGGTGTATGTATGAGAGCGACAGGGTGTATGTATGTGTGTATGAGAGTGACGGTGTATGTATGTATGTATGAGAGCGACACGGTGTATGTATGTATGAGAGCGGCAGGGTGTATGTATGTATGAGAGCGACAGGGTGTATGTATGTATGAGAGCGACAGGGTGTATGTATGTATGAGAGCGGCAGGGTGTATGTATGTATGAGAGCGACAGGGTGTATGTATGTATGAGAGCGGCAGGGTGTATGTATGTATGAGAGCGACATGGTGTATGTATGTATGTATGAGAGCGACAGGGTGTATGTATGTATGTATGAGAGCGACAGGGTGTATGTATGTATGAGAGCGGCAGGGTGTATGTATGTATGAGAGCGACAGGGTGTATGTATGAGAGCGACAGGGTGTATGTATGTATGTATGAGAGCGACAGGGTGTATGTATGTATGTATGAGAGCGACAGGGTGTATGTATGTATGTATGAGAGCGACAGGGTGTATGTATGTATGTATGAGAGCGACAGGGTGTATGTATGTATGTATGAGAGCAGCAGGGTGTATGTATGAGCGACAGGGTGTATGTATGTGTGTATGAGAGTGACGGTGTATGTATGTATGTATGTATGAGAGCGACAGGGTTTATGTATGTATGCATGAGAGAGAGAAAGGGTTTATATATGTATGTATGTTTGAGAGCAGCAGGGTTTATGTATGTATGTTTGAGAGTGGTGCTCACAGTGTGTGTGTCAGAAATAAAAGGATATTATGTGTCTAAAAGAGAGCAAGAATGAGAGACACAGAAAAAGGAAAGACGTGAAGGAATATCAGAGGGAGAAAGAAGGAGACCTATATAAGAAACAATTAAAAATGGGGGGGGGGGGGGGGCGAAACATGCCCTTGCTCCGGGCACCATGGCACCTAGCTACACCGCTGGTTGGCACTCATAATCCTGATCTACTTTTGATCTTTTATTCTTCTTATATTGGATTAATTCCTCCTTGTATTTATCAATGTCACTGTTCAATTTAATCAGCCAGTCTCCCGTCGGTTCTGTCGTTAACTTAGGCATGTGGACAGTTTCATAAGTGCTGTAATTAGGCACAATGGCCGCTGTCCCCGCACAGAACAGTGATTCAACGCTACTTATAGAGGTGAGTGTACACGTCTTTTTCATGTAAGCTGTTTTGAAAAAAGTCTTAGTAAAGACTGAAACGTCAACCACGCATTTGGCTACGTGTTGATTTTGTTTACTGAAGTCCCGAGTGCCGCGTCCCCCCTGCACCGTATACAAGGTTGCTTGCTTGCAAGTAAACCTAGTAGGCGAGGGCACCGGGCACTGAGACCTCTTCAAGACCTGAGTGCCGGCACACTTCCACTATATCTATATATATAGATATAGATATATATCTATATCTATATATATAGATATATATCTATATCTATATATAATCGAAGTTAGAACCGCACTCTGAAAGAACATAGGACAACTCAGCGGTGCTCCACTTTAGAGGAGTATCAGTCCCAATAATATAACATTTGTTTTTGAAGCAGGCACTCACCATAGGCAATTTTGAGCAAGTTGGATCAAATTTTATTTCAAGACATCAAAAAAGTTTGGTCGACGTTTCGATCCTCAACAGGGATCTTTGTCAAGACAGAGGTAGGTCACATCTCAGGACAGGCAGCACCAGGCAGTGTACAAATGCAGTCTCCAATTCAGCTATTTATGGTAGCACTAAGTAAGTGATAGACACACCTACTTCCTGTGGACTCCAATACCAGGAAGTGTTCAAGAACTATGTAATATAGGGCCAATGAATGTAATATAAAATGCCACAATATAAGATAAGGTAGCGTCTAATGTGAATAATGCGCAGCACCAAAAAAGAAGTTAACAGGTCCCAGGTTTAAGCGCTAAGGAGAACGAGTTCCGTCTAACCGGAAGTGACATGCGTTCCACCGCCGTGGAACGCATGACTAACCGGAAGTAACCGGGATTGGCCGTTCAATCGCGCCAAAACCCGCAGCCGGATATCTCAAGCAGTGACAGGAGACGGAAATCAAGTGCGCTCCAGCCATTGGAGCGCACAATTAAGCGGAAGTATTGGGCTTGCGTGTCAGATAACTGAAGCGCAGGCCACGTGGTAGGAAGTCTAAATAAGAAGCAGGGATACTAGCTTGCGCTCCAACTAAGTGGAACGCAAACCGGAAGTAAGACTAAACAGTCAGCGCATTAAATCTAAGGACCATAGGTGCAAATAAATTTTGGTACTCTTTACCTAGAACGGCGCCCATCGCGGTGATCGCGACATCGCGGGCAGCACATAAACGGCCGCGACGCGATGCCCGCGATCACCGCGATTTTCCCATAGGGAACAATGTTAAAAAGTCAGATTGATCGCGATTTTGCATTCAATGCCTCAATGCCCGCGATTTTACCATAGGAATCAATGTTAAATGGGCTACAGAGCCCAAATAGGCTCAATTAACCCTTAAATGTCACCCCAATTTTTTTACGCCACCCCACGATCCACGCCAACCCGAAGCGTGGCGAGCGCAGCGAGCCCGCGAGGGGCGGCGGTACGCGTCCTACGACCTTTTCATGCCCTACTATCCACGTCGGCGTGGAGTTGAGAATAGAATAGTGTGGCGAGCGCAGCGAGCCACCGAGCCCGAAGCGCGGCGAGCGCAGCGAGCCCCGCGAGGGGACGCGGATACCTTCACAGTTATACGCGTCCCCTCGCGGACTTCACAGGTGTCCGTGGCGACGCGGACACCTGTGAAGCCCGCGAAGGGACGCGTTTACCTGTGAAGGTATCCGCGTCCCCTCGCGGGGCTCGCTGCGCTCGCCACGCTTCGGGCTCGGTGGCTCGCTGCGCTCGCCACACTATTCTATTCTCAACTCCACGCCGACGTGGATAGTAGGGCATGAAAAGGTCGGAGGACGCGTACCGCCGCCCCTCGCGGGCTCGCTGCGCTCGCCACGCTTCGGGTTGGCGTGGATCGTGGGGTGGCGTACAAAAATTGGGGGGACATTTAAGGGTTAATTGGGGCTATTTGGGCTCTGTAGCCCATTTAACATTGATTCCTATGGGAAAATCGCGGGCATTGAGGCATTTTACAGTAAAATCGCGGTCAATCAGGCTTTTTAACATTGTTCCCTATGGGAAAATCGCGGTAATCGCGGGTACCCGATTTTGATGTACCCGCGATTTACCCGCGATGCCCGCGATTACCGCGATTTTTTACCCCCGACGCCCGCGATTCTGATCGCGGGCGCCGTTCTAGGTAAAGAGTACCTAAATTTTATACTAATAACGTGCCACCATATAATGCCGAACTGGAGAGATTGCCTGATACTTCACATCATAAATGACAACATTAAGAACTCATTTTTTCAAAATTTGCAGATAAAAAATGTACAAGAAAATTAAATAATGTACATTACATGAAAAATAATATTTGTTAAAAATAATAAACATAAACAAAAAAACAAGACAAAAAATTTGAAGATATTATGCAGCATTGATAACTTCAATTAAATTCCCTAGAGAAACACATTGTATGAAATATATTCATTTAAACCCCTAGGGGCTACTGTTCCAAGGTCATAAATCCAGCGTGCTTCGCGCTGATGAAGTCTTTTCACCCGATCTCCACCTCGCAAAGGAGGGGGTATGTGGTCAATTAACATGCATCTCAGACTAGCAACAGAATGACCCAACTGTTGAAAATGCTTGGCCACCGGTTTATCGGACACCTTATTTTCAAGTGCCTGCCGTATCGACAGGCGATGGTTCGCCATCCGCTCCCTAAAACATTGTGTGGTGAGTCCCACATAGTAGAGTCCGCAGGGGCATATCAAGATATAAATCACAAACGAAGTTGTGCACGATAATCGGTGCTGAATCTTGATTTTTTTCCCCGTATGTGGGTGGGGGAATGTCTGTCCAGCAAGCATGGATCGACAGGTGGTGCAGTCGATACACCGAACACACCCCAACCGTTGTGTTGGTAACCAGGAGGTGTTGTTACCACTAGGCTGTGATGTGGGTCGCATGAGCATCTGCTTGATATTTGGTCCACGACGGTAGGAGAGCATAGGAGCTTTTTTGCTCACATGGGACATCTTTGTGTCTGTGGCCACAATTGGCCAATGCTTTTTGATTGCTCTACCCATCTCGTCGGATGCCGTGTTATAAATTGATGTGAAGATCATGCGATTCTGTTCAAGTTTACGTGGTGTTGCCAACTGCTCTTGCTGGTGCCTATTGAGTGCCTTGCGAAGACAACGCTCGATGGTTCTTTTGTGGTAACCCCTTTCGATAAAGCGCCCACTCATCTCTCCAATTTGTTCATGTGCTGTAGAAATCGATGAGTTGTTGCGTAGCACTCTAATAAATTGAGAGATGGGAAGACTCTCTTTAAGGGAGCTCGGGTGGTGACTCGAAGCATAGAGTAACGAGTTGCGGTCAGTCTCTTTACGAAACAATGTAAAACCAATCTTTGATCCTTCCTTGAAGAGTGTAACATCCAGGAAGTTTATGCTAGTCAACGAGATGCAGTGTGTAAATCGAATGGTTGTATCGAGGGAATTTAGTATTCTAATCATTTCAAGAAACTCAGACTCCGTGCCAACCCAAATCAAAAAAATATCGTCAATAAATCTTTTAAAACACAAAATTTTACTGGAAAATGCAGGCATAATGTAGCTGTTCTCATAATTATGCATGTAGAGATTTGCATAGGACGGGGCCAGGGAAGACCCCATTGCGGTCCCCGCCCTCTGCAAAAAATATCCTTTACCATACATAAAGTGATTATGCCGCAATACAAGTTCTGCCAATTCAAGAAGGAATTCGATCGGGGGACCCACATTAGGAGCAGACTGCAGACTTTTTCTAAGTGCTTCTAATCCACCTTGATGGGGAATAACCGTATACAATGAGGTGACATCCATGGTAGCAAAAAATGCCCCATCTGGAATGTCCCCCAAGGAGGCGATTTTCTCGAGAAAGTCTGAGGTGTCCCTTATGTAGCTCCACATTTGTTGAACATGCTTCTGAAGAAAAACATCAATAAAGATAGCCAATGGCTGTAGTACAGAGCCCACAGCCGATATAATAGGACGTCCAGGTGGATCATCCAGCCGCTTATGGATCTTAGGTAAGGTGTAAATATACGGGCATACTGGATGATCCACCTGGAGAAACGTCAACTCATCCTTGCTAATCCAACCTGACTGCAAACCCCTGCCAATGGTACCATCCACCAACTTTTTGATATTTAACATAGGGTTAATCTTGAGCTGTTCGTACGTGTCCACGTCAGAAAGTTGTCGCCGAATTTCGGCATCGTAAGATGACCAATCCTGCACTACCACACCCCCTCCCTTGTCGGCTTGACGAAAAACAAGTTGCTTATTGCCCATAAGGCTACGAAGTGCCAAACGATGTTCATGGGAGAGGTTGTCGTAGCGTGGTTTAAGATGCTGTGCTGACATGTTGTGTTCGACCAGACGTGAAAACGTACGAATGCTGGGATTCACCGAACAAGGATCAAAAGTACTTCTCTTAGGCAATTTGTTAACAGTCTCAGGTAAACTCAAAGTTTGAGGTCCAAAGAACTCACGTAAACGTAGCTTGCGACCAAATTTGAAATTGTCAACAGACCAGTCAAATTTATTAGGTTTCACTGTTGGAACAAAGGTAAAACCCAAACTCAACACTTCAAGCTCAGACTTTGTAAGTTCCTGACTAGAAATATTAAACACAAGTTCATTTATTTTCCCCTCCTTCCTTTTCCTTTTCCCACCGCCCCGCCTCGTGGGGTATTTTGTGGGCGGTGCGAAGGATCCGGGAATTTCCGGGTGACCCTTCCTAAAAAAGAGGAAGAGGAGGAGGCAGCTGATGATGTTAAATCCCTCGGTGGCCTGCCCTCACCCTCAGAATTAGATTGTGAAGAACTGTTATAAGAGGAATGACCTCTTGGTCTATAATTACGGTTCTCACCCCTATTATAGAATCTACGGGGTTCACCTTTCAACCACCGATAAACTTGGTGGTTGGTGTAATCTTGATTGACCACTTCAAGTTTTTTCTTTTTAAAGGAAATTAGATCACTCTGATAGATGAGTGATCTAATTTCCTTTAAAAAGAAAAAACTTGAAGTGGTCAATCAAGATTACACCAACCACCAAGTTTATCGGTGGTTGAAAGGTGAACCCCGTAGATTCTATAATAGGGGTGAGAACCGTAATTATAGACCAAGAGGTCATTCCTCTTATAACAGTTCTTCACAATCTAATTCTGAGGGTGAGGGCAGGCCACCGAGGGATTTAACATCATCAGCTGCCTCCTCCTCTTCCTCTTTTTTAGGAAGGGTCACCCGGAAATTCCCGGATCCTTCGCACCGCCCACAAAATACCCCACGAGGCGGGGCGGTGGGAAAAGGAAAAGGAAGGAGGGGAAAATAAATGAACTTGTGTTTAATATTTCTAGTCAGGAACTTACAAAGTCTGAGCTTGAAGTGTTGAGTTTGGGTTTTACCTTTGTTCCAACAGTGAAACCTAATAAATTTGACTGGTCTGTTGACAATTTCAAATTTGGTCGCAAGCTACGTTTACGTGAGTTCTTTGGACCTCAAACTTTGAGTTTACCTGAGACTGTTAACAAATTGCCTAAGAGAAGTACTTTTGATCCTTGTTCGGTGAATCCCAGCATTCGTACGTTTTCACGTCTGGTCGAACACAACATGTCAGCACAGCATCTTAAACCACGCTACGACAACCTCTCCCATGAACATCGTTTGGCACTTCGTAGCCTTATGGGCAATAAGCAACTTGTTTTTCGTCAAGCCGACAAGGGAGGGGATGTGGTAGTGCAGGATTGGTCATCTTACGATGCCGAAATTCGGCGACAACTTTCTGACGTGGACACGTACGAACAGCTCAAGATTAACCCTATGTTAAATATCAAAAAGTTGGTGGATGGTACCATTGGCAGGGGTTTGCAGTCAGGTTGGATTAGCAAGGATGAGTTGACGTTTCTCCAGGTGGATCATCCAGTATGCCCGTATATTTACACCTTACCTAAGATCCATAAGCGGCTGGATGATCCACCTGGACGTCCTATTATATCGGCTGTGGGCTCTGTACTACAGCCATTGGCTATCTTTATTGATGTTTTTCTTCAGAAGCATGTTCAACAAATGTGGAGCTACATAAGGGACACCTCAGACTTTCTCGAGAAAATCGCCTCCTTGGGGGACATTCCAGATGGGGCATTTTTTGCTACCATGGATGTCACCTCATTGTATACGGTTATTCCCCATCAAGGTGGATTAGAAGCACTTAGAAAAAGTCTGCAGTCTGCTCCTAATGTGGGTCCCCCGATCGAATTCCTTCTTGAATTGGCAGAACTTGTATTGCGGCATAATCACTTTATGTATGGTAAAGGATATTTTTTGCAGAGGGCGGGGACCGCAATGGGGTCTTCCCTGGCCCCGTCCTATGCAAATCTCTACATGCATAATTATGAGAACAGCTACATTATGCCTGCATTTTCCAGTAAAATTTTGTGTTTTAAAAGATTTATTGACGATATTTTTTTGATTTGGGTTGGCACGGAGTCTGAGTTTCTTGAAATGATTAGAATACTAAATTCCCTCGATACAACCATTCGATTTACACACTGCATCTCGTTGACTAGCATAAACTTCCTGGATGTTACACTCTTCAAGGAAGGATCAAAGATTGGTTTTACATTGTTTCGTAAAGAGACTGACCGCAACTCGTTACTCTATGCTTCGAGTCACCACCCGAGCTCCCTTAAAGAGAGTCTTCCCATCTCTCAATTTATTAGAGTGCTACGCAACAACTCATCGATTTCTACAGCACATGAACAAATTGGAGAGATGAGTGGGCGCTTTATCGAAAGGGGTTACCACAAAAGAACCATCGAGCGTTGTCTTCGCAAGGCACTCAATAGGCACCAGCAAGAGCAGTTGGCAACACCACGTAAACTTGAACAGAATCGCATGATCTTCACATCAATTTATAACACGGCATCCGACGAGATGGGTAGAGCAATCAAAAAGCATTGGCCAATTGTGGCCACAGACACAAAGATGTCCCATGTGAGCAAAAAAGCTCCTATGCTCTCCTACCGTCGTGGACCAAATATCAAGCAGATGCTCATGCGACCCACATCACAGCCTAGTGGTAACAACACCTCCTGGTTACCAACACAACGGTTGGGGTGTGTTCGGTGTATCGACTGCACCACCTGTCGATCCATGCTTGCTGGACAGACATTCCCCCACCCACATACGGGGAAAAAAATCAAGATTCAGCACCGATTATCGTGCACAACTTCGTTTGTGATTTATATCTTGATATGCCCCTGCGGACTCTACTATGTGGGACTCACCACACGATGTTTTAGGGAGCGGATGGCGAACCATCGCCTGTCGATACGGCAGGCACTTGAAAATAAGGTGTCCGATAAACCGGTTGTTAGGCGCGTGGCGCCGTATACTCCAGGTGGTGGTGTCGACACGGCTCAGGCAGGCTAGGAACCCATGTAAGCTAGGAAGCCGAATGGTTCTAGCTGATAATCATAGCCGTTCGACAGATGTTATACCGACAAGAGTATGAGGGGTAAGTGCCGCGTAGCACGGGACACTGACGTGGACCGGTTACTGACCCGAAGGTGGGAGAGGTCAGCACCGGAGGGGATGATACTGTCCCAGCCCCTAACTCCGTTGCCACCCTGTATGTCCACCGGTAGGTGCAGAGGCCCTAGATCTTCTCGCACGGCAGCCACGTTTGAAGCACGGGTTAAGCCTGTGCAACTCCGGTGCCCTCCAAAGCGTTTTAGGTGGTGGCGACAACCTACCGACGGAGAAACAAGATGGACAAGGGGAGAGCTAAATGGGACCCCGGTGGCTGGGACAGGGGACACCTAAGAGACCTGGACAGGGACCCTAGAACAACCCCTGAACTAGGCAAGCTAGAGTAACCACAGAAAATAATAAACTACGGTACAGCAAATGAAATGATAAAAGAGATAATGCGTAAATAACGATACCACTCCAGTGAAGGGGAATGGGCAGGAATGGTCTCGAGGAGAAGGGAGAATGCAGGAAGCTGGGAAGCACTGCAGGTCTCTGAGCCAGAGGATCCACGAGCGGGAGCAGGGAAGAAACTGCAGCACTGAGAAGGGAATCCACGGTGAGCAGGCTGGAGACAAAATGCAGCGTTGGAGAGGACACAGTGAAGAGCACCACAGAGTCCAACGAGGACTATAGCCAGCGTCTGCCTGGCATCACTGGCCCCATTATAAAGGCAGAACGTGCGCCCAGCACGCTGAGGGGACGCGTCATGATGACGCGGACGCCGGGGCCTGCCGGGCGGCAGCGGGGATGTCGTTGCTAGGCAACGCCCCGCCGCCCGGCCGCCGGACGTGACGTCGCGGACGCTCGGGACGTTGCCTAGCAACGTCCCGATAGTCAGAGAGCCGCCCGCCGCGTACCCCGGAGGACGGGGAGACATATGCGCGGCGGCGGCTTCTGACAGTACCCCCCCCTTGAGGAGAGGTCAACTGACCTCTAATTCCGGGTTTGTCGGGAAAAGACTGAAAGAATCTCCTTTTGAGCCTGGGAGCGTGAAGATCCTGATCAGTGACCCAAGACCTCTCTTCCGGTCCAAAGCCCCTCCAATGCACTAAGAAAAAAATTTTCCCTCTGGAAATTTTGGAATCCAGAATGGATTCAACAACATACTCCTTATGCCCTTGACGTAGGATGGGCACTGGCCTACGAACACTAGGCTGGAGAGCAGGCTTGAAGAGGGAGCAGTGGAAGGTGTTGTTAATTCTGAGAGTACGGGGAAGCCACAATTTAAATGCGACCGGATTAAGCTTTTGAATGATCTTATAGGGACCAATAAAACGTGGGCCCAATTTACGTGAGAACTGCCGGAGCTTGATGTTTTTAGTAGAAAGCCAGACCCAGTCTCCAACCTTGAACAGGCATGGTCTCCTGTGGCGGTCAGAGAAGTGTTTGGCTGACATGGCAGCAGAGAGGAGTGCTCCCCGAACCACGCGCCAAATCTTTCTCTTAGAAGCCACCCACCTAGAATTACCCACTTTGGCATAAGTGGGAAAGAAAGAGTTCGCTCTAGGGTGGAAACCGTAATTACAAAAAAACGGAGACTTTTTGGTGGCGGCATGCCAAGCGTTATTATATGAAAACTCTGCGAAAGGCAAATTCTCAACCCAGTCCCGCTGAGTCTTGGAGACATAACACCGCAGGAACTGTTCCAAGGATTGGTTAACTCGTTCAGTCTGACCGTTCGACTGAGGGTGAAAGGCAGTCGATGGACTAAGTTTGACTTGCAAAGCTAAACAGATCATCCTCCAGAATCTGGCAACGAACTGGACACCTCTGTCCGATACAATGTCAGAGGGCAGTCCGTGAGCACGAAAGATATGGGTGATGAATAAAGAGGCTAATGTCTTAGCCGAGGGTAAGCCCTTGAGAGGAACAAAATGTGCCATCTTACTAAATCTGTCTACCACGACCCATATGGTATTAAAACCGGATGATGATGGTAAATCCGTAACGAAATCCATGGAGATATGCGTCCAAGGTTTATCAGGAACAGGTAGGGGAAGAAGCTGGCCTATGGGGGAAAGGCGAGAGGATTTGTTCTGAGCACATGTGTTACATCTGGAAATAAAATGCTCCACCTCTCTTTTCATCTCCGGCCACCAGACGGCACGAGACATCAAAGAAAGAGTTTTAGAAACCCCCGGATGACCAGCGGATTTGCATGAGTGAAACTCGGAAAAGACCCTCTCACGGAGCCTCTGGGGAACAAATAATCTACCCTCCGGAGTGGTAGCGGGAGCCGAAGCTTGAGCCAAAAGCACCGAATCCAAGAGCCCTTGAGTGAGCCCCGCCAAAATACATGAAGGGGGAATAATAGGATCGGGATGAGGCACTGGATCTTGTATGGCCGAAAAACTTCTGGACAAGGCATCAGCTAGGATGTTTTTAGCTCCAGGACGATAAGTGATTAAAAAATTAAACCTGGCAAAAAATAACGCCCACCTGGCTTGTCTTGAATTCAACCTCTTGGCTGATCGTAAGTATGCCAAATTTTTATGATCGGTAAAAATAGTGACCTGAAATTTGGCCCCTTCCAACCAATGCCTCCACTCTTCCAAGGCACACTTGATGGCCAGCAATTCCCTGTTACCCACATCATAATTGGATTCGGCCTCTGAGAATTTCCTGGAGTAGAACGCACATGGATGCAACAAGCCATCCAATTTGTCCATTTGGGAAAGGACCGCACCTACGCCAATCTCTGATGCGTCTACCTCGAGGATAAAAGGGAATTCGGGATCGGGGTGTCGAAGAATGGGAGCAGAAGAGAATGCCCGTTTGAGCTCTTTAAAGGCCTTAATGGCAGAACCAGGCCAAGATGCAGGATCGGCTCCCTTCCTGGTGAGGGCCACGATGGGGGCGACAATATCTGAGAAGTGGGAAATAAACCTCCTGTAGTAGTTCGCGAAGCCCAAAAACCTTTGAACCGCCTTCAAATTCGAAGGTTGCACCCACTCCCGAATGGCCTTAAGCTTGGCAGGATCCATGGCGAAACCCTTGGGAGAGATAATGTAACCAAGGAAAGAAATGGAATCTACCTCGAACTCACATTTCTCGAGTTTGGCAAAAAGATTATTCTCCCTAAGCTTCTGAAGCACAGCCCTGACATGCTGGCGATGTTGATCCAAAGAAGAAGAATAAATTAAGATGTCGTCAAGATACACCACAACGAAAATGCCTAAAAACTCCCTGAGAACATCGTTGATGAAGTCCTGGAACACAGCAGGTGCGTTGGCAAGGCCGAATGGCATGACTAAATACTCATAATGGCCTGAGTGAGTGTTGAACGCTGTCTTCCACTCATCTCCCGCCTTAATGCGGATGAGATTATAAGCTCCGCGTAAATCAATCTTCGAAAAAACCACAGCTGTACGCAACTGGTCAAAAAGAACGGAAATCAATGGCAACGGATAAGAATTTTTTACCGTGATATCGTTTAACTGACGAAAATCAATGCAGGGACGTAAGGTCCCATCTTTTTTTTTAACAAAAAAAAAAAACCTGCTCCAACTGGAGATTTGGAGGCTCTGATGAAGCCTTTTTCTAGGCTCTCCTCCACGTACTCCTGCATAGCCTTCTCTTCAGGCAAAGACAAAGAGTACAATCTACCCTTGGGTAATTTAGAGTCGGGTAACAAATTAATGGCGCAGTCATACGGGCGATGCGGAGGAAGAGAGTCCGCCTCTTTCTTAGAAAAAACATCCGCGAATTCCGCATACTGGGTAGGTAACCCAGCAGGGATGGGAGTGGTGAGAAGAGCTGGAAAACTGATACAATGCTCAAAGCACTCCTTACCCCACCGTATCAATTCCCCAGACCGCCAATCAAAGACCGGATTGTGTCTTTTGAGCCAGGGAAGGCCAAGCACAATAGGTGTAATGGGACACTGAAGAACAAAAAACTTTATGCTCTCCGAATGGGAGAGTCCAACTCGGAAATCAAATAATTCAACAAAATAAGTGATTGCTCCGCCGAGCAGGGTATTACCGTCTAATCCGCAAACGGTGAGCTGGGACGTCAACGGTTGCAGCGGTAATCCCATATCATTGACAATTTTACTGTCCAGAAAATTGGCTGCGGCGCCAGAATCCACTAACGCCTTACCCTCCCAGGAACGGAAACTAACTGGGATAAACAACGAATCAGATGGGGAAAACAATGAAAGGCCCGAGAAGATACTCCCCATTACTTCTGGGCTCTGCCGTTTCCCTGTAACAGGGGACATTTGTTCAGGATATGATCCTTAGATCCACAGTACATACATAGCCCCAGGGAACGTCGTCGGGCCTTCTCCTTAGGAGTGAGCCTAGAAAATAACCTGGTAGCCCCAAGCTGCATAGGTTCACCCAGGTCTGGGGGAGCCTCCTCTGGGAGCTCAAAACTGGGTAACGCTTGAGCCTCTCTTTCGCACCGCCTCTCCCTAATCCTCCGATCGATACGTATGGCTAGAAGGATTAATTTATCCAAAGAAGGAGGAGAGGGATATTGTACCAAGCCATCCTTAACGTTATCCGCCAGACCTAGGCGAAACTGACTCCGTAGGGCTGGATCATTCCACCCAGAGTCGGCGGCATAACGTCTAAACTTGGCACTGTACTCTTCGGCAGACAGATGACCCTGTTTCAGGGCTCTAAGGTAAGCCTCAGCGGAGGCTGATCCGTCAGGATCGTCGTAAAGGACTCCTAATGCCTGAAAAAAGGCATCTACCGAGCGGAGAGCAGGATCGTCTGGAGCCAGACTAAAGGCCCAAGACTGGGGGTCCCCCTGGAGAAGGGAAATCACAAGACCCACTTTCTGTTGCTCGGAACCTGAGGAGTGTGGCTTTAACTGAAAAAACAACCTACAACTCTCTCTAAAGTTTATGAAATGGGGCCTATGACCTGAAAACCTATCAGGGAAGTTAACCTTGGGTTCCTGGTGAGAAACCACTGGTGGCGGAGCTGAGAATCTGGTCTCTACCTTAATCGATAACTCCTGTAACTGTTTGGTCAGGAGCGAAACCTGATTGGCCAGAGCTTGGGCCGCGTTGGGATCCATGACGACCAAGCAATAAAAAATGAAAAAATAGCGGTATGGGAATATGGACCGTTCACTGCGGGGGTGAATGGGCCCACAAAACTATAGGCTGGCTATACTGTTAGGCGCGTGGCGCCGTATACTCCAGGTGGTGGTGTCGACACGGCTCAGGCAGGCTAGGAACCCATGTAAGCTAGGAAGCCGAATGGTTCTAGCTGATAATCATAGCCGTTCGACAGATGTTATACCGACAAGAGTATGAGGGGTAAGTGCCGCGTAGCACGGGACACTGACGTGGACCGGTTACTGACCCGAAGGTGGGAGAGGTCAGCACCGGAGGGGATGATACTGTCCCAGCCCCTAACTCCGTTGCCACCCTGTATGTCCACCGGTAGGTGCAGAGGCCCTAGATCTTCTCGCACGGCAGCCACGTTTGAAGCACGGGTTAAGCCTGTGCAACTCCGGTGCCCTCCAAAGCGTTTTAGGTGGTGGCGACAACCTACCGACGGAGAAACAAGATGGACAAGGGGAGAGCTAAATGGGACCCCGGTGGCTGGGACAGGGGACACCTAAGAGACCTGGACAGGGACCCTAGAACAACCCCTGAACTAGGCAAGCTAGAGTAACCACAGAAAATAATAAACTACGGTACAGCAAATGAAATGATAAAAGAGATAATGCGTAAATAACGATACCACTCCAGTGAAGGGGAATGGGCAGGAATGGTCTCGAGGAGAAGGGAGAATGCAGGAAGCTGGGAAGCACTGCAGGTCTCTGAGCCAGAGGATCCACGAGCGGGAGCAGGGAAGAAACTGCAGCACTGAGAAGGGAATCCACGGTGAGCAGGCTGGAGACAAAATGCAGCGTTGGAGAGGACACAGTGAAGAGCACCACAGAGTCCAACGAGGACTATAGCCAGCGTCTGCCTGGCATCACTGGCCCCATTATAAAGGCAGAACGTGCGCCCAGCACGCTGAGGGGACGCGTCATGATGACGCGGACGCCGGGGCCTGCCGGGCGGCAGCGGGGATGTCGTTGCTAGGCAACGCCCCGCCGCCCGGCCGCCGGACGTGACGTCGCGGACGCTCGGGACGTTGCCTAGCAACGTCCCGATAGTCAGAGAGCCGCCCGCCGCGTACCCCGGAGGACGGGGAGACATATGCGCGGCGGCGGCTTCTGACACCGGTGGCCAAGCATTTTCAACAGTTGGGTCATTCTGTTGCTAGTCTGAGATGCATGTTAATTGACCACATACCCCCTCCTTTGCGAGGTGGAGATCGGGTGAAAAGACTTCATCAGCGCGAAGCACGCTGGATTTATGACCTTGGAACAGTAGCCCCTAGGGGTTTAAATGAATATATTTCATACAATGTGTTTCTCTAGGGAATTTAATTGAAGTTATCAATGCTGCATAATATCTTCAAATTTTTTGTCTTGTTTTTTTGTTTATGTTTATTATTTTTAACAAATATTATTTTTCATGTAATGTACATTATTTAATTTTCTTGTACATTTTTTATCTGCAAATTTTGAAAAAATGAGTTCTTAATGTTGTCATTTATGATGTGAAGTATCAGGCAATCTCTCCAGTTCGGCATTATATGGTGGCACGTTATTAGTATAAAATTTATTTGCACCTATGGTCCTTAGATTTAATGCGCTGACTGTTTAGTCTTACTTCCGGTTTGCGTTCCACTTAGTTGGAGCGCAAGCTAGTATCCCTGCTTCTTATTTAGACTTCCTACCACGTGGCCTGCGCTTCAGTTATCTGACACGCAAGCCCAATACTTCCGCTTAATTGTGCGCTCCAATGGCTGGAGCGCACTTGATTTCCGTCTCCTGTCACTGCTTGAGATATCCGGCTGCGGGTTTTGGCGCGATTGAACGGCCAATCCCGGTTACTTCCGGTTAGTCATGCGTTCCACGGCGGTGGAACGCATGTCACTTCCGGTTAGACGGAACTCGTTCTCCTTAGCGCTTAAACCTGGGACCTGTTAACTTCTTTTTTGGTGCTGCGCATTATTCACATTAGACGCTACCTTATCTTATATTGTGGCATTTTATATTACATTCATTGGCCCTATATTACATAGTTCTTGAACACTTCCTGGTATTGGAGTCCACAGGAAGTAGGTGTGTCTATCACTTACTTAGTGCTACCATAAATAGCTGAATTGGAGACTGCATTTGTACACTGCCTGGTGCTGCCTGTCCTGAGATGTGACCTACCTCTGTCTTGACAAAGATCCCTGTTGAGGATCGAAACGTCGACCAAACTTTTTTGATGTCTTGAAATAAAATTTGATCCAACTTGCTCAAAATTGCCTATGGTGAGTGCCTGCTTCAAAAACAAATGTTATATCTATATATATATATATATATATATATATATATATATATATATATATATATATATATATATATATATATATATATATAGATATAGATATCTAGAGAGAGAGAGAGAGAGAGAGAGAGAGAGAGAGAGAGAGAGAGATGTAGAGGTGCACTTAAATGTGTTTCACCAACAACAGACTTCTCTTAAAAATAGAATGTGTTTATTCCAAACAATAAAAAAAATTATATAAAATACAAAATACAGAAATTTCCGGTAAGTATTTTCACATAGGTGTATTGATTCCTGATTTGACCTTAGATGTATATTGGTCTGACTATAATGGTGTCATCTTTTAGGAAGATGTCGACTTTAGCACGCAGGATATTGTGCATTTTCTTGTATGTCCATTCAGATTCCCTCGCCATTATATGGTCTTGTCGGCCATATATATATATATATATATATATATATATATATATATATATATATGTGTTCATATATATTTTGGGAAGAAATATAGAATTAAACGTTAGCATTAATAACCAGGGACATTACTTTGTGATTAATTGTGAAATTACACATGTATAGGTGATTTTATATATATATATATATATATATATATATATATATATATATATATGGCTAGCCTTTTAGCTACACTACTTCTGGTGTTTTGTAATTGTTATTTATATGATGGGTTTTGTCTTTTTCTCTATTAGATTGTGTTTGCAGAAGCGGGCATACTCCCGCAATTGTTGACGGGGGTTGCCTAGCGACAGTGCTGCACGAGTACCTCCGTGCTTCCGGCCAGAACTCCCACAGCTTGATGTCATCTACAGGCGCTGAGGGAAGACCCGGCGGGCGGCACGAACTGCCCGGTAAAGTATTTATATGTGTATTGTTGTATTGCTCTGTTGTCTTCCTGCGCCTTGATAAAGGAGCCTCTAGGCTCAGAAACGTTGGCTTAAAGCACCACAGTTTGGTCTCTTGTTATTGCCGCCGTCTCCCCCAGCAAATCTCCTTCTAACAGTGGACACACTGTTTAAATGGAGGGCACCGCTTTCAAGTTTTTCTTGGCTCAGTCCAGCTACCTCTGGCTTTCTTATGGAGGGCCACCATCAAAAATATTATATATATATATATATATATATATATATATATATATATATAGATAAGTGTTAGGGGTGGCTGGCACTACACTACACTGATATGTTTACTTGCACCATGCACTTTATTTCCTCTGATTCTTTTTGCAGGGGATCGTCTGATGTGACATTTTTAGCACTGTTTTCACTCCCGTTGTTATTGTTATTACAGGGTTTCCTAGGCAATGCCGCCGGGCGCGCCGACGTCAGTTGATCCGGAAGTGGAAGGCCAACGCCGGTCACAGACGCGACGGGACTGCGGACGGCGACGCTATGGACCTGATGACCTGCACGTGTGGTAAGACACACTATATAAGATGCACTATTTTGTTATGTATTTATCCTGATGACGGGGAGTGTGTTCCCCGAAACGTAGATGCACGCTGTTATTGAATACACTGCTTTCACCCAATAAGAAGTCTCCAAGTGCCGCCTCATTTGTTCATGGATTTATGTTAGGACCGCGATCCTCAGGAGGGCACGGGAGCACGTTACCCCCACGGAAGGCGGGCAGCGGTAGTGCCGGAGCCCACACGACGTCTGCATATCACCCAGAGTTTTTCTGGAGTTTTGCTCAAGGCACCTACACTCCGATGAAAAGGACTGTTTAGCCCCTATATACCTGTCTCGCCATCAGCAAGGATCATCACTGTTACTCACGTTGTTTTTCACCATCACCCACTATTACACGGTGGGGGTTTCTTATCACCATGGCTTCCCCAGCTGCAGAGGATCCCACGCTGACATCATTCTCTGCACAATGTGATAATACAGCGATGCTGAGCTTCTCTGATGTAGAAGCGGATAATATCCTCCATAAAGAACCCACGTTTGATCAAGATTACACAGCCTCAGACGAGGATATCTTTAAAGAAATCTTCAAGCTCCGCAAGAGGGAACTCGACTTCTTATATCATAGTAGAACCTTGTCGGACTACTACAGAGCAAAGCAAATCCCCAGGGGCTTTAGAGTACATAACATGCCCACGATTGGCCGTCATAGTGTGGAATTTTGTAAAAATTGGATTTCGATCCTGAATAAGTGTTCCATGGACTTGATGCTCTTAGTGATCAAGGAGTCCACTAAAGAACACGCCAGCACACAAGAGAAAATACAGAAATTTACGGATGAGCATGGTACTCATGAGGTGTTCACTGCAGCATCTGCTGCACAGATTAAATTGCAGAAAGATCTTGATCTATACAAAACTGAACTATTGAAATTTAAAAAGAGCAAGCTGATCCGAGTACAGCAGGATTACGCGCAACATACCGTCTACAATTGGCTTAACACCAATCCGAAAGGTCCTGGACAAAAAGCTCCCTACCAAAGAAGCGGCCCTCATACGGGCTCACGCAGAGGGTATTACACCAGTACCTCAGCGAGTGAATCTGAGGAGAATCGCCGCAATGTATCCATTCCTCGCACACAGCTGACCCCTTTAGGGGTTGCGACGCGCGCCATCACCTCCGGCCGCGGCAGAAGCAAACAAGGCGAGGTGGACAAACAAAAAGGCAAAAGGGAGGCAGGCCCCCCAGGAGCAGGAGGACCTAACCTTCAATTTATCGACTACACCATTGTCCAGGGATGAAGTGAGTGTTTTAAACAAGGGCTTGTCGTTCATTCCAACACACGGAACCGACCACTTCCAATGGAAGGTGGACATGTACAAGCTAAATCGGGGCCTCAAGATTAAAGAACATTTTGACAAGTCCATGCCTCAACCACCTCAATCATCAACATCTATCACCCTGAACAAGTTGAAGAAAAAATCACGGTTTGATCCGGTGTCTACAAACCCATCCATTAAGACCTTCTCCAGGATGCTTGAGGGAGCAGGAAAAATTCCCAGCCCCCCTATCCGCCCTAACCTTTCACAAGCAGAATTTGTTGCACTTAAAGCTTTGTCTAAAAGAGAGGACATTACAATCCGGAATGCAGACAAAGGAGGAGCGGTGGTGGTATTGGACACCCAGGACTACATCAGTGAGTGTAACCGCCAGTTAAGCGATGTTAACACCTACTGCTTACTGCAGACGGATCCCACGGTCAAGTTCCAAAAAGAACTCAGCCTTATTCTACAACAAGCGGTAGACGAGCAGATTATCACTGCTGAGACTCACCGAATGCTCTATACAGAACATCCAGTAACCCCGGTGTTTTATTGCATCCCAAAGATTCATAAGGACGCACAGAGGCCCCCGGGACGCCCAATTATTTCGGCCAGAGGGTCTCTGTGCGAACCTTTGGCAGTCTTTTTGGATTCTTTCTTGCAGCCCTGCATACAGAAGACCAGAACCCATTTAAAAGACTCCACCACCTTGCTACAAGTGTTTATGACCATGCCTCAGGTCCAGCAGGATGCCACCCTGGCCACGCTTGACGTGGCCAGTTTGTATACTTGTATACCTCATTCTGCGGGCCTGGAGGCAGTTAAACAGCTGTTATTGGGTAACATTCTGTATTCTGGCCCTGATATTGATTTTTTTCTTAAGTTGTTAGAATTCACCCTTAAACACAACTATTTTTTGTTCAATGGCAAGTTTTTTAAACAACTTAATGGCTGTGCGATGGGGTCCCCGGTTGCTCCATCTCTAGCAAATGCATACATGTGGCAAACTGAGAAGGACCTCTTTTTTCAAGATCCCACCATAGCTAGGGGTATAGCGATGTATTATCGCTACATTGACGATTTATTTATTGTCTGGACTAACCCCATCCAAGATCTTGAAAAACTGGTGGAGATCCAGAATAGGTCCTCTCACCCCATCAAGCTCACCCTGTCTCATTCCACCAAGGATATTTGTTTCTTAGACCTAAAAATTACCATCACAGAAGGACAAATATCCACTTGCCTCTTTTCCAAACCCACGGATAGAAACACGTTGTTGAGATACAACAGTTTTCATCCAGTGGCGACCACCAGAAGCCTACCGTATTCACAATATTTGCGAGTATGCAGGTCTAACAGTGACATGGTGGAGAGAGACAGACAATTAACCATCATGACAGAAAAATTTAGGGCACGAGGCTACCCAGATAACATTCTGAGGGATGCCAGACATAGGGCAGTGTCTAAACCCAGGGTAGAGTTATTACATCCGGTGCAGGCCACAAAAAGCCCCACCAAAACCATGTTCCCGTGGGTCAATGCCTACAACCCTAACAGCCCAGCCACTGCTAAAAGAGCCAGACAACTCTGGCCAATGATCTCCAGTGACCCTGATTTAAGCTCATTACGTAAATCTAAGATCCTCCCGAGTTATACGAGAGGCAAAAGTATCAGGGATTATCTGGTAAAGGTCAACAGCACCGAACAAAAAATAGTTCCTAAGAAGAATTTCTTATCTCGTAAAAACGGATGCTTCAAATGTTTGGGGTGCACTACATGTAATTACATGGCAGTGGGAAATTACATCAGCCATCCCCACTCGGGCAGAAAATACACCATCAATTGGCCCTTAACATGTAGTTCGAAGTTCATCATCTATGTTATCATTTGTCCCTGCGGACTGTACTATGTAGGCAAAACGGAATGCACTTTTAAGATCAGGATGGCTCAACACCGCCTAGCAATCCGTACAGCTTTGCTTGCAGGTACAGGTGACCAACCCGTGGCCAGGCATTTTGCCGAAGCCAAACATTCCATGGCCACATTGAAGCACAAAATAATTGACCACATCCCCAAGTCAATCCGAGGGGGTGATAGGGCAAAAAAACTGCTGCAAGCCGAGTCCAGGTGGATATTTCGCCTAGATTCTCTATGCCCTAGAGGGTTAAATGAGTCTCTAGGCCTCATCAATTTTTTGTAAACTTATCTATTTTAGAGTATGAAATTTTACCCACGTTCCATTCATCATGTTTGGTCAGAGAATACAGCGGGGGTCTGGTCCCATTAAAAGTTTTTTTCCCACATTTAGAGGGGGGACCTTTATAGATAAAAATCCGACTGTTGCTGGGGATCCAGCCCTGGTTTTTAGTCTATCTGGTTTTAATCCGTAAGGTTTATATGTTTTTTGTATGTCCAATATAGCACTCTGTCTGGTTAATCATGCCATAGCAATGATATGTTTACTTGCACCATGCACTTTATTTCCTCTGATTCTTTTTGCAGGGGATCGTCTGATGTGACATTTTTAGCACTGTTTTCACTCCCGTTGTTATTGTTATTACAGGGTTTCCTAGGCAACGCCGCCGGGCGCGCCGACGTCAGTTGATCCGGAAGTGGAAGGCCAACGCCGGTCACAGACGCGACGGGGCTGCGGACGGCGACACTATGGACCTGATGACCTGCACGTGTGGTAAGACACACTATATAAGATGCACTATTTTGTTATGTATTTATCCTGATGACGGGGAGTGTGTTCCCCGAAACGTAGATGCACGCTGTTATTGAATACACTGCTTTCACCCAATAAGAAGTCTCCAAGTGCCGCCTCATTTGTTCATGGATTTATATATATGTGTTCATATATATTTTGGGAAGAAATATAGAATTAAACGTTAGCATTATTAACCAGGGACATTACTTTGTGATTAATTGTGAAATTACACATGTATAGGTGATTTTATATATATATATATGGCTAGCCTTTTAGCTACACTACTTCTGGTGTTTTGTAATTGTTATTTATATGTTGGGTTTTGTCTTTTTCTCTATTAGATTGTGTTCGCAGAAGCGGGCATACTCCCGCAATTGTTGACGTGGGTTGCCTAGCGACAGTGCTGCACGAGTACCTCCGTGCTTCCGGCCAGAACTCCCACAGCACTTTATCTCCTGATACATTTTGCACGCCCTGAAAAAGAGGCTTAGCGCCTCGAAACGTTGGCATATGGCACCATCTTAATAAAGGACTTTATTTGAAATACTACGTTGGAGTGCCGCCCACCTTATTGGAATCCCTGACCAGGTCCAGTGAGGTCCCACACCTGTATATATATATATATATATATATATATATATATATATATATATATATATATATATACCAGTGTGGTGGGCGGCACTCAATCAGACTTGGACTCCAGTGCGAAGTAAAATAGCCTTTATTCTCCAACGGCGTTTCGAGGTAACAACCCCCGTTTTCAAGGACAGACACTCAAAATACAACTGCATGACATATTTATACATAAAATTCCCGCCACCAAACACCCAGAACTGGCGTGGACACGCCTTACTCACCTGTCCAGACAATCACCGCTGGCGTCCGTCACTGCTGTCAACCATCATCCAGAGGTGCAGCACCGCAATGCCCCCCCACGGAACCTAAAAGCTGTATAATGGTTCCGGGTACTTCACTGCACAGCGCACACGTCCGGGGTTTCAGCCACGTGATGCGATCCAACCAATGGCTGTGTCTTTACAGGGAGATTGTAGTGTTGCCAAGCAATCTGAAACCTAATATATACACAAAAAAAAAAAAAAAACTCAATACATTTAAAACATTGATCCGTATATATAAAACTCAATGATGTCTGCTGGTGTTATCGCTTATTTTTTAACCTAAATACATGCTGCAAGAAAATACTAAACATGTATATGCTGTCAGCGACGGACTTTGTAATAACTGCAAAATATACAATATTTAATAATCAATAATCAATAATTGCAATGCTCACAGCTAAAGGAATAAGTTCACCTATAAAGTCACAAAGGCAGAGACAAATGACAATACATGAAAAAACATGAAAAAACATGAAACATGAAAAAACATGAAAAATCATGAAAAATCATGAAAAAGTTTAAACCAATTTGACACAGGGTGAAAAAGGGTAGCTAACACTCGTAACCCACGCTGAAACGTTACACAATACTTATCAGTAGTAAGCAGAATAACAGCACACATACATAGTGGTTACAGAAAGCACTGAAGACCCAAATTCTCGTTCAGGCCATTAGGCGCCACTGTCCCCAAATAATGGATCCAGCGGCTTTCTTTCATCAATAGGGCTTTATTCCTGTCACCACCCCTAAGATTGGCAGGGACATGGTCTATTATTATGGATTTCATACTGGCTACACTGTGTCGCATATTTAAGCAATGTCGGGGGACTGGTTGTTCTGCACTCCCCTGATTTAAAGCTATGTGTATCCCTGACCTATGTGCAGCCATGCGTTCTTTAAAGGTCCGTTGGGTTTTCCCCACATAACTTAAGCCACAGGGGCAAGTTAACAGATATATAACATAAGATGAGCTACATGTTAGTGGAAAATTAATGGGGACCCTTTTCCCTGACTGAGGATGGCTGAATGAACTACCGGTGCTCATGGCGCGACAAGTAGTGCACCCCAAGCACCGGTAACATCCATTTTTCCTAGTCAGGAAATGACTGCTCTGTTTATTGTCCCAACCTGTAATGTCATATTTCACTACTGAGTCTTTGATGTTACGACCCCGTGTGAAACTGGGCAAAATCCTAGAATTTAACAGCAAGGGGAGGTCAGTATCAGAGGATATTATTGGCCAATATCCCTTTACTTGCTTAGTGTTACGTGTGGAATGAGTCGAATACTGATTCACCCATGGGATGACTTTGTCACCCAATGGTTCTTTAGATTTGTAACATAGAAGTTTCTCACGTGGAATCGCCAATGCTTTTTCCTTAGCCGCCTGTAGCTCAACCACAGGATATCCCCTCTGTTGAAATTTAGTGACTATAGTATTCAGAGTGGGTTCAACCTGTTTAGGATCTGAAGTAATCCTTCTAGCCCTTATTAGCTGTGAATAGGGCAGACCCCTGCGCAATGGAGCTGGATGGTGGCTCTCATTGCGTAAGAGAGTGTTCCTATCTGTTTTCTTGGTGAACAAAGATGTGGTGAAATGTCCATTATTTACTTCAATAGATACATCCAAAAAATGGACCGATGTTTTATCGATATCATATGTAAACTTCACCACACTTGTTGACACATTGTGCATTTCTATAAGGTCACCAAGGCATTCCTGTTCTCCACGCCAAACAATCAAAAGATCGTCAATAAAACGTTTATACACTATGACCTCAGAACGCAAGTTACCATTGATGTAAAACATTTGTTGTTCTATGTGGTGCATAAACACATTTGCATATGCCGGGGCCACAGAGGACCCCATTGCGCACCCGGCTATTTGCAAATAAAACCTGCCTTCAAACAAAAATAATTTTTGGTCAAAATTAAGTGTAATAAACGCAAAAATACATGTATGGGCGGACCTTTGTAATGGGGGTTATCTTCCAAAAATGCACCAACAGCCATAACACCTGCACCATGGGGGATGCAGGTGTATAGGCTGGTCACATCTGCGGTGGCAATACATTGGTAATCAACCATGGCTACACCATCTTCAGCCCCCTGTAACGTTCTCAACAGATCAGTGGTATCCTGTAAATACGATGACATAACCTGAACACAAGGATTCAAAAGGCTATCCAGATACACCGATAAAGGATGGAACAGGGAGCCCCTGGCCGAAATGATAGGTCTACCAGGGGGTTTGTTCACATCCTTGTGTATTTTTGGGATAGTATAAAACAAGGGTGACCTAGGAAATTCCACAGTCAAAGCTTTACAGATATCACTGGTAATGTGACCTTCAAGAACAAACATCGATAGTAACTCTCCCAACTCTTTCTTATAATCATTAGTGGGATCTTGCAACAATCTGGTATAGGTGGTAATATCGTCCAGTTGTCTAAGACATTCTAATCTATAAGTCACAGTGTCCTGCACAACTACAGCGCCACCTTTATCTGCCCCTCTTATCACAATGTCCTTTCTCGTGGACAAATTCTTAAGGGCTACCCGTTGGCCCGGGCTCAAGTTATCACGATGTCTATAAGGTAAAGGTTGCTCACCTAATTGGTCCATCAAACGTGAAAAAGTCTTAATGGACGGATTCATCGATATAGGATCAAATTTCGATGTTGTAGACACCTTTTTCAATTGGGGAGGTATCTTTGTCTCCTGAGCGTCCAGTTGTTTAGGGGGTGACTTAAAGCGTCCAAAGTGATCTTTTAAACGCAGATTTCTTTGTAGCTTGTAGGTGTCAACCTTCCACTGAAAGGCATCATACTTTGTGGTGGGGACGAACGCTAATCCCAATGCCAGGACGTCTTGTTCATCCCTTGTTAAAACGGTGGAAGAAAGGTTGAAGACTATTTCTTGCCCTTGTTCGGGGGCCTTTGATTGTATCTGCCTTTTGTTTTGTCCAGCCCTTCGAGTAGCACGACTTTGCCTTTTGTAATCATGGCTCTTGTAGATGTGCCTAAAGGGCCTGAACCAGAGGGTAACTGGGAACCAGATGCTTCGCTATCACTCTGTGATGTGCTCGAACCCTGATTTAGATGTTGAAAGCGCCACGGACGGCGTCTTGAAATAGGTCGAGGGTTATCACGCTGTTGTGTCGAGGATAGCCAACTGTACACCTGGCGCTGATCATAATCTTGTTGCACTTTCTTCATTTTATCATGTTTAAAGGCAACAAGGTCCCTTTTGTACTTATCCATTTCCAATTGGAGTTTGGATAACCAATTGGTATCTGTTTCCTGAGTGAAGACATGTTTATAGGCTTTTTCAAACTCAACAATCTTCTCCTTATAATCATTTTGCTCCCGCGTAGCCTCCTCGATGACTAAAAGGAGTAAGTCCATGGAGCATTTGTTTAAGACAGCGCACCACCTTTTACAAAAATTGATGCTGTACCTTCCAATCGTGGGCATGTTTTTAATGCGGAAGCCCCGCGGAATTTGTTGTAATCGGTAGTATTCGGAGAGCGACACACTATGATACAAGAAGTCACACTCCTTTTGTCTTAATTTCAACAATTGCCTGTATAGGACCTCTGGTGACAAATTGGGCAAATCTTCCTCCAGCCGCTGCTTGGACAGCACAGACTCAGCCTCAGATTCACTGAAGCAGAGCATATTGCGTACATCCAATTGCATAAATTCCAATGCAGTGTCCATTGCTTGGCTAGCAGCCATTTTGGTATATATATAAATGTATGGTGACAAGCAGACATACACCAGCAGATGTCAAATTTTAAAATCGCAGCTCCTTAAGATCTGTGCCAATACAACACCAACTTCAGAGCGTCCCAGTCAGTCCTGAATAACAATGGCGCGGGTAGCCAAGCGATCTACCCCCAACCAGCTCTACATATATATATATATATATATATATATATATATATATATATATATATATATATATAGTATATATATAAAGTTGTACACTTACCACATAATTGGCTGCCTCAGGGGTTGTAAGTAGGGCAGACCGGCAGTGGTACTGTCGTTTTCTTCTTCTTGTACCAAGGTTGCACTGCCATGGTCTTTCCTCCTGCACTCTGATGGCTACAGCAGCAAGCAGCAGGCAGACAAGGCAAAGGACAGTAGTGTGTGTGTGTGTGTGTGTGTGTGTGTGTGTGGGGGATTGGTATGTTGATTAGCTGCTGCCCCATTTTGTGTACCTCTGGGTCTTTGTACCCCCCTGTACCTTTGGGACTGGAATAGCTGCCCCCTTTGTCTTCCCCCTGTTGCTGTTCCTGCTGATGCCATAGAGTTGGAGGAAGCCACTGTGACACTGCAAGTGGATGAGGGGGATATTTGTGTATCTGATGTTACTGAGGATGTTGGGGATGGGGAAGTTGTTTGTGCAAGTCAGTGGAAGCATCTATTGGCCATGATGCCTTCACATGCCTAACAACCCAATCTATCGGTTCCAATTTACCTGAAAAGCCATTCCTCGGCTGTACCGGAACATTAAAAAAACCCTGGTACTTGTTTCCTAGCACGGCGCCCACTACGTTATTAGCGTATAGGGCTATTCTGCGTAGGAAAATCGCATCACCGCGTACTGTTTATAGTGCTGTGCGATGCGTCCAATGCGATGTGATGAAATATCTGTAAAGAAGTGGTTATACAATGAAATATCGCATTGGATTGCATGGCACCAGATGCGATGCAATGCACCAAATGCGATGTGATGCGATATTTCATTGTACAAGCAGCCATGACATGTGCTGTGATGGGTGCTTACAATGAGACCCCAGTATCCACGGCACCCCGAAGCGTGGGAACGCATCCTCCGACCTGTTCATACCCCCACTATCCACGTCGGCGTGGAGTTGATTTTAGATAGTGTGGCCAGCATAGCGAGCCACCGAGCCCGAAGCGTGGCTCGTGCAGCAAGCCCCACGAGGGGGCGCGGAATACGTGTGATGTAATCCGGTTCCCCTCGCCGGGATTGCTTCGCTCGACAAGCTTTGGGCTCGTTGGCTCGCTACACTATCTAAAATCAAGTCGGGCGGACGCATTCTGCCACCCCCAGTCAGAAACAATGATGCACTTTAATGGGAATGTCCATATTGCTAAATCTGTCATTTTGATTTAATAGCTCCAGCTCCAGACTCCCAGGCTGCTGCTGCGGTTCATCCATCTCATTGTGATCTTGGTGATTTCGACCCTGCAGGTGAGATGTCATATTTTTATGCATATGCAACCTACACCCTGCACTGTTCAACTACACAGCCATGGCTGGGAGTGTAAACTACTTTGCACATCCTGTTTACTAATAATATTTTGTGAAGCATGTGTTGTAAGACATGCACTTTACAGTTATGATTGTCATGTGTTTGGCCAGCACATGACATTGCAATGGCTGTTTAAAGTGTTTGAAATGATTTCCTTAAAAACACAGTACATTGGAATGTCCCCCCCCCCCCCCCCCCCCAAAAAAAAGACCACACCATTATAACACAGTTTCCCTGACGCACCAACCAAAATGCAGCATTACATACTTACCTTTGTCATCTTCTTTGTAGGAACATCACAACCGATGCCAGAGGCAACAGATCAGATACAGATGTTGAATGATAGGAGTGAAATAATACTGGAACCAGTCACCACATTGGAGCCTGCACAACAAAGAACAGAGCCAATCAATGTTCAGCCGTATACTCAGTCACATGGGCAGCAGGCCCCACTCCTGCAAGCCACCAATAGTCCTACCAATGCTGAAGAATTGGCCAGATCCATTCACACATTTAAAGAGAAGTACATATTTTTTATGGAGTCTCAGAGCCTCCAAATTGAGCAAATGAAGGGGTATGTGCAAAGCATTGGTCAGCAAATGAGAAAAGTTTATCAAAGTCTGCGTGCAAGTGTAGGTACACACATTCGTATTGCATCCACAATAGACACACGCTTAGGAGAGATTGGCCAGGCCATTAGGGGCCAAACCACAAATTTTGGCAAACTTAATGAAAATATGCTGGCACAGACCCAAGCTATTAATGGGCAGACAACTGCGTTGACGTCCCTACAAAGTCAGTTAAGCCTAAGTGCAAGCAATTTGCTAGGTCAACAACCAACCACATCTACTCAAAGCAGCAGCGTGTCCTCCACACCCAGTGGTGTAGCATGAAGCCATGGCACCCGGAGCAAGCTTATGTCACAGCGCCCACCCCCCCCCTCCCCTCCATATTTTCATGCGTGGTGCTGGCGCCCAGGAGCAAACGCCATATGTATGTGTGTAATATATATATATATAGAAGCTGGGATGAACCGGCACTCTCCTGCGGTAGTGATGGTGCCCGGGTGTCCACACGATGATTGGGTACTCCAGAAGGTAATGTGTGTCATACCAGGGTCTTTTTCAAAGAACGTGCCAATGTTTCAATGCTGCAGGGGGCATTTTCCTCAAGGCGCACTACACATGAACAAACATGTAACAAACAGCCGCTGGGGAGCGGTAAGCGGTAATGCATTTATACTTACCGTACATTCCTGCAGAGTCATGGCTGGCATGAGCATGGATACGGCAGCCGGGGACGCATCCTAATTGTTGCAGGGAGTGACCATGGCAACGAGTCAGGTTGCCGGGCACTCCTGACAAGCAGAAATTACGTCAGTGGACGGGAACGCAGCTGTACGCGGAAGTGGAGACCGAGCCACACTCGGCTGCCGGCCATGACTCTGCAGGAATGTAAGTATAAATGCATTACTGCTCACCAGCGGCTGTTTGTAACATGCTTGTTCATGTGTAGTGCGCCTTGAGGAAAATGCCCCCTGCGGCATTGAAACGTTGGCACAGCCACACATGATGTATGCTTCTTTAATAAAATCGCTTTTTGAAAAAGACCCTGAAGTGACACACATTACCTTCTGGAGTATATATATATATATATATATATATATATATATATATATATATATATATATATATATATATATACTCCAGACACACACATATATATATATACACACATATATATATATAAAACACACACATATTTATAATACATATAATACAGAGGAATGATCTGTCTAACCCTAACCCTCCCCCCTGCAAGCTATCCCTCCCTAACTGCTAGTACATAACCCTAATGTCCCACTGTCTAATCCCTAACCCCCCTCTTTTAAGTTACTAAACCCCCACTCCCCACTGCCTAGATCCAAGATCATATTAGACACAGACATACACACAGCATGATGCATACATAACACACATACACAGCACACATATATGATACACACCACATATATACATACACACAACATACATACACAGCACACATATATGATACACACAGCATATATACATACATAACACACATACACACAACATACATACATACATACATACAACATACATACAGCACATACACAGCACACATATATGATACACACAGCATATATACATACATAACACACATACACACATACATACAACATACATACAGCACATACACAGCACACATATATGATACACACAGCATATATACATACATAACACACAACATACATACAACATACATACAGCACATACACAGCACACATATATGATACACACAGCATATATACATACATAACACACAACATACATACATACATACAACATACATACAGCACATACACAGCACACATATATGATACACACAGCATATGTACATACATACATACATACATAGCTTACAAATATGCATACACAAACATAAACAAAACACATACCAGCAGATGAGGACAGGATGAGATCTGTAGCTGCTGCTCAGTACTGTAGCTCTGTCTCTAGTCTGCTGTGTCACCCGGAAATGAATCACTGAGGAGCAGCAGCTGTTCTCTCACAGTGAATGTAGTATGTGCCGCGGAGGTGTCCCCAGGTGTCTCCTTCTCTTGGGGGTGGGGGGCTTGGGGTGAGTACCCCCTGGGCTCCCCCTTAATCCATGTCACTCTGGAAGGCAGCTACAGCCAGTGTTATAATAGACACTGCGCTAGAGCTGGCTTTCATCGCAGCTCACCAACAGGCGAAGTTAGTAAGCTCAGCCCGGCTACTGCTGTCACTGCTCCGCATCAGGTGGTTTGGTAAAGGAAGCCTAAGTCGAGAAAGCAGCGCTGAGTTTACAGTGAAGGAGATTGACCAATTTGCAGTAAAAATAAATTTTATATAGCAAAAAAATAAGTATAAATATAAACAGTACAATCAATCACATATAATATAACATAATAAAAAATGTATTAAAAAAATCTCACTCTTAGATTGGATGGGTATCTGTAGGGGCCAATGCCCGGTTGGATGTCAGTCCGAATGGAAAGTGCACTTAACCATTATTCGTTTTGCTGCTGAGGGAAAGAAAATTAAGATGGGGGTGTTGTAGAAAGGGGAGTCCACCGGTCCTCTCTATTATTGCGGATGGATGTTTGTGCCGCTGGAGGAGTCGATGGAGGGATATCCGTATAGTGACCCTCAGGATTTCCTCTGATGGTTAGGTGGGAGGCTTCTTATGGCTCGGTGCCCAATTTAAGTATCTCCTCTTGATGGAACAATGTCACTTGGAGGTGATGGTAAAGAGTGGGCGTCTGGTCTCTAGTCTGGACTTGAATTTATTGGGGGGGGGGGAAGGCAGGACTCTCTAACAGGTGGCTGGGATGGTTGTCTGCTCACCCGGAGATGTACACTGCTAGTAACCCCAGTCCTTGTAGTGGAGACAGCCAGACTCTTGATACAGAGACACTGATCTCGGACAGGCGGCTAGAGATGGCGTGGCTCACCTGGAGATTAAGTGTGCTGAGGAAAGTCCTGAGGGGGTGAAAATCAAAAATGAAGGTTCCCAATTGGAGCAGCAGTGGACTGAAGATGGTTGGGGGTCCAATCAATAAGAGTGAGGGGCTGCACCTAACGCGTTTCGCCACTAGCTTGTGGCTTTTTCAAAGGTGACTTTCAGTATGGTGGCTAGGGGTATATATACCCATAGTAATGAATAGCCAATCAGCAATCAATTAAAACAATATATCATAATCCTCACAATTTCAATAAACATAGGTAGAACAGAAGACAAACATATCAATAAGAACCAGATGGTGCTTATACATAACCAATATTAACGCTGAAAATACACTAAAAAATAAAAATAAAGTGTGGCATGTAAAGGTACTTCCGGGTTGAAGGTCACATGACTTCATTCATTGTGCACTAAGTACGTAGGAGAATGGTGTTAATAATTGCCCCCATACATATATCATGGGGTTCGGATGTTGGGCTTTATAATGCTCTGATCGGTTTATCTAAAAACCTTTTGTTTAGGGTGTAAATAAGCGATAAGGAAGCGTAGATGGAACGCATATGCGTTCCACCTGCCGAGATTGGCTTCCTGCTTCCGCCGGGTATTGTTACAGCGTCCGCCGGATATTACTAGAACGTAGGGAATAGCGTCCTGCCGTTCGTCACGTGGTGGAATCACGTGACTGCGGCGCAGGGAACGGGGCACGTTGTGTGTTTTGCGTCCCAGTTGCCTTGGAGACGCTGCGCACACACGTCCCTGATACACTGGTTTGTTTGAATATTAGGTCATTTCCGGGGAGTGTGCAATCTTGTCCCCAATGTGTATGTTTACTACGACGGGGTGTGGTTTAGTCATTCATAAAATAGCTAATGCCCTAGCGTTTTTGTTTACAACCAACTTTATTATATCAATACAGTACTAGCACCATATATCCGTGGCTTTCTAGTTTTGGTTACATAATGCCAATTAAAGTATTATCTCCCTATTAGGATAAGGGAGAGTTATATTATCAATTTAGAAAGTACATGGATAGGTGATAGATAATAGTAGTAGTGCAGGGCAAAATTGATTCTATAAATGAAAATAAACATATAGTAGCAGAATGTAGTAATAATAATTCAGAGATAACTTAATAATATAGAACAATAAACAATAACAATAATGGAAGTTGATTGGATATTGTAAATCTATCCATATATTTATAATGTAAATAGTAAAAAACTAATTAATCAAAAAATTAATCAATCAATCAATTAAAAAATTAATTAATTAATCAATAAAAAATTATTAAAGAATAATCATGAATTAAGTACCAAGGAGGAAAATACAGAGTTATTAATTTTAAATAAAAACTTATGTGTAATAAGTAGTATACTTCATGTTATAGTGTTTGGAGAGACACCAAGGTATGTATTAGCTGGGGACACATGTTGTTGCTCCCCATTATCCAATTTACAATCAAAATCCCTTCAAGATTGGGTTTTTACAGCAAGTAGAGCTAGACAGAAATAATGTTTTATGATTTACAGAACTATATTCAGCTCCATTGCCTCATTAAGGCCCCTAGGGTGTAAGCAGTCAATTTTGAATGTCCAGTATATTTCCTGTTTACAGAGGGCACGGTACCTATCACCACCACGTTTGGTGGGGGGTATATTTTCCAGGCCAGTTAGTTTCAAGCAGGAGGGGTCGTTTTTGTGTTTTTCTCCAAAATGTCTGGAGACACTGTGTAACTGATAGCCCCTCAAGATGTTCCTACGATGTTCCAAGAACCGAATCTTGAGGGGTCTAGTGGTCCTACCTACATAT
Source organism: Crinia signifera (assembly GCF_055691185.1). Taxonomy (NCBI): domain Eukaryota; kingdom Metazoa; phylum Chordata; class Amphibia; order Anura; family Myobatrachidae; genus Crinia; species Crinia signifera. The sequence continues at coordinate 55,582,961 of NC_139217.1, forward strand.
CTCAAGTCGCAACTACAGGATAACATATATATGACATAAGATGTCTCACAGTTAATGAAGCCCCTTATATTTAGTGATTCTAGTGGTAACTGGATAGTAGTCAACCTGTTAGAAATATACCCGCAGGTGATACATCTGGTTTTTCCACATTTAAAACATCCTACATGTTGTTGTTTTAACCAGCTGGAATTTTGGTTTGATGTATTCATATCTATAACATCAGTCTTAAGAAAACTTGGAGCAAGTAGATTTTTTAAAGATTTGTTTTTTCGGAAGATGAAGCAAGGGTCTGCAGGCAGTATATCTTTTAGTATTTTATCCTGTTTGAGAATACCATAATTTTTACGGATGATTTTTTGTATATCTTGGTATTGGTTATTGAAAGTAGATATAAAGGCAATATCCCTATTTTCTGTATTAGGTATTTTGATTTTATTTTGTAGGAGGGATAGTCTGTTCTTTTCTCTTGTTGATCTGTATGCCCCTTCTACTAGTTGTCTGGGATAACCACACGTATGGAATGCATCCATCAGGTTTGTAGCCTGGTTGTCAAATGTCTCCAGACGGGAACAGTTCCGTCTGAGTCGGAGCATTTGCCCCTTCGGAATGTTTTTTATCCACATTGGATGGTGAGCACTCTTATAGTTTAAATAAGAATTAGTATTGACTGATTTTTGGTAATTGGAGGTGTGGATCTTGCCATCAACAACTTCCACTGTGATGTCCAGAAAATCAATAGTGGAGGGGTGATGGGTAAAAGTAAAAAATAAATTAAAAGTGTTAGAGTTCAAGTGAGAAACAAAGGAGTGAATAGAGGTAATGTCCCCATCCCAAATAATAAACAGATCGTCAATGTAACGGCCATAGAGGACCAGGTTCGCGCCAAAGTCAGATCCCCAAATTAGTTGTTCTTCCAGGTCCCCCATATATAGATTTGCATAACTGGGCGCGAACCTGGTCCCCATGGCCGTTCCCATGACTTGTAAGTAAAAAGTGTCCAAAAATAAAAAATAATTGTGTTTCAGAATAAAAGTGATGGAATTAGTGAGGAATTTTTGCATTTCCACTGAGAGATCGTCATCTTTTCGGAGTCTCTTTTGGATACATTGAATGCCCAGATCATGTGGTATATTCGAATAGAGACTCTCCACATCCAGGGTGATAAATGAGTATGTGTCCTTCCAAACAATATTTTGTAATAAATTTAAAAAATGGGTAGTGTCTTTAATGTGCGAAATCAAAGTGGAAACACGTGGCTGTAAATAAAAATCTACAAACTGTGATAGGTTTGAGGTAAGGGAGTGAACACCTGAAATAATAGGGCGACCTGGTGGGGAAGTGAGGTTTTTATGAATTTTAGGTAAGTGATAATAAATGGGTACCGTTGGGTGAGGGTTAAATAAAAATTGGAACTCTTCCTTGGTGATGGCAAGATCCACAACCGCCTGATCAAGAAGCAACCTGAGTTCGGAGGCAAATTCCTGGGTGGGGTTGTATTGCATTTTGATGTAAAATTTCTCGTTAGACAATTGGCGGGTGGCCTCATTTACGTAATCCGTCCTGTTTTGGATCACGAGACCCCCGCCTTTGTCTGCTTCTTTAAAAACAATAGAATCATCCTTAATAAGGTTTTTTAAGGCTATCTGCTCCCACTTATTCAGGTTGCCTCTCTTCTTATCCTTTATTTGTTGTTTTTTGTTTTTTGTAACATTTGTTTTGTTGGAAAGACAGAGTGTTTTGAAGTCTTCCAACGTAGTTTTGTAAAAAGACTCTACGTTGGTCCCCTTCGCTTTAATCGGATAAAAATCCGATTTACGTTTAAGTTTGGTTTTATCTATGTCATAAATTTTCCTAGGACTAATGTGATTTTCTGACCATAATTCGGCCAAGATATCAAGGGAGGTTTGGTCCCCTGAATCAAGTAAAATTGGGTTGGCTGTTTCTGCATTACGTGTTAGGGTTCTGTTGGCAAAATGCCTCTGTCTGCATAATGTTCTTATGAAACGATTAAGTTCAACATAGAGGTCGAAAATATTTGCCTCCGAGGAGGGTGAGAATTTAAGTCCCTTTTGGAGCAATTTTAATTCTGTATCATTAAGTTTTTTAGAGGATATATTGAATACATTAGATGGGGGTTTGGAAGGCCTTAGTTTCTTGTATTGAACCTTCTTTCCCCCCCTATTTCCTCTACGCTTGAATGGCGCCTTCTTTTTGGGGTTCCTCCCACAGGGCATCTGTCCAGGTCCCTCATCGGGCGGGATCCCAAAAAAGACTCAGTATTGGTATCTCTCCTGTTTTTTGTTGTTATTTCTTTCGGTCTTGCTCCTGTTTTGTTATATGGAGCATCTGTTTGAGATCTATTGTTAGGGGTCTTAGAGTAATGATTGGGGGTATTGGGACGACTGTTGGTCCAGGGGCCTTTTCTCTGATGTTGGAACCCTTCATCTCTTACTCTAATATCTGCTACTTTCTCCGATTGTTTTTTGATATTGTACGATTTTGTTCTATAATCATTGGTTCTAGTATTGTTCTTGTTTTTATTTTGGAGACGGTAGGATCTCACGCTATCTGTTTGGTAATCTGTGAGGTCCCTATGGAATTTCTTACATTTATTATCTATTATTTCCTGTTCGTATTTTACTAATCTTTCCATAACCTTACTATCCCGCTCTTTATATTCTTTCAGTTGGTTGTGGGGTTCTAGTTTAGCTTTCAGTGTTTCTATTTCTTTCTCTAGTTCATTGGTTCTCTTCACCCTATAATCAATGACAAGCTCCATCAATGAGAATGAACATTTGTCCAATAAACTATCCCATTTCTCTTGATATTCAGCATTGTTTTGAAAAATGGAGGGTTTGTGGAGTCTGAGACCACGTGGTAGCATCTTTTTATCAATATATTTTTGTAAATTTGTGCTATCCAACCATTGTTTGGTCTCCTCTCGTAACAAGTCCTCCAATTCCTCAAAATTAATTTTCAATATATCATCATTTTTATCTAAGTTTCCCTCTGGGTGTTGATCCCATCGGGAAATATATGTTTGTCTCCTGTTCAATCTTTCACTGTAACTGGAGAAACAACTCATACTTGGCTGCCCAAAAAGACTGGTACAAAATAGAGAAAAAGGGAGGTTGCTCTACCAGAGAGCAATAAGGGCGCCTGTAGTTTGTGTTGTTTCACCAAGCGGCTGCTGGGGTGCAGGGGAAGTCACTCCCTGCGGGTTTTTACAAAGATTTGTATGCAAAGATAAGTCGAGAAAGCAGCGCTGAGTTTACAGTGAAGGAGATTGACCAATTTGCAGTAAAAATAAATTTTATATAGCAAAAAAATAAGTATAAATATAAACAGTACAATCAATCACATATAATATAACATAATAAAAAATGTATTAAAAAAATCTCACTCTTAGATTGGATGGGTATCTGTAGGGGCCAATGCCCGGTTGGATGTCAGTCCGAATGGAAAGTGCACTTAACCATTATTCGTTTTGCTGCTGAGGGAAAGAAAATTAAGATGGGGGTGTTGTAGAAAGGGGAGTCCACCGGTCCTCTCTATTATTGCGGATGGATGTTTGTGCCGCTGGAGGAGTCGATGGAGGGATATCCGTATAGTGACCCTCAGGATTTCCTCTGATGGTTAGGTGGGAGGCTTCTTATGGCTCGGTGCCCAATTTAAGTATCTCCTCTTGATGGAACAATGTCACTTGGAGGTGATGGTAAAGAGTGGGCGTCTGGTCTCTAGTCTGGACTTGAATTTATTGGGGGGGGGGGAAGGCAGGACTCTCTAACAGGTGGCTGGGATGGTTGTCTGCTCACCCGGAGATGTACACTGCTAGTAACCCCAGTCCTTGTAGTGGAGACAGCCAGACTCTTGATACAGAGACACTGATCTCGGACAGGCGGCTAGAGATGGCGTGGCTCACCTGGAGATTAAGTGTGCTGAGGAAAGTCCTGAGGGGGTGAAAATCAAAAATGAAGGTTCCCAATTGGAGCAGCAGTGGACTGAAGATGGTTGGGGGTCCAATCAATAAGAGTGAGGGGCTGCACCTAACGCGTTTCGCCACTAGCTTGTGGCTTTTTCAAAGGTGACTTTCAGTATGGTGGCTAGGGGTATATATACCCATAGTAATGAATAGCCAATCAGCAATCAATTAAAACAATATATCATAATCCTTACAATTTCAATAAACATAGGTAGAACAGAAGACAAACATATCAATAAGAACCAGATGGTGCTTATACATAACCAATATTAACGCTGAAAATACACTAAAAAATAAAAATAAAGTGTGGCATGTAAAGGTACTTCCGGGTTGAAGGTCACATGACTTCATTCATTGTGCACTAAGTACGTAGGAGAATGGTGTTAATAATTGCCCCCATACATATATCATGGGGTTCGGATGTTGGGCTTTATAATGCTCTGATCGGTTTATCTAAAAACCTTTTGTTTAGGGTGTAAATAAGCGATAAGGAAGCGTAGGTGGAACGCATATGCGTTCCACCTGCCGAGATTGGCTTCCTGCTTCCGCCGGGTACTGTTACAGCGTCCGCCGGATATTACTAGAACGTAGGGAATAGCGTCCTGCCGTTCGTCACGTGGTGGAATCACGTGACTGCGGCGCAGGGAACGGGGCACGTTGTGTGTTTTGCGTCCCAGTTGCCTTGGAGACGCTGCGCACACACGTCCCTGATACACTGGTTTGTTTGAATATTAGGTCATTTCCGGGGAGTGTGCAATCTTGTCCCCAATGTGTATGTTTACTACGACGGGGTGTGGTTTAGTCATTCATAAAATAGCTAATGCCCTAGCGTTTTTGTTTACAACCAACTTTATTATATCAATACAGTACTAGCACCATATATCCGTGGCTTTCTAGTTTTGGTTACATAATGCCAATTAAAGTATTATCTCCCTATTAGGATAAGGGAGAGTTATATTATCAATTTAGAAAGTACATGGATAGGTGATAGATAATAGTAGTAGTGCAGGGCAAAATTGATTCTATAAATGAAAATAAACATATAGTAGCAGAATGTAGTAATAATAATTCAGAGATAACTTAATAATATAGAACAATAAACAATAACAATAATGGAAGTTGATTGGATATTGTAAATCTATCCATATATTTATAATGTAAATAGTAAAAAACTAATTAATCAAAAAATTAATCAATCAATCAATTAAAAAATTAATTAATTAATCAATAAAAAATTATTAAAGAATAATCATGAATTAAGTACCAAGGAGGAAAATACAGAGTTATTAATTTTAAATAAAAACTTATGTGTAATAAGTAGTATACTTCATGTTATAGTGTTTGGAGAGACACCAAGGTATGTATTAGCTGGGGACACATGTTGTTGCTCCCCATTATCCAATTTACAATCAAAATCCCTTCAAGATTGGGTTTTTACAGCAAGTAGAGCTAGACAGAAATAATGTTTTATGATTTACAGAACTATATTCAGCTCCATTGCCTCATTGAGGCCCCTAGGGTGTAAGCAGTCAATTTTGAATGTCCAGTATATTTCCTGTTTACAGAGGGCACGGTACCTATCACCACCACGTTTGGTGGGGGGTATATTTTCCAGGCCAGTTAGACCAACGTAGAGTCTTTTTACAAAACTACGTTGGAAGACTTCAAAACACTCTGTCTTTCCAACAAAACAAATGTTACAAAAAACAAAAAACAACAAATAAAGGATAAGAAGAGAGGCAACCTGAATAAGTGGGAGCAGATAGCCTTAAAAAACCTTATTAAGGATGATTCTATTGTTTTTAAAGAAGCAGACAAAGGCGGGGGTCTCGTGATCCAAAACAGGACGGATTACGTAAATGAGGCCACCCGCCAATTGTCTAACGAGAAATTTTACATCAAAATGCAATACAACCCCACCCAGGAATTTGCCTCCGAACTCAGGTTGCTTCTTGATCAGGCGGTTGTGGATCTTGCCATCACCAAGGAAGAGTTCCAATTTTTATTTAACCCTCACCCAACGGTACCCATTTATTATCACTTACCTAAAATTCATAAAAACCTCACTTCCCCACCAGGTCGCCCTATTATTTCAGGTGTTCACTCCCTTACCTCAAACCTATCACAGTTTGTAGATTTTTATTTACAGCCACGTGTTTCCACTTTGATTTCGCACATTAAAGACACTACCCATTTTTTAAATTTATTACAAAATATTGTTTGGAAGGACACATACTCATTTATCACCCTGGATGTGGAGAGTCTCTATTCGAATATACCACATGATCTGGGCATTCAATGTATCCAAAAGAGACTCCGAAAAGATGACGATCTCTCAGTGGAAATGCAAAAATTCCTCACTAATTCCATCACTTTTATTCTGAAACACAATTATTTTTTATTTTTGGACACTTTTTACTTACAAGTCATGGGAACGGCCATGGGGACCAGGTTCGCGCCCAGTTATGCAAATCTATATATGGGGGACCTGGAAGAACAACTAATTTGGGGATCTGACTTTGGCGCGAACCTGGTCCTCTATGGCCGTTACATTGACGATCTGTTTATTATTTGGGATGGGGACATTACCTCTATTCACTCCTTTGTTTCTCACTTGAACTCTAACACTTTTAATTTATTTTTTACTTTTACCCATCACCCCTCCACTATTGATTTTCTGGACATCACAGTGGAAGTTGTTGATGGCAAGATCCACACCTCCAATTACCAAAAATCAGTCAATACTAATTCTTATTTAAACTATAAGAGTGCTCACCATCCAATGTGGATAAAAAACATTCCGAAGGGGCAAATGCTCCGACTCAGACGGAACTGTTCCCGTCTGGAGACATTTGACAACCAGGCTACAAACCTGATGGATGCATTCCATACGTGTGGTTATCCCAGACAACTAGTAGAAGGGGCATACAGATCAACAAGAGAAAAGAACAGACTATCCCTCCTACAAAATAAAATCAAAATACCTAATACAGAAAATAGGGATATTGCCTTTATATCTACTTTCAATAACCAATACCAAGATATACAAAAAATCATCCGTAAAAATTATGGTATTCTCAAACAGGATAAAATACTAAAAGATATACTGCCTGCAGACCCTTGCTTCATCTTCCGAAAAAACAAATCTTTAAAAAATCTACTTGCTCCAAGTTTTCTTAAGACTGATGTTATAGATATGAATACATCAAACCAAAATTCCAGCTGGTTAAAACAACAACATGTAGGATGTTTTAAATGTGGAAAAACCAGATGTATCACCTGCGGGTATATTTCTAACAGGTTGACTACTATCCAGTTACCACTAGAATCACTAAATATAAGGGGCTTCATTAACTGTGAGACATCTTATGTCATATATATGTTATCCTGTAGTTGCGACTTGAGATATGTAGGTAGGACCACCAGACCCCTCAAGATTCGGTTCTTGGAACATCGTAGGAACATCTTGAGGGGCTATCAGTTACACAGTGTCTCCAGACATTTTGGAGAAAAACACAAAAACGACCCCTCCTGCTTGAAACTAACTGGCCTGGAAAATATACCCCCCACCAAACGTGGTGGTGATAGGTACCGTGCCCTCTGTAAACAGGAAATATACTGGACATTCAAAATTGACTGCTTACACCCTAGGGGCCTCAATGAGGCAATGGAGCTGAATATAGTTCTGTAAATCATAAAACATTATTTCTGTCTAGCTCTACTTGCTGTAAAAACCCAATCTTGAAGGGATTTTGATTGTAAATTGGATAATGGGGAGCAACAACATGTGTCCCCAGCTAATACATACCTTGGTGTCTCTCCAAACACTATAACATGAAGTATACTACTTATTACACATAAGTTTTTATTTAAAATTAATAACTCTGTATTTTCCTCCTTGGTACTTAATTCATGATTATTCTTTAATAATTTTTTATTGATTAATTAATTAATTTTTTAATTGATTGATTGATTAATTTTTTGATTAATTAGTTTTTTACTATTTACATTATAAATATATGGATAGATTTACAATATCCAATCAACTTCCATTATTGTTATTGTTTATTGTTCTATATTATTAAGTTATCTCTGAATTATTATTACTACATTCTGCTACTATATGTTTATTTTCATTTATAGAATCAATTTTGCCCTGCACTACTACTATTATCTATCACCTATCCATGTACTTTCTAAATTGATAATATAACTCTCCCTTATCCTAATAGGGAGATAATACTTTAATTGGCATTATGTAACCACGGATATATGGTGCTAGTACTGTATTGATATAATAAAGTTGGTTGTAAACAAAAACGCTAGGGCATTAGCTATTTTATGAATGACTAAACCACACCCCGTCGTAGTAAACATACACATTGGGGACAAGATTGCACACTCCCCGGAAATGACCTAATATTCAAACAAACCAGTGTATCAGGGACGTGTGTGCGCAGCGTCTCCAAGGCAACTGGGACGCAAAACACACAACGTGCCCCGTTCCCTGCGCCGCAGTCACGTGATTCCACCACGTGACGAACGGCAGGACGCTATTCCCTACGTTCTAGTAATATCCGGCGGACGCTGTAACAGTACCCGGCGGAAGCAGGAAGCCAATCTCGGCAGGTGGAACGCATATGCGTTCCACCTACGCTTCCTTATCGCTTATTTACACCCTAAACAAAAGGTTTTTAGATAAACCGATCAGAGCATTATAAAGCCCAACATCCGAACCCCATGATATATGTATGGGGGCAATTATTAACACCATTCTCCTACGTACTTAGTGCACAATGAATGAAGTCATGTGACCTTCAACCCGGAAGTACCTTTACATGCCACACTTTATTTTTATTTTTTAGTGTATTTTCAGCGTTAATATTGGTTATGTATAAGCACCATCTGGTTCTTATTGATATGTTTGTCTTCTGTTCTACCTATGTTTATTGAAATTGTGAGGATTATGATATATTGTTTTAATTGATTGCTGATTGGCTATTCATTACTATGGGTATATATACCCCTAGCCACCATACTGAAAGTCACCTTTGAAAAAGCCACAAGCTAGTGGCGAAACGCGTTAGGTGCAGCCCCTCACTCTTATTGATTGGACCCCCAACCATCTTCAGTCCACTGCTGCTCCAGTTGGGAACCTTCATTTTTGATTTTCACCCCCTCAGGACTTTCCTCAGCACACTTAATCTCCAGGTGAGCCACGCCATCTCTAGCCGCCTGTCCGAGATCAGTGTCTCTGTATCAAGAGTCTGGCTGTCTCCACTACAAGGACTGGGGTTACTAGCAGTGTACATCTCCGGGTGAGCAGACAACCATCCCAGCCACCTGTTAGAGAGTCCTGCCTTCCCCCCCCCCCCCAATAAATTCAAGTCCAGACTAGAGACCAGACGCCCACTCTTTACCATCACCTCCAAGTGACATTGTTCCATCAAGAGGAGATACTTAAATTGGGCACCGAGCCATAAGAAGCCTCCCACCTAACCATCAGAGGAAATCCTGAGGGTCACTATACGGATATCCCTCCATCGACTCCTCCAGCGGCACAAACATCCATCCGCAATAATAGAGAGGACCGGTGGACTCCCCTTTCTACAACACCCCCATCTTAATTTTCTTTCCCTCAGCAGCAAAACGAATAATGGTTAAGTGCACTTTCCATTCGGACTGACATCCAACCGGGCATTGGCCCCTACAGATACCCATCCAATCTAAGAGTGAGATTTTTTTAATACATTTTTTATTATGTTATATTATATGTGATTGATTGTACTGTTTATATTTATACTTATTTTTTTGCTATATAAAATTTATTTTTACTGCAAATTGGTCAATCTCCTTCACTGTAAACTCAGCGCTGCTTTCTCGACTTATCTTTGCATACAAATCTTTGTAAAAACCCGCAGGGAGTGACTTCCCCTGCACCCCAGCAGCCGCTTGGTGAAACAACACAAACTACAGGCGCCCTTATTGCTCTCTGGTAGAGCAACCTCCCTTTTTCTCTATTTGGTAAAGGAAGCCACCTGATGCGGAAGCTCTGACAGCCGTACACAGGCAGTAGCCGGGCTGAGTTTGGATGACGTGTGTAAGCTGCGATGAAAGCCAGTGCTAGTTCAGTGTCTAGTAGAACACTGACTGGCTGCGCTGGGTTTAATTTAAGGAAGGACGGAATGGGGCTGTCAGGGGGCTGCAGGCAGCCACAACATGAATTGAAACCCCCTGTGTGCGCCACTGCGAGGTGCCGCCGCCCGGAGCACAAGCTCCGCCGGCTCCACCTTAGCTACGCCTCTGTCCACACCCATGAGTGGCTCACCCACTACTCCCCCCCCCGGCGTAGTGTACGTACTAGGGGTGGATCTGGGTCTTTTGGAAAGGGTGGCATTTCCCGGTCTCAGGTCAAAAATGTGTAAGGGTAGAAATTGTGGATTGTTCTGTTAATTGACATGCATCCGTTTTCCTAATGATATTGTCATATTGCATTTTTTTGTGTCATTTGCCCAAAAAAGTTTATTTTCAGCAAGTAAAATATTTTTGTTACCTGCAACCTTGGTGTCATTCTCTTTAATAATGTAGCCAAACTTTGTTTTGTGTTTGCATCATGCAATATTACCTTCACAGGTTGTGTTTGCCTTACACGGAGAATAATGTGATTTCATTTGGGCCTATTACAGACGTTTCAAAGGGTCCAGCATTTACCATTGCAGCGTGTAATTACCATGTAATTTAAGCAATACGTAAAAATCCCCTCATCACAGGGCTCCATGGTAACTCCACCCCTTGCACCTGCGTTGTGTACCTTTACCAATGCTTTATACACATCACCCATGTTAGGAGTACTTACATAGGCGTGTGCAGCCCATTGTTTTAGGGGGTGCACCATTGGAGGGGTGTGTCCATCACCGCCTTCTGGGCGTGTCCATCACCGCCTTCTGGGTGTGTCTATAAACTCTTATTGGGCATCAATGCACACAAAATATAAGGTGACTTATTTATGTATATGCACTGTAGAAAGAATCATACCCCTTAAATACACTAGAATACACTAGAAATCTGGACTGCAAAAATTTACACTGTAATGCCCATTCCATATAATGCCACACACTGTAATGCCCATTCCACGTAATGCCGCAAATTGTAATGCCCATTTCTCATACTGACACACACTTTAATGTCCACCAAGCATAATGCCACCTACCATAATGGGAGACCAGGCGGGCGGGAGGTGGGATAGAGCAGGTAGGAGACCCGACAGGCAGGTTGTGGGACGGAGCGGGTGTGCGCGCTGTGCGCCGTGACGTCTAAAGGTCAGAGCGGGGCCTGACCTTATGGAGCTGAGCGAGACAGCACCGCAGGTCCATCTACGCAGCAGCAACACCCATTATGTCCCCAGCTGCCGTGATCTGTTTGGTGTGCTGGTGACCGGCGGCGGCAGGCAAGTCATGCCGCAGTCCTGACTGCCGCGGTGCTGCTGAAAATCTGTTTTGCGTGCAATCCTGTGGGGGGGTCATTAGGAGGTGCCTGTGCACCCCTGGCACCCCCCGTGCGCACGCCTATGAGTACTTACATTGAAAGGTCCTAGGTACCAGCATCTATCAAGGCAAGGACCAAGCAGGTATGGCAGACCTTGCAGGAGGTGTGCATTAGTCCCCAAATGGCCCTGTGCAATGTTAAACAAAGCAGTGAGTTGTTTTGTAAACTACACCATGTGAGGGTGATATAGGTTATTCTTGAATGTAAATGTTTGCAAGCTAAATTACCTCTAAAATGCTGCCGTATCATCTCTGAACAAACCACATTCCCCCTCCGCGTACTCCTAAATAGCATATGTTGTGTAGCTACAGCTTCCTGCACGACTGCTGCATTGCTAACATCAACATAATTTGGTTGACCCAGAGCTATGTTATGTAGCATGCAGCAAGCCTGGACGATCATTACTACTTTGGCAGGGTGGAAAAGCAGTGTACCTGCTGATCTGTCCAAACACCTGAATCTGCTTTTCAGCACCGTAAAGGTGCGTTCCACTACATTGCGGGTGCCAATGTGTGCAGCATTGTAGCGGTGCTCTGCAGGGCTTTGCGGGTTCCGCAGAGGTGTCATGAGCCACGATAGACACCCATATCCTGAGTCACCTACAAATTAAATATTAATGTGTTTTGTTGGGCAAATATCATGTGGGTATTTAGCAAATGACAATAATAAAACACTGATAACGGACTTACCTATTAGTCAGCCCTCCGGCATGGTGTGGGCCTGGAAGCGGTCCCAGAGAGCTGAGTGACGCAGGATATAGGCATCATGGCAGTTCCCGGGGTAGCCTGCAACCACACTGAGAATTTTGAGGTTGGCATCGCATACCATCTGAACATTGAGGGAGTGGCGGCCCCGGCGATTAACATACACATGCTCCCTCACGTGCGGAGCCTGTATCCCCATGTGGGTGCAGTCTATGGCTCCCAGCACATTTGGGAATGCTGAGAGCTGATAGAATGCCACCTTCAGGTCCTGCCACTCGGACTCACAACGTGGGAATGTGATATATGTGCGCCACAGCTTCTTTAATGCATTTAACACCTGAGATAAATGTTTAGAGAAAGTGGCTTGTGACACCCCCAACGACCATGAGCTCACAGACTGGGATGAGCCTGTGGCAAAGAAGTAAAGGGCAGACATTAATTTCTGCAGCCCAGCCACCCCGAAAAAGGGTCTAAATCATCTCTCACCGGCTCATATAAGTTCAACAGGTTATTGCAGTTCAGCCTAAACATCTCCACCACCTGTTGATCTGAGAGGGAGTCCAGGTACACCCTAGCACGGTACCTACGAGAAGCACAAAGTTGTCGGGGTACCTGGATCTGGTGGGCAGCATCATCCCTCCTCCTGCGTAGCTCCTCCAAACGCCCCAGCTCACACACTAGCAGCTCCACTCCACTCTACAGTAACTCCATCACAAACAGCCTCACAGGTGTCCATAATCTTGTGGGGGTATATGTAGGGGAGTTCCTGATTGCAATGTGAGGCACCTGGGATGGATTTAACCATTTATGAGTTTATCAACACTTTTTTTAACATAAATCGTCAGCCTCTACCTGGTCTGTTTTTTTTCCGATGAAAATTCGCATTTTGATGGCGATTTCCAAATTCGCCACTCATTAAATTTGCGAATTGTATACTTTTCAATGGGAAAACATCTGGATGCGATAAAAAATGCGATATGAAATCCCGTCCACAACATGTGCAAGTTAGACACCAAAACATGCGAATTTAGCAGTAAATCAATGCCTACTAAATTGGCGATTTCGAAAAAACAGGCCATTTCGCCATTTTCACGCAACAAAATTGCCAAAATAGGCAAATCACTCCCTATTAAATGTCACCCCTTTTCTCCTATTCCTGACTGCTGACTTCTTTAGAATCTCAGATGTCTGCTTATAAGCTTAAGCTGACTGATATTGAGGGCTGCCTTAGAAAAAAACAATGTCCATTTTGTAAGACTCCCTGAAAGCATTACTAAGGATTCCATGTTGTGTGGTAAGAGAGGTCAATGGGGGAGGGGGAGGGATATGACACCATGAATTACCACACCGGGTGACACCAACTCTAGTGATGCCTCTGGGTTCGGGTAAGGCTTTGGAGGGAGGAAGGTTAGAATTGGGCTACAAGCAGGAAGTCTTCAGCTTAGGGGGTAGAGGGAGGGGTTATAGTACTAATGGAACCCCTTTGGGATCCTTCATATTGGGATCCTCTTTTTGATCATCGGCATCCCCACTTCCACAATCATGTATGGAACCCCTTATAATGGCACAAACAAGCCATACAATAAGCCATGATATTGGGAGAGAAGGGGGAATGAACCTTAGCCCATCACATTAAAGAGTACTTTCTGTCTTGTGCAAGGTGTTGAAACCCTTAGAATTAGCCACCTGTAACGGGAGTCAGACAATTCTCCAAATTAGGTTTTTGCAAAATCAGCTGAAGAAATTGGAGAAAAACTAAGCAATTCCACAAAGTATGTTGGACTTGCAGTTGAAGTCCTTCATTTGCTTCGCTTGGACCAAATAATGGACAATATTTTAAAATTGGATCAGTACATTTTGGGATTACAGCTGGGTGAATTCTAACACATCTCCTATTTTGCTCACACAAATAACTTGGTTATGCAGGTTTATTTTTTTATATGACACCGTAATGCAGAAGATACTATCTGTGTCTCAAAAAATTCTAAACGAGGGGCGTGGCTTGGCAGCCATATCAACCTGCAGCATCTCATGCTTTCTCCTGTGGTGACCCTCCGATACAGCCCTCCTGGGGAAGACCGGCTACCCCCAGGTCTGAACCTATTACCCGCTGGGTTCCCCCGGTCCCCCCTTTAGCTCTCACCTTCTGCCGCAGAGTCGGGAAGCCGTTCTCACGGCTTCTGCAGACTGCGGCCTAGGTTTCCTGCCGGGGCTTAGAGTTTGGCGCTTCCTTGGGCGCTGGACCCCGTGACGCCGGAGGCCCCCAGAGCTGCTTGTGGTATCTGCAGTGGGTTTAGGTTGACTCTGCTCCCCCCTCCTGCTTCATCTGGACACGGAGACCCGACGGTGAGTGCGCCTGCTGCCCGTCCTGTGCGTGCGGTGGGATCCGGCCTTGGTGGGAGAGATAGTGCTGCTGGATGCACTGGGCGGCGGCAGGCCGGATTTTTCCCGTGCTCTGCTGCCACGGCTTGTTGCTGCTAGGGATTTGGTCCCACCAAAGAGTTTACTACCCAGCAGTCCTGTGGTGCAGCCAGTGTAGTGCAGAGACTCCTGGCCTGCTGAGGTCCTACATTGTCCCTGTGGGCGCCCCCCCCCCTCTGCCTCACATCTGCCAGTGGCAGTGCAGTTTCCTACACACATCAGAGGGGTGACAACGTTGCTCTCACACCAAGCTGGCCCACAGCACCCCACACGGAAGTACCCCAACACCTCAAACAGGCACTGCACTCCTTACCCGCCTGATCATCTAAGTGGCTGACAGACTCTTTCGTTTACCTACTTATAAAGCACTCACCTCAGTGCCTTCACCTCAGCCTCTTTTCTCCACCTATATAAGTGCTGCTGCAGCAACTGTAGTGATGTAACCTGTAAGCTGCATCTCCACCACCCATGGCTTTGATGCTTACCTGATAAACCTAAGCGATCAATCAAGTTGCCCTCCAGCCCTAGTCCTTCTCGCACTGATCACTGTGATATATCAATATGCCGTAGAAGAGATTTAAAGCCATTCTCCCCAAAAGGTGTCCTTTCCGTCTCAGATACCTGCTTCTATCCCCACTAAAGCAGTTGGGAAGTCTCCAATTCAAACACCTATGGCGATCACCTCGCAATCCTCTCCTCCGGCACCGGAGTTTGATCCTGATTTCGACGCCCCTCTCACTGTGAAGACACTCTATCAAGCCCTTGCCACACTTAAAACTGAATTATCACTAGACTTCTCGGCTGCGATGCGCGAAGTCAAGTCAGATGTCAGGGCTATTGGAGAGCGCACAGACCATTTGGAAAGGAAGCTGGAGGAACTGGTTTCCTCTCACAATGACCTAATTACAGCCCATGACCAACAACAAAGTGACCTTGAAACCTTCAAAGACAAGATCGCAGATATGGAGGACCGCTGCAGGTGGAACAATATTAAAATTTGTGGGATTCCGGATTCAGTAGCGAACTCTGAATTAGAAGGTTACGCCCTCTCATTATTCCACAAGCTTCTGCCTGACTTGGACCAGAAAGAGATGATGATTGACAGAATCCACCGGCTCCCGAGGCCTCGCTCCATTGCCTCATCATTACCTAGAGACACCCTCTTAAAAGTACACTACTTCATGACGAAAGAATGCATCCTGAGGGTGGCTAGAGACGCATATGGCTCTGATACCCTCGTGGCCTTCAACTGTTTCCAGATTTCTCCGCCCTCACCCTGGCCAAACAAAGAGCCTAGACCCCCATCACTTCAGCTTTGCGCTCTCAAGACATCCCGTATAAGTGGGGCTTCCCCGTGAAGCTTATCATCTCCTACGACGGCACGTCTCAAACAGTGTCTTCATTAGATGCAGGCGTCAAGCTACTTCTAGACTGGGACATTTCTGTCGACCTCCCCTCTGGATTGAAGAAGCGATCACCCCTTCAATCAAAATGGGCTTTTACCTGAACTGTGGCCCTTGACTGTAGCAGATTCCTCAAACTACAGGGCCTGATATTGACCCAGTTGATCCTTACCTACAACCTTGATACGATGATTTGCTATGATTCGTAAGTCAATGTTTCTATATGTTTCTGTTTGAATATGAGCTTATACACTCGTTGGTGTGCAACTTGAATATTTCTTTAAATGTTTTATCTGTATTTTTTCCCCTTTTTTCCCTCTACATATTGCATTACAGGTATGCAAAGTTGTTTTTCTAGGATGTTTCTTATTGTTATATCCATGGGTGGTGGCGCCAAGCCACATGGTTTCCCCCTCTAGTGCACTACTGCAAGTTCCCCCTTTCCCTGCAGTAGTCAACCCATCCCGATATACTAGGATGTTTTGGTTTTTGGTTTTCCCTTTCTTTATGTACCTACCTCTCAATTCCCTCCTGGTCACCTACTCCCCCATGTTAGCCGACAGTGTCCCACTGCCTTCTACCCGGTCTCTACATATCTCACCTGGCATATTGTGTGACCCCTATAGAATTCTCTACATGACCATTCAGTTATTATCCCTTAATGTCAAAGGATTGAATTCCCCCAATAAAAGGAGATTGGCGTTGAGATACTTTCATAAACAGAAGGCAGACATTGTCTCAATTCAAGGGACCTACTTCTCGTCCCTATGCCCCCCTGTACTCAAAGACCGCCAGTACCCTACCAGTTATTTCGCTAATGGCCCCTTCAAAAGAAATGGGGTGGCCATACTATTTAAAAACTCTCTCTCCTTCACCCTACATTCCCAGGTAGCAGATAAAGATGGCCGCTATCTCATTTTAACAGGATCTCTAGATGATAAGTTGGTTACTTTATTCTCTGTCTATGCCCCCAATTCAAATCAAATACCCTTTATCCAACAACTATGCTTGGAAATCCAGAGAGTCTGTAAAGGCTCCCTCCTCCTTATGGGAGACTTTAACCTTGTCCTAGACCCTATGATAAGTCAGCTAATGCTCCCTCTTCCTTGACATCCCCTCCTTACATCAACTTCTTTAGTATTTTGGAACCTGCTTGTGGAATATGATTTGTACGATATCTGGCGTGTGGGAGCGGCTATCCAGGCAGGACCTAGGTTTTAAAAAATTACACCAACAAAAAATAGCCGACCTCGAATCTAATTTAAAGATCCTGGAGAACCAAAACAAAAATAAACAATCAAAACTTAAGATTTCCAACCTATCTGCAATATCTAACCAATTTGCCTCCTTCTACTCCCAGCTCTACAACCTCTCGACGGATACTACCACACCCCAACCTACCCTCACAACGATCAACTCCTTCTTAGCCCATCTGAACCTACCCTCCATTACTAATGAACAGTTAGAAAGCCTAAATGCCCCTTGGAACACAGCTGAAATTTGCGATACTATTAAATCCCTCCCCAAAAATAAGGCACCTGGCCCTAATGGCTTCATTAATGACTTCTACGCTACCTTCCACAACCTCCTAGTTCCTACACTCCTTAAAGTCTACAACGAGATACCTTCCAGTGGCACTATCCCCAGAGAAATGTTAAAAGCCCAAATAGTCACTATACCCAAACCTGATAAAGACCCTTCTGTCACAGATCTGCTTAGTCAAGCTTACCTGAATGGTGATTCTGCTCTGTGTCTCAGTCTGACTCAGTCCTGTCTCCATTCATGCTGCCAGACAGTCTGTGCATTGCTGGTTCATTGATTGGTGCACCTGATGGAAATCCAGACAGAAGCTGGAATCACCTGTAACCCTTTGCTCTCCTGTTCCATGTGGCTCACCTGTTTAGTTCAGACTGAAGTATTCTGGATTCATGCCTCAGATTGCAGATTGCCCTCTGTCATTTCCTCCAATCAATACAAGGCAGGGGGGATAAATATCTTGCTCACAGAGGCAGAACGGACTTCAGCAACTTGTCTTCCTGCTGCATGTGCTGGATGCTCTGTGCAGTTCAAGCCTGCTTCCTGAATCCCTGCGTGAGTCTTCAGCGTTCAGCTCCCAGAGGCTCTGCTTGTCCGGCTGGTCCAGCGCTCCCGGTCTGGTACACAAATTGTCCAATTCCTGCTCCAGTTCCTGCTCATCTAGTTCCTGTGTTTATACTCGGTTTTCTTAAGTTATTTGTTATATGCCAAGTCAGCCATTTCAGTTCTGTTATCTCCATCACCTGTTCCTGTGTCAACGCCAAGTCGCTACCCTGTCCTGATACCAGTTTCCTGACCTGCCTGATACAAGCTGCATCCAGCCATTTTGTGCTACGTCTCTGCTGTAAGCTTCCAGTAATCCTGTCATTCAGCTGTATCCTGATCCCAGACATCCAATCTTCAATCATTCAACCATCCAACCTTAAGTCATCCAGCCGTCCAATCTTCAGTCATCCAGCCGTCCAATCTTCAGTCATCCAGCCGTCCAATCTTCAGTCATCCAGCCGTCCAATCTTCAGTCATCCAGCCATCCAATCTTCAGTCATCCAGCCATCCAATCTTCAGTCATCCAATCGTCCAATCTTCAGTCATCCAATCGTCCAATCTTCAGTCAGCCAATCGTCCAATCTTCAGGTATCCTTTTCTCTAAACTCAAATCCTGAACATTGCCTTATCCTCCCAGAACTACCGACACATATCTTGTTTATTTTGAATGGACTGCCATCTTGTTTATTTTTGCAAAGGAATGCTATCTTTTGTTACTTGTTATTTATCAGAGACTTGCATCTAGTTATTATTTGTCCAATCAAGAAGTATTGATCCTGGTTACATTATCTGTTATATGAGTTCCTTCAATAAACCTGTTTGTGTTAACCCATCTCCGGCTGGTCACGCCTCTCTTCCTGAGATCCGCACCACTCCATCAATCCACCATCTGACCACTCCAGTCACGACTGATTCCACACACCCATTTCGTGACACCTTCTCTCTGCCAAAACTACCGCCCAATCTCCTTATTGAATGGGGATGTTAAAATTTATGCTAAACTCATCGCCTCCCGTTTAAATGCTCTTCTCTCCTCATTGATCCACCCAGATCAAGTGGGATTTGTCTCTGGGAGACAACCATCAGACAACACCCGTAGGGTTTTTGATTTTGTTGACTCCCTTTCAAATGACCAGGGCCTGCTCTTGCTTTCTCTGGATGCGAAGAAGGCCTTCGACCGCCTCAACTGGACTTACATGCGTGAGGTCTTACTGAGATATGGCCTGCGAGATCAGATACTCTCCTCTGTACTTGCTCTCTACGGTTTCCTATCTGCTCGTGTTTATAGTAATGGCTTTCTATCCAACCCCTTCCCAATCCACAATGGAAATCGTCAGGGCTGCCCCCTCTCCCCCTTAATCTTTGTGCTACCAATAGAACCATTAGCAGATACCGGATGAGAGCGGACGCCTGGGTCTGTTAATTAACGCTGATTACTACTCAGGGCGGGATGTATCAACATACATCGCCGCCCTTCGCACGGCAGCCGCCGCGATGCTACCGCATATGTACTTACATATGCGGCCAGCATCGGGCTGCGGTAACGGAGACCCCAGCGATACCTGTGATGTGGGCTGCGGGGGTCTCCGTCACCTCCCGGCGGCTGCCAGTGTCCCCCTGCGTCTCCTCCTCCCCCCTGAAGCCGGATGTCGTCCCGGCTGTGACACCAGGGGGAGGAGGAGGTTAAAGAAGGACGGGAGGGGGGGGCGGCGCGCGCACGGCTTACGGTGGACGGCAAACGAAGCACATAGGCTTCTATAGGGTATCGCCATCCTCTGGGTGGCGATACCCTGGCCAGCGAAAACGGGGCGAACCGGTGATGATACATAGGAAAATGCGGTAAAACAGAGGTTTTACCGCATTTTTCCTTTAGTACATCCCGCCCTCAAACTCAGACACCTGAATGTAAGAAACAATGCTGCAGCCTATTAAGTCCAAACCATTATTTCACTACCTGCAAGCCACACACAGCACTCAAACACATTGGAAGCATATCTTTCTACACTTTTCTACACGTAAAGGTTGGTTTCATTTTAGCTAAGATTAATTTTAAGACCTGCTTATTTATGCCAAGGTAGTTAGTTTATAACCATTTACACACATTCAGTAAGTGTTTTAATATACTTTAAACAGCAGGTCACTCAATCTACACAAGTCGACATGTGTCAACATTTTCACTCTTATACAAACATATTTTTTTGGTTATGATAAAAAAACATAAACCACATCTAAGAGCTACAAGGATGTTTCAGCAATGTCCTAAGGCCATGGCCACTATTTTGCACACAATCTTTGTATTGTAGCCAAAATACATAACTTAACCACTTTCATATCTGCTATGAATTGTATGTAGCACACTCTGGATGTAAGATGCCACAAATCACATTATTGCAATCACATCTCTCTAACAAAGGATCCTAACATCTGCTTATGACACAGAAAACTCTTCTTATCATGTTTGGTCGATCTCACACATCTTTAACATACCTGTACCAAGCCCTCCTTATTGATATATTCAGTTACCCGCCTCATATGAACCTGAGAGGTCGACGCAAACCAGATGACTCCCGCTATACTAAGTTGTACAGCACGGGAGACTACACCACTAATGTACCTAAGGAATGAGGAATGCCGATTTGGGTAGGGCAAATAGAGGAAGAACATCGAGGATAAAAAAAAGTAGGAAAGGGCCAAACAAAAAAAAGGGGTAGTACAATGTATGCATGAATGGTGTAGTTGGTAAAGTGTCGATTCGCGCTAAGGTAGCAAGATGAAAATTAAGAGATAAAAAGACACAAAAGGCAACCAACGCACTGATAGTGGAATGTATTTGTATTTGAGAGTGATGTAATGTAATGTCCGACGTTATGTATTATTGTATGATAAGTTTGTTAATTTGCAAAATCAAATAAAAATGAAATAAAAAAAAAACATACCTGTATCAAGACCTGACTGTTTTTTTGTGGAGGACACATATGCATTCCTACACAAATGTCACTTTGGCCCCTTGTTTGCCTACCTCACCCACTCCATGACGAAATCATTGTTCTGGACCTGCTTTTAACTACAAATGTAGGAATTAACTCACCTGCACAGAAACTGCTTTCTCACCTATCAAGTTGCTTTGCACATGTGCTGACACAAACAAATTAACAGGTAAATGGTGTATATGAACATGTAAATGGCCATGGAGAGGGTTATACATGGGAAACTTGAACAACACTTCACTAAATGCACCAAAAGACCAAAGTCAGTAAGTACACATAAATGTATTATTTGGATGACACAAGAAATTACACATACAACACGTGATTTTTAATTGTAAAAATATTTTTATTTGCTGTTAAGCATCACAGCTTTTTCGAAAAATGTAATGCCATAAATAATAACATATAAAAAAGAAATAACAAAATAACAATCTGCCAGAACAAGAAGTTGCATATCTACAAACATGTGTTACCCAGCAACTGCAATGGTGACATAAATGTGGACACCAGCAAACGACCTGCAACACCCAGGGAGAATACTAAGCACGATACACACCAGCAAAAATGAACCCTGCATTTCAAGAGGTCAAATTCAACAGATTACTGCCCTTGGCACGAGAATGGATAGATTTAGCACAGGTAATCAGGTGTCATTTTTTGGGCCCTTTTTTCGCCTTTTTGGATGGGGCCTTGGGGACAGGAGCCTTGCGGCGTCTTTGGCCAGTGGCCACAGGAGGGTCGGCAGAGGTGGAAGGTTGAGGTGGGGCAGCAGATGGGGTGTCGTCCCTTTGGGACCTGGCGGTGGTGAGCAGCTCCGCCAGAATGTCATTGTGGCGGCTGAGTTGTTGGGCAATGCTTTGCATGCCAGCCGCCAGAATGTCATTCTGGCGGTTGAAGGCCTCACACTGCTGCCTGTTTGTCTCCTTCCAATCCGCCAGAAACTCCCCAAACTGCTGCTGACGGGCTGCAGCCTCCACCCCTTGCTGCTCGATCCTGTCCAGCAGCTCAATCCACCTGGCATCCCATGTGGCCTGTGGCTGGGGGTGTCGTGTTGGTGGCGGCTGGTCAACTTGTGGCTCTGAAGGGGAAGATGCTGCCGGTTCATTACGAGTATCTGGTAGTTCTATGTCACCATCACATACACAAACAATATCTCTTACCACAATCAATGCATTACTGTAAATTACCTGGTAGCTCAGCAGCAAAGACCTCCACCAGGAGCTTGCAATCCATATTGGATATCCCCCTGACCTCAGCCACATCGATCACATCCAAAGCATCCTGCTCCAGGGGGGTATATTCCAAATTGGATGGTATAGGCCCCCTCCCGGTGGACATGCTGTGATTGTACCGGTCAGTCATCTTCCTCTTCAGTACAGTTTTGAAGTCTGACCACCTACAAATCAAAATTACAAAATTAACATCAGGAGATATGTGCACCACTGTACTACAAAACATCATTACTATGTTAAATTTCCTAGTGTGGGTGATATGTTTTCTTTTCTGCATACGTTTGCCACACACACATTTATGTCACCATTATGAGGCATTACAGTGTCTCATATCACTTATTAGGCCGCTAAATGCACATACATATCTCACTATGTTGAAATGAGAGCAGCCATGGCCAAAGTGTGCTCCTCCAGCTGTTGTGAAACTACACATCCCACCATAGCTTGCCAGTGTTGCTATTAGGGAGTAATTTAACTATGGGAAGGCATGCTGGGAGTTGTAGTTTCTCAACAGCTACATGTTCACAGTTTGGACATCCTTGTTTCATTAGCATCATGTGGAACTTGTTTCTACAACTCTTTAAAAAAACACACTTGTTGTTGTCCCATCACATACTTCACATGAGCAGAACTATGCCCATAACCTCACATCACACCAATGGTGCATGTTTCATATATAAATGTGGGTTATTAGACATGGTTGGGTTCACATGTATCATTGAAGTGTAGCACTATCTACAAACACACCTTTCTATTATCCTCAAAACATACATGTAACATTTGTACAAACATATTTCATTATCAGGGGGAGAAACACACTTGCCTTTTCTTCACTGCCGTCACATCCCTTGCCACTCTTGACACCTTGTTCACTTCCTCTGTGATATTTGCCCAAATGTTTAGCCTTGCACTGGGAACCGGCCTCCTGGGAGCTAATTCAATCCATTCTCGTGCTCGGGGCACTAAAACTCTCAATTCTTCCTCTAGAAATGCAGGGTTTCTCTTTTTGCTGGTGACATCCTGCTCAGTACTCGGCCTAGATGTTGCAGGTCGTTTTCTGGTGGCCCCAGTCACCTCACCATGCAGCTGCTGGGTCACACATGTTTGCAGAGATGCAACCTCTTGATCTGGCTGGTTGCTGGGCCCTTGTTGAGCCGGTGGAGCTGGAACAGGGCCTGTTTGTGAGGGGCCCCCTTGTTCTTGTGCCCTACTCCTCTCTTGGGCCCTCCTCCGCTCCTGTTCCCTCTTGGTCAAAGCCTCCAGCAAGGATTCCGCTGTTGCCCTCTGTAGGGCATCCTCAGCTGCGGAATCATCAGAGCCTGACATGTTTGCAGCAAATGTGGTCTGCATGTGGCTGCATATTTATATGTTAAACTCCCGCCTTGCACAAGGGGCGTATTTTTTCCCCGCAATGTAGTAGCTAATTACCGCCGATAAAGGCCGCTTAAATTATGCAGGAACAACGCACCTGAGCATTCACCTGTACATGAACACACACAGGTTGTTGACCATTATGTGCTACATGGCTAAATGTGTGCACATGTCATTCCAATGATCAGTGTTTTCAGGTGGTCTCTGTTGGAGTACGTGTATGCTTTCTTAAACAAATTTAAAAACATACCAACGTTACAATGCTTTCCTTACATTTGTAATGTGTATTAATTTTTCACACAGCAACATGTTGTATATGCGTTGTTATCAGCGTATGTATTAGTACATGGTTGCGTGTATAATTTTTCGCACACTGTATATACAGTACGTGTCTCCCTACATTGAATGCATAATGTATGTTCTGTTGTGCATATCGGAACGGTCTGTGAAACTTTACATTCGCATACATATTGTTAATGTAAGATGGATTAATAAAGTTAACAATAAAAAAACTTGCTTTTCGACCAATCAACAACCACCAAAACTTATATATGTACCTGCAATTAATAACTGCGCCATTGCCAATATGTCTTCCACACGGGCTGCCCCATTTTCCACCCAGGAACTGCTGGCGTTGGTCTTCATCATGGACCAACGCCTGGGGGCCAGGGGCCCTTATGTGTCCAATATGGAGAAGCGCTGGGCGTATAACGTTGCGCGGTGCTTAATTTACGCCCGGACACACATCCACAGGAGCCTGGGGCAGGTGGGGCGGCGCTGGTCGAACCTGCGCCGCTAGCAGCCAGTGCTTCTGTGCACACTTCGGCGGCATATTAGCCGATGTAAGTATATATTTTTTAACAAATATGTATGCGTTTTTTAGCAATGGTTTCAGGAATTAATTTAAAAATGTGCATGAATAGGGGGGTGTATATGGGTGTATAGGGGTGTATATGGGTGTATAGGGGTGTATAGGGGTGTATATGGGTGTATAGGGGTGTATTGGGGTGCATATGGGTGTATTGGGGGGGTATAGGGGTGTATAGGGGTGTATATGGATAAGGTCTGATTTTGTGTGTTGCAGATCTAATCATTATCAAGAAAAATATCCCAAAAAATTTAAATTTAACATTTTCATTTTTATGACCATGGCTAATTTAACTTTTTTTTTCACTCCTTTTTATGAAATGCAACCTTCAATTTCTATACCATCAACATGAACATTTCAGCACGCGCAAGGGCATGCATAAGGGCCAGAGAGGAGGCCCAACTGCAGGAGGCCCAACTGCAGGAGGCCCAGCTGCAGGAGGCCCAGCTGCAGGAGGAGGATTTGGATGAGACCACCTTGGGGCCCACTGGTACCCACACCATCTCCCCCTCCACTTCCAGCAGCCACTCACCTACCCCCAGCCACTCACCCACCCCCAGCCACTCTTCTGCTTCCAGCCACTAACCCACCCCCAGCCACTCACCCACCACTCACCCACTCCCAGCCACTCTTCTGCTCCCAGCCACTCACCCACCCCCAGCCACTCACCCACCCCCAGCCACTCTTCTGCTCCCAGCCACTCACCCACCCCCAGCCACTCTTCTGCTCCCAGCCACTCACCCACCCCCAGCCACTCTTCTGCTCCCAGTCACTCACCCACCCCCAGCCACTCACCCACCCCCAGCCACTCTTCTGCTCCCAGCCACTCTTCTGCTCCTGGAGATCCATCCAGCGGAGCACAGGATGGCACAAGTAGCTGTAAGTAAACAATGTGCCTAATGTTTACATACACATTTCTACACATTTCTACACATAAACAATCACAACACCCACATATGTGTATCCAACATCATCATTAGTTGCAACATAGTGCAGTGAGAGTCATAGCTGTGGCCTGTCCTCCTCAAGGAACAAGGGTCCCCTTGATGTATTTTCCGAGTGTGGCCACGCCTCACCCCTTGAGTATTTGACATAACAGTACACCCAATGACATATCCTACAGTAGTGGTGTTGAAGTTATGTGGGCCCAGGTGTTGTGTAACTACACTTCCCAGCATGATGTGCAACATTCATTTATAGATTGGTTTGTTAATAGTGTGTGTGGCCATGCGGATGCATGCTTTTCACAAAAAGCTGTAGGCCTATAATTTGTACAGCAATGTCCTACTTTTTAAATAGAAAGGACTGCTTAACCCGCAACAATGTCATTACCCTTAAATAGCACAGGTTAATTGTGAGGTTTGAGGTGATTCCACCAGCACAAACCTCCCAATTGTGATGCAGCTTACATTCATCCCAGAAGGAGGAAATTATTTAATGTTATGTAATATGTACAGTTTGTGTGTGTAAACATAATACTATTTAGTACCGTGTTTACAGCATACCCATCTTTAATGTAGTTGAAAAATGTATGTGGCCTTCACACTTAACTCACAACTTCTTATTATGTAAAAATACAACAAACATTTGTGTATATTATATATTAATTATGTTTTTTTTCCCTTCACTACAGACACTGAACAACACCAGGATGAGGTGGCCCAGATAATGAGGGAAATGTTCTTGACCCTCCTGTATCTCAACACTCTTTTTGGGCAACTGCAGGCCCTCATTTAATTTTTTTGTTAAATTTTAAATATTTTCTTTAATAATAAAAAAAGTTTATGTACAGTTAGAAGTTTTAATCAGAAATATGTTAGAGGGTTTGTAAGGGCAGGTACATACAAATGTGTAAGGTAACTTATATTTCTAATTTGAGGTGAGGGGTAACGACTGATGTGTGAATGTGTGTGTTTTTGAGTTAAATAACACTTAGTGAAAATGCATGATTGTTTAATGTTTTTAGATTAAAACATCACACATAACATCAGGGTAGGTATACATGTTTAAAATTCTGATCAAACTAATTATGGACATTATTTAGTACATACACACAAACACCAACATAACTTTATTTAAAAATTACAGCAATGTGGGGACACATAGATAGTGATTAAAATGCAACATTAGAACATAATAAATATACATGTAAGGAGGGGTAAAATGTATTTTTATTAGGTTGTTCAATAAGGTAGACAATTGAGGTAATAGAAAACAATAATTCATTAACAATTAGAATAATTCATTTAATAGGCTTAATCATAGTTGAAAGGCTAGATTAGCAGGGTCATATATGTGAAGAGTATGCCAGCGTGCACGGACGTACACTTACTCTCGCGATCGGTAAAATACGCTGGGTTTTCCATTGAAAACATGCGAGACCCGTCCGTGCAAGGTGGCTTTACGCTCAGATAGCCGTAAGATGTCGGTGTGAAAACGGACGAGACCTGTCCGTATACGGTGGCGTACACTCTGTTGTGCGCCAGTTATCAGTGTCTCAGAGGAGATCCGTCCGTGTACGGTGGCGTACGCTCAAGTGTACGCCACTCCCCTTTGTCGATCTTTGTGACCGTCCGTATGCGTATGTTTTGTGGGTGGACTTTCGCTCGCCGTCCGCGTGCGGGAAACGTACGGTGATACGGAACGTACGTACGTTTGGCCGCCCGAACCAGAATAAGGCCCAAAGTGTCTGGTTTTTATCACCGGCCAATCAGCTCCTACCTGTTATTTTTCAAACCAAGCCTGTAACTTCACAGGTAGCAGCTGATTGGCCGGTGATAAAACCGTGACAGCTTATCACTTCACCAAGCTTAATAAATCTGCCCCTGAGTCCCCAAAGTCTGAATGGGGACTTTGACCTAAAATGGTTCATGTGATAACAAGTTATGTTTAGTCCTCTTCTTTGGAGATAAGGTTTTTTGTATATTCTATCAGTCCTTTGATATGACCCCTTTGAAGATGATAGAATGACGATTTATTTTCCATGCATTTGTTGATATAGGGGCCATGTAAGGAGTTTCAAATGTGATCATATTTAATACCCAATAACTTGTAAATTTTGTGTGTGGATATAGATTTTTTTATGATGAAAACATTTTATGGTGAATGCTTTGGAGAAATATTGAGGGACCATATCCCAGATTTTTTCATGAAGCATACAATTTATATTAATCTGAGGAATGCTGCTAGGGAAAATTAGAAGATATGTTTGGAGTTAAAGAATTATATAAAGGCTATCATTATTTTTAGGTATACTGTTGCTTTTAGAAAACCCAGGAATGAGCATGAAAGGGAGGAACATGCATATAGAATTTTTGAGTACGATAATAGGGACCATATGACCACCTCCACCTAAGCCTTGACAAAGATCTCAACGTAGATTGAAACGCGTTGGTCGGCAGCGGGTGGACGTCGTCACCGATTTCATTTAACAGAGGATTTGTTATTACCTAAGTGACGCCTATGCTCATCTGTCCCCCTATATCAAAGACGTTTTGAAACGGATGTTTACTGTCTAACTGGAAGCCGGTACCACTGCTGCGGCGGCAGGGACGGCTCTCAAGTGGTCTGGCTATAATTGACAGCACAAGCCTGCTTGTTTTATCCGCCCACATGAAAATCTTTCTGAGGAGTGGACGTTCAGTGTCTAACTGGAAGCCGGTTCCATGGCTGCGGCGGCAAGGACGGCTCTCATGTGGCCGTGTTAAGACTGACAGTCCAACAGCCAGTACAACACAAGCCGGGGACCTGGAGACGGGAGTAGAGGTACTCATTAAATATTCAATATTCCTACCCCGTTCTCGTTAAATGATGTTAAGCATACACTCACATTAGGATTGGAACCAATGTTTTTTTTTATTGAAAATAATCACACACAATCCCATTCATTCTCTTTCAAAATGTTTACAGTGGCGTAACTACAACTATTGCACCCCCCCTGCTGAAATTTCTGCAGCGCCCACCTGCAACCCCCCCCCAGTTAACCCCCCACCACCCAGTAAAGTTAACCCTCCCTTGCCTTACCCCTCCAAAATCCGCCTCAGTAGGTACCCGCACCTTGTCTGTGGTCCCGGCTCCAGTTTCTTACAAAAACGGACCATCACAAAATGTCCACCCCAACATGTTTTTTTGAAACATACTCAAAAGCTTTCTGTTGTATGGGCGGTGGACATTTTGTGATGGTCCATTTAGATAAGAACGAAGCAGAAGCCAGGAGAGGACAGGGGAGACAAGGTGCGGGAATTTGCTACAGAAGCGGCAGGTGAGGTCCCGGCAGGCGGCAGGGGCGGTGGCAGCGGCGGCAGCGGCATTACAATAGCCCTGCAGACCCCCGGCTCCCACACCTACACAGAACCTCCCCGCCACCACGGGGTCTGCGGGGCTATTTTTACGCCACTGGATGTTTACCAGTTATATGAATATGAGTCAAGTCTAACACTGTTCTCCTATCACCTTTAGGAACTATCAATTGTTCCACAATATTACAATAAACCTTGATGTAATGCCATGTGGGGGTAGGTCAGCCTACTACCCAGTTTCACTAGCTTTCCATAAATCCGTTCTCTATTCTTTCTAGCCCTCATTAGAGTGGGGTCTTTTAACTGCTCTGGGTAAAGGTCTCCCTACTTCAAGGTCAGACATACAAGTGGAGAAATATCTGTTTGCTATATTGCATCATACATGAAATCATGAACAAAGTCAGCAGGGACTATTGTGGTCTCACATGGGGTTACTACAGTATGTTTACTTCCATGGTATAATAATACTGATATGCAGTGGCGGCTGTTACCCTAGCAGAGGAGGGGGGCTGCTGCATTCTGGCCCCCCGTCTGCTGCCTTCGCGCTCCCCACTGCCATGCTTCCCGCTGCCACGCTCCCCGCTGCTGCCGGTCCTGGCCACCGATCCCCTGCACGGAGCCAGAGCATGTACATTAACTTAATACATACTGTGCATGCGCTGGCTCAAGCCTCCATGGGCTGCCTTTGCAGCAGCCCCCGGAGGCTTAATCAGGTTCCCGGGTCCGGCGCATGTGCAGTATCGTCCATGGTACTGCGCATGCACAGAACCCGTTTTTGGGGCTGCATCACATTTGCACACAGAGAGGCATCCCGGAGGGAGGGTACACCTCCCAATGGGACTGCCTTGAGTGACTGACAGGTTGGACTTCCAATAGGAAGTCATTGCCAGTCACATTGAAGCCAGTGCAGTCTGGATTCACTTAGGCAGAGATGGTTTTTACCTGGAGGGGCTGCATCCCATAGGTAAAAGCCGCCACTCCTTATATGTTCCCTGAAAACTCACCTCTCCAGGCTAGCTTATCACATTCCAGAACCACTCACTCAACCATCATAAGCTTCCCTATCCAATTATATGCCCACTGTACAGTCCACACATATCCTCCACATATCTTCTCTTTCTTCCCATTTTCTTCCTTCTGACCCTGGTTCATCAATGCTGGGATGTGATATCAAGCAGCCTACCTAGCACCCATGCAATCCGGCGGACAACTATGCAATAGATAGCACCTATCCTTATGTATCAATGCCTATTTCCCAATAGATTTTTTCCTTCCTTTAGGAAGTGGTCAGCTTGTATAGACCATGTAGCAACATTCATGGATGAATTTTCAGACTGGTCTGGTAGCTGCTGCAGCGCTTCTCTTAATGCCTCTATATTTTCCTCGATGGCCACTTGCTGTTGCCTTTGGGCCATCTCTAAGGCCAATAGTTATCTGGTATTTCCCTGGTGGTTACCTGTTGAGCCTTCTAGCTGAGCCAACGCATCCTGCAGCAAGTCCTTAGTAAAGTCCTCTGTGTTATCTGGTGGTGTTGGAGTTTGGCATAACGTGGCACAGTTTTTCTTTTTACCCAACATACCGTATTGTCACTTTCAATTAAAAAAACAGATATGCTAGTGTTCTGTACCACACCCTGGTACAAAATAAGGCTACTCCTTTAGGATGACCCAATTCTACCTGTCATGGTTTTTCTGGCGGATTCCCACACCCTCCGGCTACTTGGTACTATTCTGTAATTGCTATAATTATTATTTACCGCCACGGTCTGCAAGATGTTGAAAGCATTAATTAGCCTGATTTATGTTCACACACAAATAGTTTATCTGACTTTCGTATGTGACATTTCCAAGTTATTGGAACAGAACAATTGTCTGAAATCAGTATTATGCAGCTTTGAAAATGCAAAATGCAGTGCAAGCGGTTAATACATTCTTGGGAGTCAACCTACATATTAAGAATCGGGGGAACTGGGGCCACTGAGAAAGCGGGAAAGTCTTTGTTCAGCCAATTCCATTTTCCCTTGCTACTAGGCCGGCTTACACTGCTTTACCTGAGCTGATCCATACTAATGCTAGGCAACCTGATGCGCTGATCTGCTATGGCTAGTGACCAATAGCTAAGCTGTATCCAGCCCCGGTGCTGTCAGTGTGTATTTTGCTGAATATCCGGGCTCCCAACTCCTTCTACATGGAGAAAGGTAAGGTAAGTGTACTTTACCACACACACAGCAGCAACCTCCCCTCTGCAACATCTTCATCTCAAAGCCGCCCAGTGTGTATGGACCGGCGATGAGCGGTGAGTGCTGCTGCGCGCTCCCACATCATCGCCAGGACAGCAGATGAGCGGCTTTGAGGACGGCTTTACATAGCACTGCACTATGCAAAGCCGGAAAAGATACAAAGATAAGCAGCGCTAAAAATTAAACACTGATTTTATGAGCCCATAAATGATGGCATGAGTCCCCAAATGGTCATCCAGAGGGAGAAGAAATATGTTGCAGTGTCTTCCCCAACCCAGTATTCCTGGATTACAAACCTGAGTATCCTCATCTGGACCCATTTCCATCATTTCCAACTTGGGTACAATTATTTCATCTATCATCATCCATAGGAGATCGAGGACTCATTTCCTGCATAAAGATCTTTCAATTTTTATTTTTTAGGCATATTTGCAAATTTCTCATGTCCAATAGAGGTCAGTGCCGCCACCAAGACAATATATTCATTAAAATCTAATATATCATCTTTATTTTCATCCAGGTCCTTTAGAAGTTTGTCACAAGCGTCCTTGTCTTTCGCATTCTACAACAGAACAAGACATTGTATTACAATGCAGACAATTAGCAGTTCATTCGCATTAACATATGGTTAATATTGTCATCTTACAATGGCAAAGATTGTCAACTTCAACTGGGCAACAATATTTGCCGAAATGATACCGTGTTCATTCATTTTTTAAAAATTTTGTGCTGGTGAAGAATGAAGTCTGACGATGACAACTCAAAATATTTCCGAATGAAGGAAAAGTTGTTTGCCAATCAACCGCTGTTGATCCGTTTGTCCACCCACATGATTGCACAAACGAGAAACTGAACATGCTGCCTAAAGTTTACCAGGGTGTCAAATTGGCCAATGAGAGAGCTGAATTAATAATGCTGACCATACAGACTTAAGAACATTGTAAAGGACTGACAATATACTTAGTACTGTTGAGAGAGAAATATAAGTGGAGCAAAGCTGATCTGATTAGAGAAACCCACTGTAGCTATTATGCGAAAGTGCAGGAGAAGATTAAAAGGGTCTTCCAGTGGATCTATTATTGCAGAGGTTCCCAAAGGCTGTGATCAAGACACTCTGATGGTCTAAGCCAGGCATGGCCAAACTGTGGCCCTCCAGCTGTTGTGAAACTACACATCCCAGCATGCCTTGCCATAGTTTTAGCATTCCCTAATAGCAAAACTGTGGCAAGACATGATGGGACTTGTAGTTTCACAACAGCTGGAGGGCCATAGTTTGGACATGCCTGGTCTAAGTTATAAAGATATACCTTATTCACAGACTGTGTAATGGTTAGCATTACTGCTGCACAGCACTTAGGTCATGGGTTCTGTTCCCACCATGGCCCTGTGTGGAGTTTGTATATTCTCCCCATGCTTGCGTGGGTTTCCTCCTGGTACTACGGTTTCCACCCACATTCCAAAAATATACTGGTAGGTTAATTGGCTCCCAAGAAAAATGAACCCTGGAATGAATGTGTGTGTACATGTGGTAGGGAATATAGATTGTAAGCTCCACTGTAAAGTGCTACGGAATCTGTGTGCGCTATATAAATAACTGGTAATAATAATAAATAATACTGACGGTTACATCCAATTGACTGAGATTCTGATTAAGTTACCTGTGGTCAAGCATGGATATACTTGAAACCTGAACAGTTATGGTGCTTTGAGTTTGGGAACCTCTGGACTATTGTACAACCAATTTTAGGCAACAAGCTCCAATGGTGCTTCTCTCGGCTGAAACAGCATCACATCAATTGTATAGATTTCTAATAGCTCCAAATACTACTGCTACCCATCTGGGTAAAATAAACAACCTTCATTCATTGTTAAACTGTATGATATAACTATTTGTCCCGCTAGAGGTTTCCATCTGGGCTGCATGCATTTGTTTGTTGCATTCAGGAATAATGATGGCTGTGTCTAAATTCAGTATATAAATACCATAACACTAAATCTATATACACATTTAAAATGTTCCCATCGAAAAAAAAACCACAAGAAGCTGTTACAGTACATGTCGTGTCTCTCATCTGTCAGCATTGTGAGCGACCTGGGAAATCCCTTTCTTGCTAAACAGCAGCCGACCATTGCGGAGGCGCGGTACAGGGAACGCAGGAAAGTCCAGACCTTTGGGGGCGTGGTGGCTGCCTGACATCTCACGCAGCCGCTGCAACCCAAATAATGCAAGGCTGTGCAGCCAGGAGGCTACTGGTGATGTGCAAGAATTTGCATTACAGGGCGGCCTTGCCCTGTGCTAGGCGGACGTCCACAGCCTACAGCCATAGGCTGCAGTTTTGTAAATCCTCCCAAAACTACAACCCATTCTGAAACAGGCCCATAGTCCTATTTGCATTGTGGGTCAGAAGCATTAGGAGCATCATTTTTACAAATATTGCAAACTCTGCCTCTAAGTAAAATCATTGGGAGCAAATTAATCATTCTGAAAACAGGAGTCCGAGTCTATTAAGCTTCCGGCTACATTGCTGCATGTACAGTAGGTTTCCTTGGGAGACATCCGGAGTCACAGCAGATAACAGTATTTTCCATTATGGCTGATATTCCAGTCAAATATAGGGTCTGACTCCACCTCATTCGATAACCCCTGGGTGGCCAAATTGAATGATAATTCTATTCTTCCAATTTTAGGTTAAAAGGCAAGATCAGCTCTGTATGTGGCCCCTTTATATATGTAATATTTGACACCCAATGATGGCAGAAAGAGAAGAATGGGCACAAGGTGACATAAGCAGTATGTTCTTCGGATGCAGTGGTGTATCAATATCCCCCACAGACCCAGTGCTGTCTTGGAGGTGCTTGGTGGCTTGTGGGCGCCAGCCGTCTGTGGGAGCTACTGCTACTGCTACCACTGCATGAAGTTGCCTGGCATTGCTCCTACTTGAAAATGTCCTTCCCAAAATAGCTGCAGCCTCATACGGCACAGTTACTATGGATGATAGAGGAGTGTGGCGGCCATTCTGGGAGTGACAATCGTAATGGGGGCAGAAGAGAGAGAGAGACCTTGGCAGCCTCCAGAGGACAGAGAGAACCCCTAAAACAAGCAAGTTGGTGGCCGGCGAGCAACAGAGGGGGTTGGTCAGGAATTGGCTGGTCATTGGGGGAGGAGTTGATTGGCTGGCAAGCGGGGGTGCAATATTCATAGTCACACTACTGGTAGGATGAGACATACTCTTGCAGTCCCAAGCATGCCATTTTGTAAGCACTATGGGGGTTATTCTGGTTGGTGCGGTGGAACCGTACGCGGTCGGATCGTTTTTTTTTTAAAATCTGTGTAGCTTTCGAAATGCGCATGTGCGGCAGTGGCGGGCTGGGCAGGGGGGCAGGGTGCCAGTTGCCCCCCAGGCCAGCACACTGTACCTGTTTGGGGCCGCAGGTGTGTGCTGCGCTTGCACAGTCATGTGGCCCGGAGGCTTTGCAGCGTGTGCTCCTCGCTGCACGGATATCTCTGACAGCCGTTCAGTCTGTTCAGGGACACACACAGTGCAGCCAGGACGGAGCCTATACAGCTGCAAGACTTGATTACTAGGGCCAGCCCCTCTCCTGGGAACAGCCACCAATGAGCTGAGCTCCCATACAGGCTGGCCCCTCCCCTCCTGTGTCCCGTCCTCCTACTGTACTCTCCTCCCGGGCAGCATGATACACTAGTTTGCAGGAATCTATGATCTGCAAACTCTCTTTGTTCTAGGGAATAGGATTGCCACCTAGCAACAGCTGGTGGGTTATGGTGTAAGCCTCCCGACATACGCTGGAATGGTATAGTGAAATAAAATTTTCACTTACCTTACCACAGCCAGGGGAGTAGGGAGCTTAGCTGCTGATGCATGACATGTGCACAGGCAGTGCACATATACTGCAGGTCATGCAGGTGCACTCTAGTCACATGCACCTGCTGTATATAAGGCTAAGCTCCGCCCCCTGAGGTCAGATTTTACAGAAGCTTACAGATGGCAATCCTAAAGTGGAACAAGAGAGAAATACCATTGTATGCATAGACCATTGTATGCAAAAATAAATGTTAACTAGAACATTCATAACGAACATAGATCAGATCTGAGAAACTCTACGGGAAGGAGTAAGAATGAAACTGGGTTGGACTAGGAACCAACAACTGAAATAACTGCCATGCTGTATTGTAGCCAGGCATGTTATAAACTGAGGCAAACTTGTGAGTATAGCAGAGAAGAGGAAATAATTAATTTCTGATCTTTAGGTGACTGCACTTGTTGCTTCTTCTAGGCCTTTGGAGTGCCTTGAATCAAAGGATAAGTTAGGTATATAACCGAACCTTAGAGAGAACAAGCAGCAGACCTAGCAAGGTACTGGGTGGGAAGGGTGGGAGCTGTTGCTAGGTGGCAATCCTATTCCCTAGAACAAAGAGAGTTTGCAGATCATAGATTCCTGCAAACTAGTGTTTGTTCGTCGGGAGGCTTGCCACCTAGCAACAGCTGGTGGGTAGACTACCACACACCTGGTGGTTGCTCTAAGGAACGCAATTCTTTGAGAACCAGAAGGCCTCCAGTAATGTCTAAAGAAAGTCCAAGCGGATGAACAATGTGCAGCTTGCAATACAGGCTGAAATGGTATGCCTCTAGCAGCCATTGAATTAACTGCGTCACAGTGAAGGGGATGGCCTCTGAAGTGGAGTGTCTATTCCAGAACTCTGTATGGTGGAAACTATACACTCCCTGGTCATAAAAAGGTCTGGCAGGATGAAAAATATTCTGGCATGTGAGAGAGAAGTTTGTTTGATGTCTCTCCTTACAGGTACTGTGAGGGATAAGTAAGTGGATTGGCAATCAACTATACAAAGATCTGGATCTGACTGGTCTCTGACCAGATCACATTCCACCAGAGGTGTGTGCATGGAACTTGTTTTTGTGTGTCCCCGTAGAATAATAAGGAAACCCATTGGCGTAGGGGTCATCCAGGTTCAGATATGTGGTTTGACGAAAACTCAGCCCCTCTGGCTGCAAAGGCAGGGGCTAACAGTGAAGCTAACTTCTTTGAAAGGCCAAAGATACAGTATCTGCAGATGGTGGTATAGTGGCCAAGAAGTACAAAAAGGGATTAATGTCCCACCAGGTAGAATGCCATAGCATGGTGGGCTAGCTAGAAAGAATCCTTTAAGTATTCTTATTCTCTGAGGCCTGGGATAAGGAGAGCTAGAGTCAAGCCATATGAGCATATCTTGGCATAAGCCAAACCTGTTTCGAATGTGGTGGCAAGGAAGTCCAGAGTTATGCTAGGCTCGGAAAAGGGGGCCTGAAGAAGGAAGGTTAGAGGACTGTAAGGCTAGAAATTCAATTATGGATTGATATCTGGATCTTATTCTAGGCCTAAAACAGGCAAGGCGTGGAAAAGGCAGAGAGGTTGGGAATGGTCTGCAACCTAGTAATGTTGCAATCCACATACAATGTGGAAGATGTTTCAGTAGGTCTGTGCTGCCCTGGAAGCAGTCTGTAGATGAACCTAGAGGAAGCCCGGAACCTTGTGAAAAAGGTTGATAAAGGGAACAAAACTCTGGAGGGCCAGACAGAGTATGCCAGAAATATTTGGGTATTTTGGACACGTCTGTTTTGATTTTGTGGATGACCCACAACCGCAGAGCCAGAGGGAAAAAGGCATATGAAAGTGGAATGTCAGCCCGCGAAAAAGGACATAGCATCCATGTGGAGAGTCCCTTGATATTTGGATATGAATGTCAGAACTTGTACGTTTGATGGTGTTGCAAACGTATCCACTTGTGGGTGACCCAAGGTCTTTGCAATTCTGAGAAAGATCTCTGGTGTGTTATGGCAGCAGTGGGATCTAAATCTACACCTCCGAAGGAACTGGAGAGTCGCTCAATCCACAGTATGACTGGTTATGTATAAGTAAATGGCTATCTTGTTTAACTCTTCTTGTATGCATGTAGCAAACAGGAGACTGGACCGCTGTACTGCCCACTTCCAGGCATTTATTGCCTGCTGACAGAGAATGCAAGATCAAGTGCCTATTATTCTTTTGAGGTAGATAAACAGTGGTTTTGTTGTCCAGACAGAGCTGAACTGAATTATCCCGTGGGTCTGAGGGAAATACAGAGGATATAGCCAATCTGGCAGCTCTTAGCTCTGAGATTGATATGAGCTTTAGAATCTCAAGCGGTCCACTTCCCTCCTACTGTATTGCACTGGGTGAATGCCCCCCAGCCCATGAGGGATGCATCTGATGTGATGACTATGTCTGGAGTAGGAGGTAGGGGAGATCTGGAATAGGAAATGTTTTTCAACTGTGAATCTCCCTGTGAACTATGGGAGATAGTATCATTTTGTCTGTCCTAATCCTGTCAAATAAGGGATGATAGGAGGTTCTGGAATTCTCTGCATATGAGAGGTACGTGGAGAAAACCCAGGATCTGAGGCTCTCATTTTCCTTATCAGCCTAGCCAAGTCTCTCAGTGAAAACTGAGCACCTAAGAAACAGACTTGTATGGCGTTCCACTTGTCTGAGGGAACCGCTATTGATAAAGAAGAGGAATCTATCAAAGACCCCAGAAAGACAACAGATTGGGAAGGTATTAATACAAATTTCTCAAGGTTCTTATGAAAACCTAGATGCCAGAGGAGCGACAGGATAAGATACCTGGGAGAAAAGGGGGACAATTGTTCTGCATGCACTACCAGGAGATTACCTAGGTAGATAATAACAGTGAACCCTTTACTGTCTGAGGTGTGTAATTGCTGCCTTCATGATGCATATGAGTATGTAAGGGGCATTGGACAGTCCAGAATCCATTACAGTCCAGTTGCATGGAACGTCTCTCCACAGGGAACTTAGCAGCCTCCTATGATTTGGATGTTCCAGTATCATGTTCAATGCCTCCTTCGGGTCTGTTTAGCTACAATGTTTAGCTTGGCCCAGCCTAAAGGGTATATCTGCTAAACCCTCCATATGGAAAGACCAAGGTTTCATATATATTCAGTACTGGCCTATATGAAAGGTCCTGTTTCCTTACAGGGAAATGGTAGCTGACCCAACCTATTTGCAATTGTCTGCCGACTCGATCTAGCCCTGCTAAAGGGCCAGGGACATTATTTATCCAGCATCCAGAACTAGTGTTCCCTGGATGGGAGCATATCTGGTTAGGAAAAGGAACAAGGGGAATATGCCCCTCCTCCCACCTGTACATGGTAGTCCGCCTACAGGAGGCCAATGCTCTGGAAAGACAGGGAGGAATCCTCTGTCTTTATTAGGATGATATTCACTTCACCTCTCGTGACCTGTGTCTGGGAGAAGCCTCCTCTGAGCACTCTGTGGCTGTCACATTGCTCTAGGTTCAAACTGCTGGCTCTAACAGAATGACCCTCCTAGCAAACAGGCCCCTTGAAGGGCTGGGGACTTTAGCAGAACTTAACCTTGTGTATGAAGTCAGGACTGAAAGATCAGAATTAGGTTTGGGACATCCACTGATGCAGGAGCTACATTACTGAGATCTGCACTTGCTTGCTGGCAGTTCTGCAGGCATTTGAAATAGAATTAAAGGCCTGGCCAATCATCAGGGTAGCTCTATTAACAGCTTTCAATAGGGCCATTTGGAAGCAGGGAATCTAGGGAGTTCGCTGGAACCCTTTTTACTCTGCGTTATCCAGGGCAAATAATACTGGCCCACAGTGTCAGTTACTATGAACTTTATTTATTTTTATTTATTTATTTTTTTTGCAGCACTTTTCCCCCCACTTGTGCTGAGAAAGCAGAGTCAATCTCTAGGGTAAAAAGGGCAGGGATTTCAGGAATGCCCAGGTGTTACAGAGAACAATCTGTCCTCCTTAATGAGGGGCTGCAAAAGCCAGCTGGGTGAATTACTACACCTCAAGCACTTGTTCAGGGCAGAGTGTGCTGTGTATAGCATAAATGGGGCATTTCACTTGCCAATGCCACTCAGGTCATTTGCAAATCACTATATTCACCCCTGTGAGAGGATTCACTGGATCTTGTTACATCCTCCAACTCACAAGCCACTCCCTGTGAGTTAGCTGGGGACTGTGTACTGTGGTGACTAGTCCCTTTTCTGAGCACTAGTCCCTGTTATGAGCTTGTTGTTGAGCATACTGCCAGTGACAGGCAGGAAAATGTGCTGGCCATGGGCAAGAGAGGGTGGTCTGTTACAGACCTCTCAGGTATTCCTACTGCAGGCAATACCTGGTAAAGAGATGTTATTGCCTGAACAGGCATCTCTTGAAGAAACATGAACTGTTGTTTGTTTATTTTTGTGCCTTTCCACAACACTGTGAGAATAGGCAAGGGGAGGAGGAGACTCTGCCTGTCTGGGCTCTTCTTTCTCCTTTTACAGACCTCTCAGGTATTCCTACTGCAGGCAATACCTGGTAAAGAGATGTTATTGCCTGAACAGGCATCTCTTGAAGAAACTCTGCCTGACTGGGCTCTCCTTTCTCCACAGAAACTTCCCTGCTGTCTTCCGACCTGACAGGGTTAAATAACTTTCTCCTCTTAAATAATACCTCATTCTGTGAGGAAGAGGAGGTATAAGCAGCCACAGCCATGTAATGTTTGGAGGGCCGTTTGTTTTGCTGAAGGATGGGGATTTTATTAGTCTGTCTGTAGCAGACACAGACACAGCTTCCTCCTTCCTTCAGCGCTGAGGTAAAATCTGACCTCAGGGGGCGGAGCTTAGCCTTATATACAGCAGGTGCATGTGACTAGAGTGCACCTGCATGACCTGCAGTATATGTGCACTGCCTGTGCACATGTCATGCATCAGCAGCTAAGCTCCCTACTCCCCTGGCTGTGGTAAGGTAAGTGACAATTTTATTTCACTATACCATTCCAGCGTATGTCGGGAGGCTTACACCATAACCCACCAGCTGTTGCTAGGTGGCAAGCCTCCCGACGAACAAATGAATGCAGCTCCCTCCCTTCTCCACCCTGTACAGAAGCTGCTGCCCCCCTTGGTGAGTGCTTTAGTGGAAAGAGTCATGTGTAGGGATATGTGGGTGGGAGCTGTTTATTTCTTCATTAAATGTGTGTCTGACTTTATGTGGAAAAATTTGTGTCATTGTTTTATACATTGGGGGGATGTTATCTTGTTTAGTGTGTGTGTGTGTGTGTGTACTATGTATCAGCATGTGAGTGTAATAATATATGTGTAGCTTGCATACATAATGTGTGTGTGAGTGTGGGGGAGTTATCTTGTTTAGTGTGTGTGTGTGTGGGGACTATGTGTTTGAATGTGAATGTAAAAATATGTGTGACTGTTGCATACATAATGGGCCTTATTCTGGTTGGAGCGGCCGGGCCGTACGCGTACGTCCCGGGGTTTTTCATGATCTGCGCATGTGCAGATACGCTAATGCGCCGGCGCGAACACTCCACAACGCTTACGGCCGGGGTCTCAACGTGCGAAAAAACCTGTACGCGAGTGTACGGGTAATGGGGCGGCATAGGGGCGTGTTGATAGGAGCGGCCGAAATAATGAGGGAAAATGGGCGTAAATATGGGCGTACACGGGGGTGTGCACCAAAAATGAACGGTGCTACTACCGCACGATCGACTAAGGCACCGTTCATTTCGGACACCAAACAGGCGGCCGCCAACCGCCAGCTCAAACCACCCCTACAGATACCGCATGCCAGCGTGCGCCTGAGTTGGCTAATTAACGCTGATTACTACTCAAACACATACACCTGAATGTAATAAGCAATGCTGCAGTCTATTAAGTCCAAACCATGATTTCACTACCTGCAAGCCACACACACAGCACGCAAACACATTGGAAGCTTATGTTTCTATACTTCTCCACAATTAAAGGTTTGTTTAATTTAAGGTAAGAATCTTTTTATACGCTAAGGTAGGTATTTGCTAAACAGACACATTCACTACGTGCTTTCATAGACTTTACGCAGTAGCACACTCAATCTACACAAGTCGACATGTGTCAACGTGTTCACTCTAATACTAACATAGGTTTTGTATTTAGGATACAATAACATAAACCACATCTAACACATACAAAGGATGTTTCAGCAATGTTTTAAGCCCATGACCACTATTTTGCACATTAATTAATTCAATCAATTAATTAATTTTCATAATTATAGTTGAAAGGCAAGATTTGCAGGTCCATATATATGAAGGGTATGTCAGCGTACACGGACGTACGCTCACTCTCACGAGCGGTGACATAAGCTGAGTTTTCTATTTAAAACAATAGGGACCCGTCCGTGCAAGCCGGCGTACGCTCAGATCTCCGCAAGAAGGCGGTGGGAAGACGGACGAGAGACGTCCGTAAACGGCGGCGTACGCTAAGTTGTACGCCTGTTGTCGGAGTGCAAGGGCTGGACCGTCCGCGTACGTTGCCGTACGCTCATTTGTACGCCACTCCCCTTCTACGGTATTTCTGCCCGTACGTAAGCGGCTGATTTGTGGGTGGACCTAACCCTAACGGCCGCGTACGGCTAGCGTACGTTAATGGCGAACGTACGCACGTTTGGCCGCTCCAACCAGAATAAGGCCCAATGTGTGTGGGGGGAGGGGGGGGGGGTTGCTGGTATTTTCTTTATTATATGTGTGTGAGGAAAAATACATCAGTGTTGTTGTTGGAGGGGGGGGGGGGCTTGTTTTTGTGTATGTAACTAATTGTGCATGTATTTAAGGGGCGGGCAGGGCCGTAGCCCAGACCGCCAAACCGCGGAGGGTGCCATAATCGCCATACCATCCTTCTGTAACATGGTATTAGCAGCGACCCGCTAGCCCTCTGTACAGATGGGTATGTATTTTAGTGATGAGTTTAGATGGGGCAGTTGTGTACAGGGGTATACACAGTTAATTAGTGTAGCTTATAGAGGGGGTCAGTGATGTAGTGTAGGGTATAGAGGGGTCAGTGATGTAGTGTAGGGTATAGAGGGGTCAGTGATGTAATGTAGGGTATAGAGGGGTCAGTGATGTAATGGTGGGCATAGTGGGGTCAGTAATGTAGTGTGTTGGCAGGTATTGTGGGGTCAGTAGTGTAGGGGAGCATATAGAAGGATCAGTAGTGTAGGGTATAGAGTGGTCAGTAATGTAGTAGTGGATACAGAGGGGTCAGTAGTGTAGTGGCGGGTATAGAGGGGTCAGTAATGTAGTAGTGGATACAGAGGGGTCAGTAATGTAGTAGTGGATACAGAGGGGTCAGTAGTGTAGTGGCGGGTATAGAGGGGTCAGTAATGTAGTGGATACAGAGGGGTCAGTGATGTAGTAGTGGATACAGAGGGGTTAGTGATGTAGTAGTGGGTATAGAGGGGTCAGTAGTGTAGTGGTGGGTATAGAGGGGTCAGTAGGGTATAGATGGGTCAGTACTGTAGGGTATAGAGGGGTCAGTGATGTAATGTAGGGTATAAAGGGGTCAGTGATGTAATGGTGGGCATAGTGGGGTCAGTAATGTAGTGTGTTGGCAGGTATTGTGGGGTCAGTAGTGTAGGGGAGCATATAGATGGATCAGTAGTGTAGGGTATAGAGTGGTCAGTAATGTAGTAGTGGATACAGAGGGGTCAGTAGTGTAGTGGCGGGTATAGAGGGGTCAGTAATGTAGTAGTGGATACAGAGGGGTCAGTAATGTAGTAGTGGATACAGAGGGGTCAGTAGTGTAGTGGCGGGTATAGAGGGGTCAGTAATGTAGTGGATACAGAGGGGTCAGTGATGTAGTAGTGGATACAGAGGGGTTAGTGATGTAGTAGTGGGTATAGAGGGGTCAGTAGTGTAGTGGTGGGTATAGAGGGGTCAGTAGGGTATAGATGGGTCAGTACTGTAGGGTATAGAGGGGTCAGTGATGTAGCGGAGGGTATAGAGGGGTCAGTACTGTAGGGCATAGAGCGGTCAGTGATATAGCGGAGGGGTCAGTACTGTAGGGTATAGAGGGGTCAGTGATGTAGCGGTGGGTATAGAGGGCTCAGTTATATTTGGGACTTACTGTATGAATAGGACTCCATTATTTTTCATTTATTTTGTAATATATTGTTTCCTACACTAGATGGGTTCTGTATACTCACTGGGGCAGGGTGCACCAAAGGCAAAAATGTGGCCAAACCTTTGAAAATCCGTATTCAGCGGTCCAACCGCATTTCTCGTATACACTGAGCTCCTGAATGGGATACATTCTAGAGCATGGACTTGGTGGGCATTGCCATCTGTAAATGGCATTGCGTTATAGAAGCCTATGGGCTTCTTTTTGCAATATGTACTGAATGGGATTTAATCGGTCTCCTCCCAGTGCCCATGCAGTGCGTTTATCTGACGCATGCGCAGAAAGATGCAGTGTTTTGTGTTCTACTTGCTGGTTTCTTACAGGCGGTATTCTAAGCCCATTCCTGCGGATTAAGCAAACCAGGCCGCCAACACTGAATCTCATTTCATGCGCTGGTAGAAAAAGCGGGGCCACTGTCTTATGTTTGCCCCCTAGGCTGAAAGTTGCCAGCCAGCCCCTGATGTGCGGCGACTTCACACCCGCTCACGGACGGGTCTCTCCGTGCAAAAAAACCTGTCCGCAAGACCACCGTTATTGTGGGCGGCAGGTGTGCGTTTTTATGGGAGCGGCCAGAATAATGAGGAAAACTGGGCGTAAACATGGGCATACACGGGGGTGTGCACACAAAATGCACGGTGCCACAACCGCCTCGATCGGCGAACACGCTGTGCATTTTGGCACAAAAACAGGAGGACGCCAAAGAATGCTCATGACCACCTCTAGAGATACTGCATGCGATCGGACGCTGAGAGAGGCAGATTGCTGGTTATTCTATGTAGCTCCATATACGCCATTTTGTATGCATCATATGTAATGTAATGTGTTCTCATTATAATTAATTAGTTAGTTTAAAAGTTTTGTTACCTTGAAGGAGACTCGTAAATCTTTTATGATTGGGGTACAAAGCTTATCTGTATTTCTGGCTGTACACCCAGGAGATGTGGGGGAACCAAATCTCAGTAGTGATGTGAACAAGCTGGGGTGTGCCAATTAGTTAGTAGTGATTTGTGTATAGTTATGAAATGCAATTATATGTGTGAAACCCATTCTGTAATAGATAAGAAAACAAATAAATGTAAGCTAGACTAATATACTTCAGAACATCTCTTTGACACTCCAGTGTGTGTCTGTGTCAATTTGATTATTCTCCTGCTAGCAGTAAAGGAACACAGGTTATTGATCAAATCCCGGAGACTAAGGACAGGCAGTTGGTAGAATCCCCTCACAGAAGGTTCAGGATGGGGAACACCTCTAACATTACATGGTGCCGAAAAAACCCTGGGAAAGCTAAGAAATTGGACGGAGGAATGACCAGTATCTGACCAGAGATCCCAACAAACGTCAAACCGCGGTAAGTAACAAATTGATAAGCGATTTTCGCCAATTGTTACTTGACGTGTCTTGATATCTCTGCCAGAATACTTATTTCTCTCTGATTCAAGCGCTTCTCAAATTGTCCTGCCTCCTTGTCTCAGGGAAAATGTTATAAGGGAAAATGTTGAATATTGTCTGATTGTACCATTTGTTATAGTGATAATTGTTGCCATACAGTAGGTTGTATTTGTGTTTTATGTTTACAAAGACAGAGGCAAATTCAAAATGATAAACGTGTGATGTAATAGATCTTAATAGTTTTTTTTAGATCACAAAGTTCATATGGTTGTAATTGCTGTGATGGTAGTTTGAAGTGGTTTGTGACAGGCAGGAGAAAAGAAAATTGTATATTTATAACCAGAACAGAAAAAGATGTAACTGGTTTTAAGAAAGTA
Source organism: Crinia signifera (assembly GCF_055691185.1). Lineage (NCBI taxonomy): Eukaryota > Metazoa > Chordata > Amphibia > Anura > Myobatrachidae > Crinia > Crinia signifera. The sequence continues at coordinate 55,627,917 of NC_139217.1, forward strand.
GATGGTCACCAATACCCCATAAACGGCATAAGAGCATGTGTCATTAAAGGAATCCTGACTACAGGATATCACGGAACAGTCAATTTAAGAGAAGGAAGGTATAATAAAGAGACGAACCAGGCAGAATCTTTTGTCCATACTCATTATAAAAATATAGCCGATCAGTTAGTGGAAGACTGTGAAGCGGAAGGTATAAAATGATTATAGGTGTCATATAATCAGCAGGACAGAAGTAAACTGTAGTGCCAGCAACCCATTTTTCAATAATTAATACAGTACTGAAAAGTGGTACCAGGATTATTATTTGTTTATTTTTTAAAAAATAAATAAAAATAAAATAGTATTAATAAGTTGAGAAAGGCAAAATGGGAACTTCTAATACCAAGGGTGGACGCACCCCTGTGGAAGTAATGAGAGAAGAGATAGGCCCACATGCAGTGAAGGGAAAGGAGAGAAAAGGAGCAAGGCCAAAACAAGTATACATTGTGACCGAAGACAAGAAAAAGTATGTAGCACAGGGGGAAAGAAGGAATTTTGTGAGTCCATCCTCTGGAAAGTGCTTCTGGTGTCAGAAATCCGGTCACATGAAACGTCACTGTAAGCAATACAAGTCCTACATGGAGAAGAGAAGAAATGGCCCCAAAAATACAGGACCAACAAGCTCAGACTGAAGTTTGGGTGCCCCAGTCAACAACATTTATGCACTCCCCTCACAAAGCAAATCAGTAGAGGGTTTTGTGAACATCACTCTACCAGGGGGAGAAGAGATCTCTTGTTTACTCGATACTGGGGCGAGCAAAACAGTGATCAGAAAAGAGGATATTCCACCTTCCCTCATTACAAACAAACCAGTAACAGCTCAAGGTCTAACTGGAGAAGAAGTTCACCTGAACAAGACAAAGAAGATGAATATTCAGGTGCAAGGTCACCCACAAGGAGTACCAGCAGAATTCCTAGTCTCACCTATATGCCCAGTGAACCTGTTGGGAGCAGATCTAATGCAAAAACTACAAGCAAGCATACTGTATCGCGGGGACAAGATTGTATTTCAAACTGCATTGAAACCCCAAGAATACAACCAGATACAAGCAGCTGTCCAGATATTCCTCTTGCAAGAACCAGCAGAGAAGACAGCATTTGAATCTTTGTCACATCTAGGAGTTCCAGACAAGGTATGGGCAAAAGGGAAGAACGATGTAGCGAAGATGAATGTACAGCTGATCATCAAGCCAAATACCATACCAGTAGCAATACACCAGTATCCTCTAAGCAAGGAACAATATCAAGCTCTGGGTACGCAAGTGAAGAAGATGGAAGAATTTACAGAGGCCATGTCTACGATACTGAAGAAAGGGGGACCTCTATACCCCCATGAAACCAATTGTTACAGTATGTGGATGATCGACTCATAGCCACAACAACCAAGAAAAAGTGCGAGGAAGAAACAGTAGCACTACTCATATTCCTATCGGAAGAATATTGCAGGGTAACTCAGCACAAGTTACAATATGCACAAGAAAAAGTAATATTCTTTGTACACTGCATCTCACATGGGACCAGGCATCTCACCACAGAGCGAGTGAAAGCAATCCTAGACGCCCCATTCCCAGACACCTTGAGAAAGAAAAGGGCATTTCTAGGTTTAACCTCGTATGTAAGAGACTGGATACTGGGAGCTTCATCCCTCATGCAACCCCTCTATGATGCAACCAAGAAAACAGTAACCCAATTTGATGAGGAAGGACAAGCCCAAGTGGAAGCAGTTGAACAGATCAAACAAGCCAGCTGCAATACTGAAGGAAAAATGTGTTGATGTCATTCTAGATCACACCCTCATCATTCAAGTTCTACATGCAGTGACAGAAATACTGCAACAAGCTTCTACACGGCATTTGAGTTCTGCCAGACTCACCAAGTATGAAGTAGCCTTGCTATCTGCAAGCAATGTGACTATCAAGCGATGCACAGTATTGCCACTCTACTACCTATTGATGATGAACCTGACGGTTCAATAGAAGGGAGAGTAGAAGAAGATACATATACCTCAAAAGTGGAAGAGGAGGAAGATACCTCGAGACCTATAATACATGACTGTGTATCCATGATGAAACAAGAAGTGCAACCTGATTGGAAAATTGAAGAAAAACGAATTAAATAATCCAGTTTTTTTTTATTTTTACACCGATGGATCCAGTTATTATGTGGATGGACACCGATATGAAGGATATGCAGTGGTATCCACAAATGATGTAATGGAAGCAGAACCACTCCCAGCCGGTACCTCAGCCCAAGCAGCAGAACTAACAGCTCTGACAAGAGCCTTGGAAATGGCTGAAGGACAGTCAGTGAATATCTACACAGACTCACGTTATGCCTGGGGTGTGGCACACGACTACGCATCCATGGAAAAGAAGAAATTTCCTTACTGCAACAGGAAAACCCATCAAGAATGGAGAACTGATCCAGAGATTGACCAGAGCCTTACAATTACCAAAGCAGAAGGCAGTCATAAAGACAAAGGCACACACCAAAGAAGACACAGAAGAAGTAAAAGGGAATGCTTTTGCAGATGAACAAGCAAAGAAAGCAGCTGTAAAGGAGAAGAAAACAGCTGGAATATATGTCCAAAAGACAAAGGCAGAAATTGATATGAAGATACTCATCAGACTACAAGAACAAGCAAAGACAGAACACAAAGTATGGGAGAAGATGGGAGCCCAGCAATCCTGTGTGGGTCTTTGGAAAAAGGAAGAAAAATGGTGCCTGCCAAGAACACTATATGCACCTATGATTCAAGTAGCCCATGGACCAGACCATAAAGGCAAGGAACAGATGACTAAGACAGTTCAAAAATATTGGCTGGCTCCAGGCTTCTATGTGGCAGCTAAGAACTACACAGACCAATGTTGGATATGCGCAGAAATCAACCCAGGAAGACGAACCAGGACAAGCATGGGACACATGCCAAAAGTATTTTTCCCCTTCCAAAGACTCCAAATAGACTACATTCACATGCCTAAATGTGGCACGTATGAGTACGCCCTGACCACTGCCAAAAAAGATAATAGCTGAAGTAGTTTGCAGAGATGGGATACCAGAAGTAATAGAATCAGACAGAGGTAGTCATTTCACAGGAGAAATAATGCAGAATATTATACCCGAATCAAGAGACTTAATGGCACTCTGAAACCAAAAGTCCAAAAAGCCATGCAAGAGACTGGCAAAACATGGGTAGAATGCTTACCCCTGGCCTTATTTGCAATAAAAACAACTCCAGGAAAAGAGACAGGATATTCTCCATATGAGATCCTATTTGGAGTTAAACCAAAGACAGGATGTTATTTTCCCCAAGAATTACAGTTTAAGCATGGGAACATGACAGCATATGTGAAGTCTTTAAATGAATATTTAACTGATTTGCATTCTCAGCAGGAGCCCGGCGGCAGATGACTACATTGCATCCCAGCGTATGTCAAGAAACATTAAAGCTGGAAAAAATATGTTTGAAACTTTTAATGTAAAATGATCCTGAATCTTACCTCGAGGAACCCAGGCAGTTCTTTCTTGAATAAAGTCTTAAGTTCCCCTTTGGACAAACTGTTCTTGTCACCATCAGTACAGGCATATTTGTCAAAGACATCTATGATCATTGCCATCGCTGTCTCCAATTCTGTCATTCTTAGAAGTAGTCTCTGGAACGTCTTCTCAGCTTGTTCAGAGGTTCTAGGCAGACTGTAATGCTACAGACTCAGCTACTATTTATATAGAACTGTAGGACATGTCTTTCTGGTTGAACTGTAATCTTTATCACTATGTAAACATTATTCTGGCATCCTGTAGCTAACTGGTATACTGGGTGTTACCCTCACACAGTGCCAGATTAAGCATTCGGAGGGCCCGGGGCACTTTAGACAGGGGGGCCCCCTTGCACTTGTCATTACTTGCCGCAAACTGCATGGGAGAATATTACACTGTCAAAACACAGAGTAAAGGCAGTATAAACTTGGTCAATGGGTAACAGCAGGGGATATATATATATATATATATATATATATATATATATATATATACACACGTGTGTGTCAGGGCGGCACTCCAAGGATTTACAAATCAGACCAGACACCACTGTGTCTCTTGCCAACGCTTCAAATCTTTACTAGATTTTTCGCCAGGGATAACAAGCATAAGAATAAAAGTTACCTTAAATAGAAGAAGACACCCGTGAGTTCAGCCCCCGTCAGCCGCGTGAAGCAGGTCTCACCGTGATTGCGTCACACGCACACAGAATTTCCTGCCTGTGGACCGCAGGCCGCTTGTCACCCTAGCGCCTGGAACGCAGCGGCAGCTTCCCCGTTTCCATGGCAACCATCTCCTGTGCCGTGCATTTAGATATGGAGATCTGCTGCTGGCTGTAAGGACAAAGTAGAAAGTGCATAACTATTACCAAAAAGCTTAGGACTAAAAATACAAATACAGTAATGACAAGTCATTAAGTAGAGTGGAATGAGAACAATGGGCTTTATCTAGTTCTTATATAGTCCAACATCTTAATCCGGGTACAACTAATGAACTGACTCAGCACTCCTAAAGCATTTAGAACTAAATAAATCGGAGAAAATATCATACATAAACTGTAAAGGCAAATACTTCATATAGAGCAAAAAAAGAGAATAAAGGGGGATGGTTTCACTTGTTGGCAAAAAAAGTTCAAACTGCCTGTATGGAGTTAATAAAAGAGGCAAAGGATAAATGTTCATTTCATTCTCGGGGGGCCACTGTGTCTAAACTGGATATCCAACGAGTTTCTCTTTGGAGTAATAGTTTATCGCGGTCTCCACCCCTCACCGATGGTTCGATTTGATCAATGATTTTGTACCTCAGTTGGGCCAGTGAATGTCTAGCGGTTTGAAAGTGCCTGGCCACAGGCTGGTCTGTTTCTTTACCTTCACATGCTAGTCTAATACTAGATCTATGTTGTCCTGCACACTCTCTGAAGGTGCAGGTAGTTTTGCCTATATAGGCCAGTCCACAAGGACATTTAATAATGTAGATGCCATACCTGCTTTGGCAGGATAAAATCTGCTTAATTTGACTTTTTTGGCCAGAATGCGGATGCGTGAAGAATGTGCCAGTCTCCATGTGTCGGTAAGTGGCACAACCCACACATTTGTAGCAGCCCGGGTGCCTAGAGAGAAAATGGTCAGGCTGTGTGTTTGTACTGCTGGTAACATCGTTTCTCACCAACCAGTCTTTGAGGTTCTTTCCACATCTCTGGCAGTTGAGTATCTGGGTATTTTCAAATACGTTCAAATTAGGATCGGTAGCTACTATTGGCCATAGTTGTTTAGTGGTTTTTGAGATCTGTTGACTTGCTGTAGTAAAGGTAGTAACAAACGGGAAAATAACCTGGTTTTTTTTGTGTGCTTGTTTTAAGACAGTCACTGCGGCTCTTACTGAGAGCTTTCTTCTTTGCTGCCAATGATTCATTTCTCCTATATCCTCTTTGTACAAATTTCTCCAATAAGATGTCCAACTGAGCTTCAGCTCTTGATTCATCGCTTGCAATTCTGCATATCCGCAGGAATTGTGAAAATGGAATGCCTTTTTTCATTGAAGTTGGGTGGTGACTGTTGGAGTGCAGGAAAGTATTCATATCGGTGGGTTTGATATATACGTCTGTGGATAGACGATTAGCTTCTTTCGATATAAGGACATCTAAGTAATGAACCTAATGCTCACTGCATTCGTAAGTAAATTTGATGTTTGAGTCCATTTTGTTGACAAGCACCATCTGATTTTCAAACTCCTGTTTGGTTCCTGTCCAAAACAGCAGGATGTCGTCAAAAAATCTGGTAAAGAATAAAAATTTTGACTGCATCATGGGGTTACACAAAAATAGCTTTTTTTCAACTTGAAACAGGGGCGGATTGGCTCACCGGGAAACCGGGCCGTTTCCCGGTGGGCCGGCACATTTTAAAGTAGAAGCGGCCGCCCACGCTTCCTAACAGGGCCGCCGCAGTATCTCTGTGCTTGGCCTCGGCACTGTGCCCTATTTGAAGATGGCCGCGGCCAGCCTCAACAAGTCCCAAAGTTAATATGGCCGCGGGAGGGCTGGTGCGCATGCGCGGGTGCACACAGCTGCTCCCGCGGTCCGAACTCCGGCGAAAGGATGGCTGCCTGCGCTGCCCACGTGAGGATCCCAGCAGCAGTGCGCAGGACTATTACGCGCGTTGGGCTGGATTCAATGGGTGGGTTTAGGGGGGGGGGGGTTCATATGCAGTGTGTGTGTGTGTGTGGGGGGGTATATGTGTGCGTGTGTGTGTGGGGTATATATGTGCATATACAGTCTATGTGTGTGTGTGGGGGGGATGTGTGCATATTCAGTATGTGTGTCTGGAGGGGTGTTCATATACAGTGTGTGTGCGGGGGGATGTGTGCGTATACAGTGTGTGGGTGTTCATATACAGTATATATGTGTGTATATAGTATGTGTGTGGGGGATGGGTGCGTATACAGTGTGTGTGTGTTTATATACAGCATATATGTGTTTATATAGTATGTGTGTGTGGGGGATGTGTGCATATACAGTGTGTGTGTGTGTTCATATACAGTATGTGTGTGGGGGGATGTGTGCGTATACAGTGTGGTGTTCATATACAGTATATATTTGTGTGTATATAGTATGTGTGTGTGGGGGATGTGTGCATTTACAGTATGTGTGGGAGGGACGTGTGCGTATACAGTGTGTGTGTGTGGTGTTCATGTTCAGTATATGTGTGGGAGGGATGTGTGCATAAACATATATTTGTGGGGGATGTGCGTGTGTGTAAATAGTATGTGTGTGTGTGTGTGTGTCGGATGGGGGGGAGTTGGTGTATATACAGTATGTCTGTGTGTGTATATAGTATGTGTGTGTGGGGGATGTGTGCATTTACAGTATGTGTGGGAGGGACGTGTGTGTATACAGTGTGTATGTGTGTGTGTGTGTGTGTGTGGTGTTCATATACAGTATATGTGTGGGAGGGATGTGTGCATAAACATATATTTGTGGGGGATGTGCGTGTGTGTATATAGTATGTGTGTGTGTGTGTCGGATGGGGGGGAGTTGGTGTATATACAGTATGTCTGTGTGTGTATATAGTATGTGTGTGTGGGGGATGTGTGCATTTACAGTATGTGTGGGAGGGACGTGTGTGTATACAGTGTGTGTGTGTGTGTGTGTGTGTGTGTGTGTGTGTGTGTGTTGTTCATATACAGTATATGTGTGGGAGGGATGTGTGCATAAACATATATTTGTGGGGGATGTGCGTGTGTGTATATAGTATGTGTGTGTGTGTGTCGGATGGGGGGGAGTTGGTGTATATACAGTATGTCTGTGTGTGGGGAACGCTAAGCAGATGTGCCCAGCTCACTATTTTTTCTGTGCTGTGTCTCCAGGCTTCCTTGTCCATGTCTGCCATGCTGTCCGCCACGGATGTTACTGGGAGAAGTGTGTGCTTACATGGATATCCGGGACAGATTAGCGCATCTACTGTAAGGGACTCCCTGCCACAAGATGAAACTCAAGCAGGTGCAAAGGGCAAGGTTAGTACACTACACTACACTACATCGCCCCTGACAGCCCAAACCATATACCCCACATCCCAACCCTAACCATACACCCCACCCAGGCAGCCTAATCCTAACCATACCACCCCCTATAGCCTAACCCTAACCAAACACCCCCCCTCCACACACACAGCCTTACTCTACCCATACACACAAACACAGTCACAGCCTAACTCTAACCATACACACTCCCGCAGCCTTTTGCGATTAACTGCGATTAATCGCAGTTTTATACAAAAAATTCAATAATGTATTCAAAAGTAGTGTATTGCGCACTTTTATTAAGAACTGCTATAGGAAAAACAATGCAATAACATTTGGTTTGCCAACACTTAGTAGAATGTGCTTTTTCACAGCAGTATTTACTTATACTGTAGCATTTAAAAGAATAAAATACTTCTAATATTTCCTCCCAACATGACCCATGCCTGGAGGGACAAACTACTCTACTCCTGGACTTTCCTCTTAGTTTATGATTGCCATTACCTGTTTTGAACAGGTTAGATCTAAGACAGGTGCTTCACCACAGATGATGGTAATCATAAATTAAGAGGAAAGCTCAGGAATAGAGCATTCTGTCCCTACAGGAGAGTGTCATGTTGGGAGGTATGCTTTAACATCAACATTAACATGTAATATTTCTTTAGCATTAATGTAAAATATAAATAAAATAATAAATTGTAAAATTATAAATAAAACCAAAGGTATTTGCTAGCTTTTTAGAGAAATGTTACCTCCAGAGTCCACGATCATAATGTAGCAGTATAAACAGTGTATGGGGCAGATCTATTAAGCCTGGAGAAGGGGATAAAGCATACCTTCCAACATGCCCCTCTCCAGGAGAAACAGAATGCTCTATTCCTGGACTTTCCTGGATTGCCATCATCTGTTGTGGAACACCTTTCTTATCCATTATTAACCTGTTTAAAACAAGTGATGGCAATCATAAAATAAGAGGGAAGTCCAGAAACAGAGCATTCTATCCCTCCTGGAATGGGTCATGTTGGGAGGTATGGATAAAGAAGTGATAAGTGTAAGGTGATAACGCACCGGTCAATAATTATGGATTTTACAGGAGCTGACTGTCTGGTGCCTTATTACCCTGCACTTATCACTGCTTTATAACTTCTTTATCCCTTCTTCACACTTAGTACATCTGCTCCTATGTACAGTAGCAAGTGTCCCTGTTAGAATGAAGTGGTCAAGCACACCAAAAAAGAATACACAGATGGGATTTACTGTCCATTCCTCCAACTAGGGTACATACCTAAAAGATATCTGTCAATCTGTCTGTTGGGAACAAAAATCTTGTAATGTATTTATTTATTAACAGTTTCTTATATAGCGCAGCATATTCCGTTGCGCTTTACAATAGCAGACAGTGAAACAACAAAACAGGGTATTTACAGACAGTCAAAATGTAGGAGGGCCCTGCTCGCAAGCTTACAATCTATAGGGAAATAGGCATTGATACATAAGGATAGATACTGTATTCTTTATTGCATCGATTCCACCAGAACGCAAGGTTCTATGACTGGTTCTGGAATTTGATAAGCTTGCCTGAAGAGATGAGTCTTCAGGGAACGCTTATAGGTTTGGAGACTGGAGGAGAGTCTTATTGTGCTTGGGAGGGCATTCCACAGAGTGGGTGCAGCCCGAAGAAAGTCCTGCAGTCGGGAATGGGAGCGGGTAATGAGTGTGGATGAGAGACGCAGATCTTGGGAGGAGCGTAGAGGTCGTGTTGGATGATATTTTGAGATAAGAGAGGATATGTATGTTGGTGTAGTTTGGTTTATGGCTTTGTGTGTAAGTAAAAGAATTTTGTATTGAATACGGTAGAATACAGGTAACCAATGAAGTGACTGACAGAGTAGCTTTGCAGACGATGAACGTCTGGCTAGGAAGATTAGCCTTGCAGCTGCATTCATAATGGATTGTAGTGGTGAGAGTCTGTATTGGGGAAGGCCAATAAGGAGACTATTGCAATAATCAATGCGTGAGATGATGAGAGCATGGATTAGAGTTTTTGCAGTGTCTTGTGTAAGGTAAGGGCGAATTTTAAATATGTTTTTTAGGTGCATGTGGCATGATTTTGAGACAGATTGAATGTGGGGTACAAAGGAAAGTTCTGAGTCAAGGATAACACCTAGGCAGCGAGCTTGAGAGGTAGGAGTGATTGTCATCTTCTCAACAGTGATAGAGATATCAGGTTGGTAACTACTATTTATTGGCGGAAATATAATTAATTCTGTTTTTGAGATATTAAGTTTGAGGTGGCGAGATGACATCCAGGATGAAACAGCAGAAAGGCATTCAGAGACACGCTTCAATACAGATGGCGACAGGTCCGGGGAGGATAGGTAGAGCTGAGTATCATCCGCATACAGATGATACTGAAATCCAAAGGAGCTGATTAGTTTGCCAAGAGATGAGGTATAGATTGAGAAAAGCAGGGGACCTAAAACTGAACCCTGAGGTACTCCAACTGAAAGAGGTAGCGAAGAGGAGGTAGAATCAGAGAAACGAACACTAAAGGAGCGGTTAGAGAGGTAGGATGAGAACCAAGAGAGGGCTGTGTCTTTAAGACCTATGGATTGTAGTGTTTGTATGAGAAGTGTGTGGTCAACAGTGTCAAAAGCAGCAGAGAGATCTAGAAGAATTAGTAGTGAGTAGTGGCCTTTAGACTTAGCAGTGACCAGATCATTCACAACTTTAGTCAGTGCTGTCTCTGTGGAGTGTTGGGCACGAAAGCCTGACTGATGCGGGTCCATTAAGTTGTGCGAGTTAAGAAAGTGTGTGAGGCGAGTATAAGCAAGTCTTTCAAGTAGTTTGGAGGTGCATGGAAGTTGAGAAATGGGACGGTAGTTTGAGAGAGAGCTTGGATCCGAATTCTGTTTTTTCAGAATCGGAGTAATAACTGCTTGTTTGAACAATGAAGGAAAGACACCAGTAGAGAAAGAGAGGTTACAGATTTTATTTAAGATTGGAATGAGCACAGGAGACAGAGATTTACTTATTTGCGAGGGTATAGGGTCAAGAGGAGAGGTAGTAGAGTGGGAGGCAGAGAAAAGTGCAGATACTTCATCTTCATTTGTGGGATCAAATGAAGCAAATGCTTCAGAGGGCTCAGGTATGGAATTGAGCATATCACCAACTGAGTTGGAGCATACCAATTCATCTCTGATCTTGTCAATCTTATCCCTGAAGTAGGAGGCAAGATCTTGTGCATGGATAGTGGTTGGTGGCTTGGGTGAGGGAGGGTTGAGAAGGGATTTAAATGTATTAAAAAGTCGTTTTGGGTTAGAAGCTTGAGCAGAAATGAGAGTTTGGAAATATGTTTGTTTGGCAGTTTCCAGGGCATTACTATAGTACTGGTAGATATTCTTATATGTAAAGAAATCCATTGGACTGTGAGATTTACGCCATTTACGCTCAGCTTTGCGTGAGATATTTTGTAGGTGTCTCGTTAATTTAGAGTGCCACGGTTGGCGTCTAGGCCTACGTGGAGTGTGGTGGGTAACTGGAGCCACTTCATCCAGGGCTGTTTTGAGGGTTAGGTTTAGGTGTGATACCGCCATCTCAGGAGTAGTGAATGCAGAAATAGGAGCAAGCTGTTGTTGCAGTGAGGAGGAGAGTACTTGAAAATTAATATCATTAATATTTCTGCGGGCTTGAGGTGGATTAAAGGATTTCTGTGTTTTTGGGTTAGAAGTACTAGAGGACAGCATGCAGGTGATAAGGTTGTGATCTGAGAGAGGGAAAGGAGAATTGGTGAATTCCGACACTGAGCACAGCTTAGTGAATATCAGATCAAGACAGTGGCCATCCCGATGAGTAGAGGAGTCAGTCCATTGGGAGAGGCCGAGAGAGGAGGTTAGAGAGAGTAGTTTGGAGGCATGAGCAGCAGATTTTGGGCTATCAATAGCAATGTTGAAGTCACCCATGATGATGGTTGAGATGTCAGCAGAAAGGAAGTGAGGGAGCCAGGCAGAAAAATCTTCCAGAAATCGTGTTGGCTGCCCAGGTGGGCGATAGATAGCTGCAACACGCAGCGAGAAAGGAGTGTAAGTTCTGATGGAATGTACTTCAAATGATGTGAATGTGAGTGATGGAACCTGTGGTATAACTTTGTATGTGAAGGATTGGGATAGTAATATTCCAACCCCACCTCCTCTGCTGTCACCAGGCCTGGGTGTGTGTGTGAAGTGGAGAGCACCGTGTGACAGGGCTGCAGAGGAGGCTGTGTCTGATTGTGAGAGCCATGTTTCTGTTATAGCCAGCAGGTTGAAGTTGTTTGAAATGAAGAGGTCGTTGATGGATGTTAATTTGTTGCCAACAGAGCGTGCATTCCATAATGCACATTTTAGTGATTTGGGGGATGAAGGGAGGCATTTGATGTTTATGAGGTTAGCTGGATTACTATGTTCCTGAGAGTTAGGTGCCTGTGAGCAGGGCAAGCAGCTGGGGCCTGGATTAAGTGAAATGTCACCAGCTAATAGAAGCAGTAGAGAGAGATAGGTGTAGCTGCAGGTGGTTTGTGAATGTTGTTTCTGGCGACAGTTTGTGGATGTTATTGTCAATGTAGAGAGATATGTAAAAATCTCATGAGTGTTAATAAGAGGAGTGTGAATAATGGAGGCAGAAATGTGTATAGAGGGCTGAGCTTCAGGGAGAGAGAGAGAAGAGACTGATTTTGAGAGAAAACCATGGAGAGCGAAGCAGAGCAATAGTTTATAGTACATGGTGTATTTGAACAGTTCTATAGGCCAAGAGTTATATTAGGCTTGTAATAGTTAATACCAGCTATGAGAGCAAATAACAATCAACAATCAACCATTTTCTCCCAAACATTGGAAAACATACAAAAACAATTGTTTGGAGAAATTTTTTTTTTTTTTTTTGAAAATATATTTATTCAGAGTCAACAATAAAACGAGTACAGACTTTGGTATGTTCTGGCATCAGACATAATGAAAGAAACAAAACATTTTCGAGTAACATTAGATTTGCCTATGGCCAGAGTTACAATTAGTACATTGCTAACTCATCAGTTTTCTATTAAGGGGGGGGGGGGGGGGTGGTGTGATTATGTTGTTGGTATAGGGAAAGATGAAAGGAGGGGGTGGGGGGGGTGGGGGGGGGGAAGGGTATCATGGTAATATACGTTGTATGAACATTCTTGCTGCAATAAAATCTCACATTAATCACTCTATACATTGTGTATATCAATTGTTTTATAGATGTCATCTCTCAATGATTGCGTGCGGCTGTCGATGAATGGGCCCCACACCCTGAGAAATCGTGTGGGGGGTGTGCCTGTATGCCGAAGTATATCGTATCGGTCATAGTATAGGTATTTTAGAAGTAGGGATTCCACTTCCATGATATTTGGGATGTGGGGTTTGATCCAGGCATTTAGGATTGCCTTTTTTGCCACCGTAACTACAAGGGTCAAGATGGGGATTAATTGAAGTTGGGGTGGAGTGAGGGCCCATTCATCAAAGTTCGCAAATAGGAGAGGTATTGGGTGTAATTGGACCTGTAGTCGGAAGTTGGAGTTGATAAAGTATATGAGTTTATACCAGAATCTCTTAATATATTTACAGTTCCAGAGGTTGTGCAGGTAGGTCGCCGTTTGGTGTTTACATTTGGGACAAAGGCCTGTTTCGTCCTGTACATAGTGGCTTCTTTGCTGCTGGGTAATATACGCTCTATGGAGCGTTTTTATGTGTACCTCCTGTAGGATTGAGGCTTTCAGTGTGCGTATAGTGCTGTGATAGTATTTGTATAGAAGGGAATTATCGTTTATCTGAGGGAGGTCTTGTGTCCATTTGTGTGTGATTTTTTCCCAGATTGGTTTTGCTGGTTTTTCAGCTATAGCATTGTATAGGAGTTTGGTTTTGTATTTGTTGTTCCGTCGGGTTAGGGAACTGTATTGTAGGCAGGGACTTTGCGTAGTGTCTTAGCTGGTGTAAAGCGTAGAAGCTATCCGCTGGGAGCCCATACCTGTTTTGTAGTGCCGAGGTTGCCAGTAGCTCTCCTCCGGGATCGAATACCTGTGAGATGGCCTTTAGGCCTTTGTTTTGTAAGCGATGGAATATGGAGCTGTCCACTCCTGGTGAGAACATCGGGTTTCCCCAAATGGGGAGCCAAGGCGATGAACGAGGGTCGTGACCCTGAGCAGCAGAGACCGACCACCATGCTGTGTGTATGTCCTTGAAAAGGATATTGTTGTAAATTCGTGTGGGAATGTGTTTTTTGGGGGTATGTATGAGTGCTCCTGGTGAGTAGGGGGCGAACATGGCACTATCCACGTGGAAGTCGGAGAAGTCACTCCTTTCCAATAACCATCCCATAGCAAATCTGCACAATAGTGTTTTGGAGTATTGTTTTAAATTCGGGATATTTAGCCCTCCCAATGGTTTGGGCAGGTGAAGCTTGTGCAATGCTATTTTGGGCTTTTTGGCGTTCCAAAGAAAATTTGTCAGCAAGGAATTTATTTTGAGAGTGTCTCCATTTTTCAACGAGATGGGGAGCATCTGCATGACATACATCAATTTGGGCAGTGTCATTGATTTTATAACTTCGGTTCTGCCTAGCATCGATAAAGGTAAGTCTTTCCACGTGGATAGTGACTTTGTTATGGATTGGATTATTGGATCATAATTTGCAGAGTATAGTTGGCTTGGTTTTACAGGGATGTGGATTCCTAAATATTTAATCTGTGTTTTTTGGATTTTTATATTACAGAGGTTTGTGTCATCTGGGAAGGAAGGAGGGGTGCCTCTCAGGGTCATTAGTTCTGATTTGTGGATATTTATTTTGTACCCAGAAAAGGATCCGAATTGCTTAATGATGTGGTATGCGTTGGGTAGGGAGTGTTGTGGGGCAGTGAGGAACAGCAGCATATCATCTGCGAACAGAGATACTCGCAAGTCTACAGAGCCAATTTGGATTCCTTGGAATGTAGGGGTCTGTCTAAGGGCTATCGCTAAGGGTTCTAGGGCCAGGGCGAATAGGAGTGGGGACAGGGGGCAGCCCTGTCGGGTGCCTCTTAGTATTGGGAATGGTTCTGATAAGATTCCATTACAAGAAATTCTGGAGGCAGAGCCATTATATAATGTTTGTAATAAGGAGATAAATTGTTCAGGGAAAGAGAACTTGCGTAGGGTGGTGTAGAGGTGCTCCCAGTGGACCATGTCGAAGGCCTTCTCCGCATCCAGTGACAGTACCGCCAGCGCGGGGCCCGACATGTCCCACTGGGAGCATTGTAGCACTGACAAGACCTTTCTGATGTTCATCACGGGATTTCGTCCCATGACAAATCCGGTCTGGTCCCCGTGGACCAAACTGGGGAGTATTGGTTTCAATCTATCTGCCAGAATTTTTGTGAGTATTTTGTAGTCTAGGTCTAGTAAAGAAATAGGTCTGTAGGATGCGGGGTCTGATAGGTCCCGACCTGGTTTAGGTAGGACTTTGATCGTTGCCGTGTTAAAGTATAGAGGGGCTTGGTCATTATGTAGTATAGAGTTATAGACTTTGACTAAGAGAGGGGCGATTTGGGGGGCTAATAGTTTAAAATATTCCGAGGTCAGTCCATCTGGACCCGGGGCTTTGCCTGGTTTAAGGCCTGCAATGGCTTTTAAGACTTCATCAATCGTGAAATCTGTGCATAACGTTGTAGAGGTAGAGGGTGGCAAGTGTGGGATAGGGAGTTGATTCCAGAATTGTACGGCTGCGTGCTCGTCAGATGTAGGAGCAGCATATAAGGATGTGTAGAAGGCGTTTAGGGTCTGGGCGATTTGGGCGTTAGTAGTAGTAAGTGAGCCATCTTGGCGTTTTAGGGGGTGGATTGTAGAGGGCGATTGGTGACCTTTAAGGAGGTTGGAAAGTAATTTACTTGACTTATTGCCATATCTGTGGAATTTGGCGTTAGCAGCAAAGGTGTATAGTGCCTCAGACTTGACAAACAGTCCCTCAAAGGTAGATTGGGCTTGATTGTATTTTCGTTTTGATTCCGGGGATGGGGAGGATTTAAATTCTGTGAATGCATTTGTTAAGTCAGACTGGGCTTGGGCGAAATCTAGGGCTATGGTTTTCTTTTGGTGGGATGTGTGAGCTATTATGGCTCCTCTTATTACTGTTTTAGATGTTTGCCAGAATAGAGTTGGGTTGGAGTCCATTATGTCTCCATTGTGGTGGGCATAATCTGCCCATGTTTTTTGCACAACGGCTTTTAGGGATTCTGAAGTTACTATATTAGATGGGCATCTCCATGAGATAAAAGAACTCTGTTCATGTGTGAGTCGGAATGAGATCCATACCACAGCATGGTCTGATAAGCTTATGGGTTCTATGTGGGTCAGGAGGATTTTTTAAAACAAATTGGTTGAGGCTAGGATATAATCAATTCTGGAGAGCGTTCCCTGTGCGGCAGAGAGGCATGTGTATTCTCTGTCAGTGGGGTGAAAAATGCGCCACAGGTCCAATAGGTGGAGTTTGGTCGCCAAAGCTGGGACTCCCAGATTTGGCAGTTTTCTTGTATTAGGGAATTGCCTGTCTAGGCCTGTGTGAGATATTAGATTTAGGTCTCCACATAGTAGGATAGGGAGGTGCATATGTGGGGTGAGTATTTTTAGTATGTTTTGGAAAAAGGATTTGGTATATGTGTTTGGTGCATAGACGTTGAAAAGTATGTATTGTGTTTGTGCAATCGTTAGGCGTGTGAGGGTATATCTACCATCTGGATCGGAGTAAAGTGTGTCAGCCGTCAGTGGCGTGCGTCTCCTGCTCAGGACCACGACCCCACGCGCCTTCGAGTTGTACGATGCTGATGATAACACCTGCCACTGGAGAATATTGAGCTTGGCAACCTCCGCTGGTATCAGGTGGGTCTCCTGTAAACATACAATGTCTAAATTAAGTTTATTTAAATACATTAACACTTTTTTGCGTTTTTGTGGGGAGTTGATGCCGCCCACATTCCAACTACAAAGGGTTAGCGTCGACATCTAAGTAATAGGGGGGTGGAAGGGTGTATACACTTTTTTAGAAGACAGGAGTCTTGTTCTATATATATCAATATTGCAGCATTGATACCTATTAGGGAGAAGGGTGGGGGGGAGAGGGGGAGGGGGGTAGAGTCACAAATTATAGATAGACTTCCAAATAGAAATATCAAAATTACAACAACCACCAATATTTTATTCATCGGTGGTATGACGGTGCTCCTTAGAACCGAGGAGCCCAAGTTATAACATAACATGGTAACAAAACCTTTTGTATCGCCCGCCAGGCGTTTTAACTGAACCATAGGTAGGTAAAGGTAAAAGAAAAAAAAAAAGGGGTGGGGGGGGGATAGGGAGGGTGTAATACTGCAAAGCAGGGAGTAATAAGGGTGGTGTAGTCATGAGTGCATTATAAACTACTTTAAGGTAATCATCGTTAATGACTGAGGTAATATTATCACTTTATAACACTTGTTAACTATAACATATGCGGATAAGAACTTGTTATTTAGCTCGGGTTCAGGGAACGTGTGTCCATGCTGATCCATAACCTTTCATATCATGAGCTTTGTGTTCATATGGAGACAGTGCGGTTGCGTCTTAACGGAGGAAGGCAAAGGTGATGGTAGAGAAGACAGTTCTGTCTCAGAACTTTGGTAACATTCTGAATGTAGGCAGTGTCCAGTGGTGATGGGTATAAAATATCCATGAGGAGGGGGGGGGGGGAGGTGAGATGTGGAAACAGATGAGACGTAGATGAGAAATGGGTGAGATGGGTGAGGTGCGGGTGATGCTTCTCCATTAGTCAGGGGTTGCTGCCCAATCAATTTGGTCTGCTTGCTGTGGGGTTGGGGGCGTCGCCTCTCGGAGGTATGCTTCTGCGTCTTAAGTGCGATAGAAAATCTTTATATGAGTTGCC
The DNA here is from genome assembly GCF_055691185.1 of Crinia signifera. NCBI lineage: Eukaryota > Metazoa > Chordata > Amphibia > Anura > Myobatrachidae > Crinia > Crinia signifera. The sequence continues at coordinate 55,645,452 of NC_139217.1, forward strand.
ATCAAAGATTCGCAGTCGTGCAGGGTATATCATTGCGAATTTCACCCCATCACGAATAAGCTTTGAGCAGGTCGGGGCAAAGTCTTTTCTCGCTTTAGAAAGTTCAGCCGAATAATCTTGGAACACTAGAATCTTGTGTCCCTGCCAGGAAATGTCTCGCACCTTGCGAGAGGATGTCCAGATGAGTTCCTTGTGCAAGAAGTTTAAAGTTTTGAAGATCACAGCGCGGGGTCTGGCGCCCTCCTGTGGCCGTAATGCTCCTAATCTGTGTGCACGTTCTATAATCAGATCGTTACATTTGTCAGTAATATGGAGTAATTCTGGCAGTGTAAATCTGATAAAGTCAAACAGCTCTTGCCCTTTCACTGCTTCAGGTATGCCTATCAGGCGCAGATTACATCTTCTCGACCTGTTTTCCAGGTCTTGTACTTTATTGTGAAGGTGATCTATTTCTTTATTTGCAGATTGCAGGGAGGATTTTAGTTCAGCTATATCAGCAAAATTAGCTCCCGCCGTTTGCTCTGTGGACTGGAGTCTGTGGTGTAGCTGATCTATTCTCCTGCTCAGGGTGTCAGTCTGTGCTTGCAGCAATGGGCCTATAGCTGTTCTGATGGCGTCAATCATATCCCCATAAGTGACTGGGGCGTCTGGGGAGGGTAGTTGTTGCAGCGACTGCTGGTACTCACTGTGCGGTGTCCCCAGGTCCCCTTGCGGGGTTTCATGCAGGGAGGGAGCGGAGTCCCTGGAGGTAGATGGTGAGGAGGATGGTGCTGCGCGGCGGGGGATGGCGTCCGGCGCCTGCTTGGGACCAGGAGTCTTGGTCTCTTTGTCTCTCCTGCGGCTCTGACTGATTGGCATTGCGCTGAAATAGCGCTTCATGCAGCGGTGGGGAGATGTAGAAGGGATGGGGATGACAGCTGGCGGGCTTTGTGGAGGCTTAAAGCCTTTAAAACGGGTGTTTGGGCTCCCGGTTATCGGAGCTCTGTTCCCCTGCTACTGCTGCATCAGGGGGCGGAGCTGGAAGTCTTGGAGAAATTTGTTATATCAATACATCGGATGTAATGAATGATGAATGACCATTGTCTGTTTTCCAGTGTTTGGGAGGAAAAGGTTGATTGTTATATGCCCTCATACATTACCAGATTTTATTCCCATTAGATTGGACAGATATCTTTTAGATGTGTAACCTACTGTATTTAGTCCTCTGCACCAAGCCATTTGCTAAGACACACCAGGTTATTTACATTTTCAGATGATAAACAAACTCTTTTCTTCTGCACAATATGACCAGAAAGAGAAAACAACCTTTCACAGGGTACTGATGTTGCAGGTGTGGCCAAGTACTTCTGTGCAATAGAGGCCAGCCTGCTGTGTGAGCCTGCGTGCTTGGACCACCACTCTAATGGACAGGACTCTGTACTGAAGGTGGGCTCCGCTCTGTATTGACGCACACTGTTCTCAACTGAATCTTCCTCTTGTTCAGAATCAGACTCTGATGAAGCAGCCAATAGGGCTAACTTTTTATTTGGTGGCTCTGATGTTGTTGCTTCCACCGGTTTCTCTGCAGCAAACCTCTGTTCCTTGAGTAAGTTGGTGACTGAGGCCCACACCTCATCCCTCTCAGGTCTGGGTATAAACTTGAGGTCTTTGAATCTTGGATCCAATGCGAAAGCAATCTTCAGATATGCAAGGTTGGCATTTCCCTTGCGTGTCTCCAGGTCTGTTATGAATGTAGACTTAAATTTGACCACATAGGCAGGGTCATCATCTGAGCTCTCCATGACCCAAGAGAGATGGCAAAAAGCAGGCAGAACCACAGAGCATGAAACATACTTTTCTCCTCCCAGAAGTTCAGTCACATACCTGCAACAGCAAAACAAAAATTCAAACCCAATTTGTTGGGAATGGGAGACCGGCATCCCAGAAGCCAGACCCCAGTAAGTATACTAAACCCCCTACCCATGCTATATTTTTTACAGACAGGACAGTGAGAAAATGAAATATATGATGTATGTAAAATATACCTGCAGGGCTCCAGCAGCGTTTCCAACCTCTGCAGTTTTTCCATTTCAGCTTTAGTTGGCATGGCAATCCTGGTGTTGTGTGTGGTGAGGACATCCCTCAGTGGCGGTTCATTTCTGCAGATACTTTTTGCCATGTCCAGAGTTGAATTCCATCTGGTTGGAATGTCTTGTATAAGCGATTCTTTCTTTTGTCCATGTTCAATTTGTTGTTTTTCTAATTCTGCAGCATTTGATGGACTGTGTTTAAAGTGGCCCACAACCTTCCTGCATTTGGCCAGGACATTGTCAAATGCACTGTTCTGTAAAGATACTGTGATAGACCGCTGGAGACTGTGTGCAGTGCAGGGGACGTGTTCAAAAGGCAGATGTCTTGCAGCGGCAATCAAATTTCTTGCGCTATCTGTGCTAAGTGTGCAGACTTTATCTGAAATATCCCACTCCTGTGCAACATGAATAAAATGTTCTGCGCATGTTTCAGCAAAATGTCTCTCTTCTGTTTTCATTACAGTCAGAGCATGTGAATGCAGCTCCCACTTTTCATCTATATAATGCACTGTAACTCCAAGGTAGTTATGGTTACCCAGCGATGTCCAGTAATGTGGTGCATGTTGTAACGCTGTCGCTTTTGTAGTCCTCTCCTTTTCATACAAGTCATGTATTCTTCTTGTGATGGTGCGTCTTGAGGGAGGCTCATATGTGCTGTCATTTGTTGCGATCCTAAGAATGTTCCTGAGACCAACATCTTCCACAATACTAATTGGCCTGCAGCACTTTGCTAGGTTATTTGTTAGCTTTTCTTGCTTTTGTTTATCTATACTTCTCCCATATGTTGTATCCAATGTAGTCTGCCGAAGCCTCAATGCACTGTTTGTTTCGTTGGGTGATTTTCTGGAATCAACGCTGTGTATTGCATTTAAATGATACTTTAAACTCGAAGTACTCCGGTGATAAGACAATTCAACGTTGCAGTGTTTACAAATAACTTTGGTTTTATCAACTCTGCCGTCTGGAAGAGATTTAAAATGAAAATGTCCATGTAATATTTCTGTTCCTTTCTCCATTTAGTCATTTCTGTGAGGGTTGAAATAATTTCTGTGAGGGTTGAAAAGAAAACATTAAAAAAGGGACATAAGAGCACTGTTACTGTATCATATGGAACAAAAAAATAGACTTTACACCCCAGTTTTGCTGTGCCACTGATTAATGATTAATGTCTTGCGAGCAGGGCCCTCCTAACGTTTAAGAACAAGAGTGTAAGAGAGCGCTTGGATTTGAGAGATATATTATTTTTACATATACCAGTTTTTAATATATAGATACAGACAAAAACATTTTTTCAAAAATTAAAAAATAATTTAATTATCAGTCACAAGGGTACCGGCCGATACCAAACAATTAACACATATAATTAAGAGATATCACAATAAAAATTGGGATAATTTTTTTTTTTTTTTATCCCAATTTTTATTGTGATATCTCTTAATTATATGTGTTAATTGTTTGGTATCGGCCGGTACCCTTGTGACTGATAATTAAATTATTTTTTAATTTTTGAAAAAATGTTTTTGTCTGTATCTATATATTAAAAACTGGTATATGTAAAAATAATATATCTCTCAAATCCAAGCGCTCTCTTACACTCTTGTTCTTTGGTTCCTTCTGATAGGATTGGTTATCCTAATAAGTCAGCAGCTGGATTTGACAGATCTATTAACAATTATAAATTTATATTGTCATTAGCGCTACTATTTCTCCCCCATTTTTTCCCTCCTAACGTTTGACTGTCTGTAAATACCAAGTTTGTGCCATCACTGTCTTCATTGTAAAACACAATGGAATATGCTGTGCTATATAAGAAACTTTTAATAAATAAAGGGCCCTACATAAGCTGCCGCAGGCTACAACTTTCATACCTTACCCTCAGATGATAAAAAGGGACATAAGACTACTGTTACTGTATCATATAGAACAAAAAAGTAGACTTTACACCCTAGTTTTGTGATGCCATTGATTAATGATTAATGTCTTGCGAGTAGGGCCCACCTAACGTTTGACTGTCTGTAAATAAATACCCAGTTTGTTCTATCACTGTCTTCATTGTAAAGCACAATGGAATATGCTGTGCTATATAAGAAACTTTTAATAAATAAAGGGCCCCTAGTAAGCTGCCACAGGCTACAACTTTCATGACCCTTTCCATACCTTAACCTCAGACAATCTCTGGTAGTTTTGCACGATGCTCCCGTTGCTGCTGGTCAGTAGTTGGGGAATTGCGCGTCTTGACGAACAGCCTTTGATGATGTCACTCTGTCCCTTCTTCAGTACTGCCACTCTCTCTTTTTTACCCAAGTTTGCTGGAATGTTAAGGTAGGGATTGGACACTGACATGCAAACTTTATAGACCTGCTTAGAAATGTGTACCCACCCCCATCCCCAGTGACATACAGTACCAACCCTATTACCCCACCCATAGTGGCTTGTACCCCTCTGGTATGGGGCTGCAGTAGCATCCTCCCCTCATGTACCCCTCTGCAAGAACCCCTCTGGTATGGCATCCTCCCCTCATGTACCCCTCTATTAAGGGGCTGCAATAGCATCCTCCCCTCATGTACCACTCTGTTATGTGGCTGCAGTAGCATCCTCCCCTCATGTACCCCTCTGCAAGTACCCCTCTGGTATGCCATCCTCCCCTCATGTACCCCTCTATTATGGGGCTGCAATAGCATCCTCCCCTCATGTACCCCTCTGTTATGTGGCTGCAGTAGCATCCTCCCCTCATGTACCCCTCTGAAAGTACCCCTCTGGTATGGCATCCTCCCCTCAAGTATTCCTTTGGTATGGGCCTTCAGTGACATCCTCCCCTCATGTACAGACTACACGGTGTCCTTGCTCACATTCATAATGACCCCCTTTATAATAGTCATGTGCTAGTTGTAATTACAGCCTTCTCTTGAGGGAAACTCACGGTGGTATGATGATGATGATGATGATGATGATGATGTGATGTAGCCCTTTTGGATATTCAGCGTCTTCCTTATGCACCCGGGGATCTGTAGACACCCAAAAGGAGGAGTTACCTTATGGATGCGGCGGGGGCCGTGCTTCCCCAATACCCGGATCTCAGTCAGGAGTCTTCTCAGGATGCAGGAATGGGCACAGAACACTTAACTATCAGATTGGGTTGACCTTTTATTTTCAAAGCAGTCACTGAAGACATCAACCCCTTTTTGGTAAATGCGTCACAATACTTCCACTACAAGTGGGCAACAGTGTAGAAATGTCCTACTATGCAATAATCATTCAAGTAACAGGAAATGTTTTACGGTGCAATAAACATTCAAGTACAAGGAAATGTTTTACGGTGCAATAAACATTCAGGTAAAAGGAAATGCTTTACGGTGCAATAAACATTTAGGTAAAAGGAAATGTTTTACGACACCTTTCTCTGTACTAGTGACGTATCCCAAGCTAAGCTAAAGTTACCGGTAACTTACTCAACTTACACCTGACAACCCTTCGCAACAATTGTATAATGTCCTAACTCGCAGGCCCTAATGGCCCGACCTGTGCACAGGGGTTTGGCTGGGGCCCATGGTGGTGCACATATCCAGTCGTGGGACAGGGGTAGGGTCTGCCTAGTGTCTTGGGTATTTACTGGCCCTCTACCCAGGGTATCCTGAGTTAAAACAAAGAGTACTCCACGCAGTCCTCGGGGGAGGAGGGTATGCAGTCTTAGCCACAGTGAGGAGGCCTACTCGGCCCTTATAGTGAACGGGTTTCCTCACTGGGTAGGGCGGCCCGGCGGAAGAAAGACCGGTGGCCTAGAAGTTGCGGGCAGGCCACTAACAGGGGGGTGCCCAACTCCACGGATGCAGGGTCTACCCCTGTGTTGGGTATGGCTCTGGTGGGGCTTATAGTAGGTGTAGTGCCGGATCCCTAAGGGCCTCAAGGGCAACACTCACGGTTAGGTGCTCCTGCTTAGGAGGGGTGACAAGATGGCGGCCAGTCCTTCTCCCTCCTGGAACCTCAAGATGGAGGCCGTCTCCCTCAGCGATCCTGTGGGTTCAGCCCAACAAATGCAGCAGCCTACAGGGCCTCTCTCACTCCTCTGGTGTGCGGGCAAGGTCTCAGCACTGTCGCACTAAGCCCCTATAGCGTGGGCAGTGCACTGGCTCTCTCCTCCGCGCTGGTGATGGCCGCTCCGTCACACGCCGCGGTCTCGGGTCTGGCACTGTCAGGCTGCTCCTTGCGTCTCTCTGGAGGTCGGCGGGGGTCGCGTGATGTCACCCGTCTCTCCCGCTGCCTCCTTCTGTGGCGCGCTGGTGCTGGGTCACTGCTGGGGAGGTCAGCGGGGGTCACCGCCGTGCAGCCCGCTTCTCCGTGCCCGGCTAGAAGGTGACGAGGCGCGCCGCGTCTCCTCTCTCTCCCTTCCCCTGGAGGTCGGCGGGGGTCAACCGACGTAGACCGCGTCTCGTGCGGCTGCGGCAGGCACTTACTCTGCCCGTCTCCTCTACGCTGCTGCGGCTCCTCTCCTCTCTCTCTCCTCGCGCTTCCTGGCTCCCACGTGAGTACACCCTGCTCCTTCCTCCTACCACGCTGCTCCTATCTTCCGCCCCTTCCTCCTCCTCCCCTGCCAGTCACTCAGCGCCGTCACGGGGAGTTAACCCCTTCACTGTCCTGGGGCTTACATCCGCCCATACTTTTTCGTGGTCGTGTCCTCACGCCACACTATCGGAGACACAAGTCCAAACCGTTCAAAAGTTCTGAATCAATAAAGTCTCTTTCATAGTCCACATACTTTCAGTAAGAAGAACAACCTACCGGCAGTTATAGCAGTGTCATTTAAATGAACAATATACTTATACACTTATATACATGTAACATTAGAACGGCATTCTAAATAGCAGTGGTACACATTTATATACAATACTGACAGGCCCTTGAAGCTTGGGAATTTATTCTTGGTATCGGGCTGGTAGCGTACCCCCAGTACAGTTGAGTCCCGTCCGGTTCTCCGCTTCTGTGGACGTTGATTGCTGCTGTCGCATTCTTGGTGACCATGTAGGGTTCGGTCTCCCATGTATGGTGGAATTTACGCCGTAGCCGACTGTTAACGATAGGGGTGAGGGGTGTCCATTCCTTTTCCGCAGCCGGCTTCTCTTCTCTATTGGTGGAGGCAGTGTTCACTCCTGAGGGTGGATGCCGCGGTACTGGGCTAATGGAAATTGGTGCTCCTATCTGCCCACCGCCATCCTCCACCTTTTCCCCTGGGTGTAGAGTCCGGCGGGAGGGGGCATCGGCGTTGGTGTGGTAGCGCCCACCTCGACACCGGTAAGAGCGCCTGCGGGAAAGACGCCTGTCGGGGACAAACCGGTTTCCTTTTACCGGCACCCCGCCTGGAGCAGTTACGTTCACCGCTTTGGCACCCTTTTCTTCTTCTACCACATCGAACTCCACCGCCTCGCCTTCTCTGATACTGTGCAGGAACCTCCTTGGGTGGTTCCTCTTCATGGCCGTCCGATGGACAAAAACATCAGCTCTCGTGTCGTCCTGGTTAACAAAGCCATATCCCTTTCGGACATTAAACCACTTGACCGTTCCTTGGATACGTGTGGCCAATGCTCTCTTCTCCACCTGGCTCCCCTGGACGCAGATTATGTGTTGCAGGGTGATCTCCCCAGCCTGATCTTGGTTCACTTGCTCTTGCTGTAATGCCGCAATCAGCTCTTCAGGGCAATTTCTTAGTATGTTCATGCCCAGGATGATGGGGGCAACCCTTCCTTCCCCACAGGTGATCACTAAATACCCCTGTTTGGGTAAGTGGGTTCGTCCGATCTTCAGGTCGGCTTCCCAGTACCCGTTGCAGTTGACCTCTCGGCCGTTGGCAGCGACCACTTTTACTTCCGTGGGGGGCTGTCTAAATGGTATTTCTTTTTCCCAATACTTTTGGAGAATGGGCAACTGTATCAGTTACCTGTATCAGTGACCCGGTGTCGATCATGGCCACTGTCTCTATCCCGTTGATCGCCACTTTGATCCTCGGGCATCGTCCTACGTATTGGGCCCACCATTCCTCCGGGTCTGAGTCTACTCCCGGTGTTCTCCCCGAGGTTCGGCCCTTTCCCTCGGGGCATCGGAGTTTAAATGGTCGGACGAGGGGCAGCTTCTCTCGACGTGTCCGGCCTCCTGACAGCGTCGGCAGATGGGACGGCCCTGATGGTCGAATTGGTCGGAGGCTCGCCTCCCATATTCTCAGGGTGGGTCCCATCGCCTCCGGTTCGACGGCTGTCCTTCCGTTCTCCATCTAGTCTCTTCATTGTTTGACACAGTTTGTCACGTCAGCTGGCGCATGTCTCGCTGCATAGCAGCCATCCCGAGGGCCAGGTCTTCCACCTGGCGCTGGAGGGATTGGTATAGGTCGCCCGCTGGCGGTTGGCCACTCCGGCCGGTCTGGCCTTTCAGTCGGCCGATTTGTTCAGCGCTCGTGGCCACGGGTCCTCGAGCCCCCGCCATTTCCGGATATTCTACCTCGGGGTCGGCGTGATTCCCGATGGTCCGCATGGCAGCGTTCTTAAAGTCAGCAAAGGACTTCCCTGGCATCTGCATCTTGAGGATTCGCAGCTGGGTTTTGACGTTAGGGTTCGACGCTCCCTCCACGAACTGGAGGGTGAGTGCCTCATCGCTGTTACGAACTTCATCCTTGTGGGCCGCTTGGATGAGTTTCAGGGTCTTCTGTAGGCTCAGGGCAAAATCCCGGAGGGTTTCGCCTGGTCGCTGTTTCCGACCATAGAGTTGCATCTTCAACTCTGAGAGGGTGGCGGTCTCGAAGATCATGGCCAGCCGGTTCAAGATCTGTTCGGTGTCTGTCTTTTGGTCGTCCGCCCACGATTCGACCTCGCTGAGGGCGGAGCCCGTGAGTTGGCCGATGAGGATCTGTAGCCTCTGCTCTTCTTTCGGGGTGTAGAGTTGGGCCATGGATTTCATCTGGTTCTTGAAGGCCGTGAATGTGACGCCCTTGTTGGGGTCCCCACTGTATGTCAGCATCCATGGGGCCCCGAAGTAGTAGGGTAGTGTAATGGGAGCGTGAGGTGCCGTTGCGGGTGCAGGTATTACCACTGGGGCGGCCACCTGTTGATCGCCGCTGGGGGCCACGACGGGTGGTTGTCCACCTCTGACCTGTTCTGCGTCCATCCTGGTATCGGATTATACTCCGCGTTGACTAGATCCTATTCGTGACGCCAGAAAACTGTAGACACCCAAAAGGAGGAGTTAGCTTATGGATGCGGCGGGGGCCGTGCTTCCCCAATACCCGGATCTCAGTCAGGAGTCTTCTCAGGATGCAGGAATGGGCACAGAACACTTAACTATCAGATTGGGTTGACCTTTTATTTTCAAAGCAGTCACTGAAGACATCAACCCCTTTTTGGTAAATGCGTCACAATACTTCCACTACAAGTGGGCAACAGTGTAGAAATGTCCTACTATGCAATAATCATTCAAGTAACAGGAAATGTTTTACGGTGCAATAAACATTCAAGTACAAGGAAATGTTTTACGGTGCAATAAACATTCAGGTAAAAGGAAATGCTTTACGGTGCAATAAACATTTAGGTAAAAGGAAATGTTTTACGACACCTTTCTCTGTACTAGTGACGTATCCCAAACTAAGCTAAAGTTACCGGTAACTTACTCAACTTACACCTGACAACCCTTCGCAACAATTGTATAATGTCCTTACTCGCAGGCCCTAATGGCCCGACCTGTGCACAGGGGTTTGGCTGGGGCCCATGGTGGTGTGGAAGTCGAGTTGCACACACGCCATTTTAGGATAGTATGGCCGCCATTTTGGTTCGCAGAGTTGCGCTAATAAAGTTTCCATACCCGATTCTGTGTGACAAAGTGGACCAGAAGAGTAGCCATACTATCACACATAAATTCATAAATACATACTGACACTAAGTAAAATGTAGTTAAAGGTTTAGAACGCCACACATAGCTTAGTTAGCCCTGCATACATCTATCTGTATAGTGTTTAGTACCGTTCCGTTCCGTTTCTTATGCGCAGTATTCCGGTCATTGCGAATATTTCGCAATAGACACGGCCCGATAGTTATGGACATAATTCCATATTCCCAAGACAGTTTCAGTTGAAAGTATATAACAAAGGAATCTAGATGTAACCGGTTCCTACAGCTGTTTACAAACCCTGCCGACGATACTAACGAACAAAGGACTCCTAAAGTTCACTCCCCTGCACCTAGTCAAACCAGGTGTATCATCTTACCCCCCAATCACAGCGAACCTGACATACGATCTCTGACCAATGGGAATGGCCTTTGACCTCCCCTTTCTGACCCTATAAGATAGGCGACCCAGAGCATTCACGGTCACTTCGGCACATCTTCCTTTCCCTGACCTTCGACCGGGCTATAGTTCAACCCTGAACGATAGCGAGCTCTGACCGGACTGCGCTGCGCATATTTGATGAGGAGACGGTAAACGGTTGCATTCACGGTACTTATAATTATTGTATTGTTGGCTGATTGTATCCTGTATCTGTTTTTCTCCCCCGAGTAGAGCCTGATTCTTATACTTATTGTTAGTCTATTGCATTACCTGTTATACCTGTATTCTTTATTCCTGTAACCCCCTTTTGTCCATTAGGGACTTAAATACATCTTTTTGTGGAGTTCCTATCTCCTTACTTCTATACCGTGGTTGTGTCTGTTATTCGCATTTTAGCGATAAAGGTTTATTACGTACTCTGTCCTATAAAGGTATATTCGCAGATTAGAGTCAAAGTACTGCGAAAGGATCTCTTATTAAGGTATTGGTTCTTTGGTGTATAATACACGATAAAGGTACGCTACGCTGCGCTACGTTTTGTTCGCACGTAGCTAGGCATAAAGGGTACGCTGGTTACGGACATAATACGTAACCTGCGCTTTTCACTTATTGTTTCTTTGGTCATAATTCATCGGCATTAACAATTGAGGGCTCGTCCGTCCGTTCCACATTCCAGAACTCAGTACCAGGCGTGCGGCCCGACCTATACCAGCAAAAGGGTGGAAGTATTTATTATCCATTGCTGGATAGGCCGGGTCCGCGGCGGTGCGGGGTTCGGGAAGTGCTAGCGTTGAACCCGAAGTACAATAAGTGAAAGCCACGTGTTTTAAAGCATATATTAAGTGTTTAGCAAACTGTACTTCTGCCTGCCACAAGTAGTTTAACGGGGTATAGTGTCTTGGGTTGCTTGTTTATTACAGTATATGTGCCACGTGCGATAAAGTTCGCACACGTGGAAACAAAGGCCTGTGTTTTATTATAGTACATAGAGGATCCCTTCTGTGCAAAACTATAACTTTTATTGTTAGTTACTGCAGGGCCAGGAACTCCGCCACGTGGCGACAAGTTCTGGGCCTTTTACAGTAACGTAAAGCGTCTATTGTGTATTACGCAAGGTGCGCGCGCACGTGCCCATATCGGGAAATTTTCGCATCTTTGTACGTGATTTACGGATTAAGTGCGGGATTTATTTCGCATCTTGATATGTAACTTTCGGACGAAGTTAAGGGATTTATTCCACATTTAGGCGCAATTACTGCGTATAGCGAAACTCGAGCGCAACCTTGCAAATACACTATAGAACACGTGGGTGGCCGATTCATCGGCGGCCTGTGAACAACGCACGTACACACGTGGCTGTTCATTGGCACTGCGCATGCAGCACACATAGGAACTCAAAGGTGAACAGTATTAAACCATTAGCTTTATTTAAACAGTATAGTAATATACTGTGAATGGGGCGGTGATTAATAAAAGAAAATAATTTTTTTTTCTTTTTGTTCATTTTCCAAAAGCAAGCAACTCAAGCATTATTTTAATAGATTCCTATAGCCTTTTATAAGGGATTTATACCTGCATAAGTATCTAGTGAGAAGCTACCAGCCTGGGAAGATTTTCTGTACAGAAATATTTCAAGTATAAGCATAAGACCTAGGTGTAACTAGCGCCCAGTGTGAAAAAAAACTGAGGCGAACGGGTGTGTGACGGCACGACTCAAGCGCAGTGTAGTCCAGTGTAGGACAGTCCAGGGTAGGACAGGGTGCACGTGACGACGTGCCCATAGGAACTGCCCCTTCAGTGGAACTACCTATTTTGATCCACTAGGAGGGTACAAGAAGATACATCGGAACCCAGTGATCCGATTAGCTACTTTAGAAAATCCAGTTTTTGGGGGTACAGGAAAACAAGTTTGTTGCACCCTGGAAAAATTAGGCCGCACCTTGTAGGTCAACTAGACGTGCGCGGCTAGTTGAGAGCTTGGTGATTGAGTAACATTACCTCGCACGGTGGGCTTCACGCTTGATTGCGGAATAGTGCCATTGTGTGGAGAAGTGAGTGGTTGGGGGCTCTCAGACAAGTAATAACCCACCGGTATCTACTAGCTGTGAACGTTTATTCCTGTAATTATGGGTAATAACGGGTCACGCTGTGATAACGTGTCAGATAGGGAGGAAGCAAGCCGACCAAAAGGATCGGCGGCTTTTATTATGTGTTGTAAACACGGTGAACGAGCAGTTGTTTACCAAAAGAAATGGAGAAAGATGACACAAGGCAGCAAGTTAGAATTTCCCAGTGTTGGTAGCTTCGATCCAGAAATCTTATCGGCAGTAAAAGATGAAATATGTCTACTCTCCAGTCGTAAGGAGAGAGTGAAGCACATAGATATTCTTAAATTGTGGAAGAAGGAAGGACAGGAACAATGGGGAATCAGAGGTCTGGCAGTGCCAGATACAATCAGCCACAATAAAAATGCAACCGTAGCCGCAACAGCTCCCCCACCCCCATATGTGCCGAAGGGGTTAATGACTAATAAGCAAAACATGAGCAGTAATTTATCCGTTGCTAACTTGTACCCTGTTTTATCCCCTTATAAGGAAACCCGAGAGGAAAACGAGCAGCTGTTGGCACTAGCCGTCTCCCATGCAATTAATATGATTGAAGGAAAGGCTGAACCAGCAAAACCTGCTGCTGAGGCTCCAGCACAGGAAGAGGAGACGGCTGATGCCAACAGCATAGTCTTGGACCCAGGTAAGAAGGCACTACACAGCACAGACACAGACGACTCCCAAGCAGGTCCCAGTAATGCGGATGTGGTACAAACATATCCTATGCGCACACTGGAGGTTCCCTATGGTAAGGCAGACAGAGAGGGTGTGATACCTACCAGGAAGATGACCATGCTAAACCCATGGACACGGTTAGAGCTGCGGTCCATCATTACAGATTTCCCTGATCCTAGGAAAGATCTGGCATTGTGCCGGAAATTTGTAAGGGATCTGGGAAACTCTGATGAGCCCACCAACAAGGATTGGAGAATCATGTTGAGGGCCTGTCTCCCTACTCACATAGACATCCCGAAATTCATTCAGGATAGTGGATTGAAGGTGGACAAGGAGATAAATGATGAGATCAACCAGGAAAATATACGCCTGATCAACATACAGTTGGGAGTGTATTTTCCTGCAGCAGTGGAATATAGCAGGATTTTCACTTTCAAACAAACGGATGGTGAAACAGCTAGCGAATATTTCAACCGGGGTTTGCTGGCGGTATCAAAATACACTGGTGTCTCCGAGCCTAAGGACGACACCCACCTGAGGGAGATGATTGTCTCTGTGCTGGTGGAAGGGCTTAGAGAAAACCTGAGAGCCAGAGTCCAAACTTCTTTTCCAAATTGGCGTGGAATGACAGTGGATGCCCTACGGGAATCTGCTGTGGACCACGACCGTAACATTAAGAAGCACAGGGAACTGCAAACTGATAAACTGATGATGGTTAGCATCTAAGCTCTTACAAATGCCCCAAATAAAACTACATATCAACGAAACACCAGGGACACAAGTAGAAAGCCCATTATCTGTTGGCACTGCAATAAGGAAGGACACTACTCAGCACAGTGTAAGTCAGGAAACCCCAGGAGTTACAAAACACATAAGCGAGAATGGGAATCTCACCAGGGTGAGACACGGAGATACCCAGCCCCTAGACAATGGGAGGAGACAGACAGGTCACGCCACATGCCTCCTCCCCATCTGATGGCTGACACTGTGCTAAGGGCAACCCAGGTAAGACAATAGGAAACAGGTCATACCTGTATCCTACAGCCAGTTAGACTAACACAACACCTTAGAGAGGAACCTCAGGTGAAGGTTGATATAGCTGGAGTAAGGCAAACCTTCTTGGTTGATACAGGGGCGGCCAGATCTGTTCTCAACACTCCTCTTCACTTGGGTTTCACTAACCAATCAGTAGCAGCAATTGGGGTAACAGGAAAAATACAACATTACCCACTGACGAAACCAGCGGAGGTTACAATCGGGCCTCTGCATACCAAACATTCTTTCTTGTTGGCTGCAGCGGCCCCGACTAACCTCCTGGGTAGAGATTTACTATGTAAAATGGGATGTGTCATCTATTGCACCCCCGATGGGGTATTCCTGGACACTCCTAAAAATCTTACACAAGAAGTGCAAGATATGCTGGACAGTCCTCAGAGACTAATGTTGTATTCCACTGTTGTAGAGTCAAATCCATCTAGGGTAGCTGAAATTACAGCACAAATACCGGGTTCCCTTTGGACTAAAGATGGACAGGATGCTGGGCTGATGGCAAATGTAGCTCCAGTAGAGATCCGCTTAATAGAAGGCAGGATAGCCCCAAAAATACCGCAATACCCTTTTAATCCTGAAGTTGAGCTAGGAGTATTCCCAGTGATCCAACGATTGCTCCAACAGGAAATCCTAGTTAGAACTTCCAGCACGGCCAATAGTCCCATCTTTCCTGTGAAAAAGAGCGGGGGGAGGGGCTACAGACTAGTGCAGGATTTAAGAGGGGTAAACAAAGTAGTTGAGAGCCAATTCCCCGTAGTGCCAAACCCAGCTGTCATCCTAATGCAAATCCCACCTCACTGTACTCATTTCACAGTCATTGATTTGTGTTCAGCGTTCTTCTCTGTCCCTTTACACCCAGATAGCCAGTATCTGTTCGCCTTTACCTACAGAGGAGTACAGTATACCTGGACACGACTCCCCCAGGGATTCATAGACAGCCCCAGCATCTTCTCCCAGGCCTTGCATGATTGTTTGCAATCCTTTCAACCCATGAGTGGGTCGATACTAATACAGTATGTCGATGACTTATTGTTGTGTTCTGAGTCACTGGAGTCATCAGTGGATGACACTAGACAGCTGCTGATGCATCTCTCAGAGACGGGACATAAAGTATCAAAGGATAAGCTACAGTTATGCCAGACCAGGGTTAAGTATCTGGGCCACTGCCTTACCCAAGGGCTGAGACACCTCACCGACGACCGAATCCAAGCGATTCAAAACATGGTACTGCCACAGACCCAGCACCAGATCCGTACGTTCCTAGGCATGTGTGGATACTGTCGCAATTGGATCCCAGGATTCTCTATTCTGGCATTACCACTACAAGAGATGGTTTCCTCAACTAAGCCAGATCGGGTCTCTCATACTGAGGAATCTGAGCTGGCTTTCGAGGAACTAAAGGTGAGCCTAACAAAGGCCCCAGCACTGGGAATGCCAGATTATGGGAAACCCTTTGAACTGTACGGAACGGAATCGGCTGGGTGTGCGGCAGGAGTACTTGTACAAAAACATGGTGATGCCAACCGACCAGTAGCGTACTACAGTGGCCAGCTGGACACAGTAGCACGCTCACTCCCAACTTGCTTACGAAGTGTGGCAGCAATAGCACAACTAGTAAGCAAGAGTGAGGACGTGGTGTTGGGACACGATTTAACTGTTCATGCTCCCCATGCTGTCTCTGCCCTCCTAAATTCTGCTCAAACACGTCATGTGTCCTCAGCACGGTTCACCAAGTGGGAACTGGCGCTGATGGCCCCAGTAAATATTACCATCAAAAGATGCAACACACTAAACCCAGCCACATTCCTTCCTCATGTGCCCTTCAAGGCACAAAGGGTGGAGGGTGATGGGAATGTTGCTGAATATGGTAAAGCAGAGTTTAGTGAGGGTGAGGACAAGCATGATTGCATGACCTACCTGAATCAGACCTTTACAGCACGTCCTGACATAAGCGACAGCCCATTAAGTGAGGTAGACATAACCTTATTCACTGATGGTAGCTGTCATAGACAGATGGAGACGGGAGAGCTGTGCACAGGCTATGCGGTAGTAGATGGAGAAGGTATTGTGGAAGCTGAACCCTTGGGACCACCTCACTCAGCACAAGTAGCGGAACTGGTGGCACTGACCAGAGCATGTGAACTGGCCAAAGGAAAAGCAGTTAACATATATACCGACTCCAGATATGCTTTCGGAGTAGTGCATGATTTTGGAGCCCTATGGCGCCTCCGAAATTTCATGACGGCGGCGGGCACACCAGTGGCGCATGCGACATACATTAGGAGACTTCTGGGAGCTATCCAGCTTCCAGACAGAGTGGCTGTTATCAAGTGCAAAGCTCACACATCAGAGAAGGACCCGGTGTCACTTGGTAACAGCCGCGCTGATGAGGCAGCGAAAAGGGCCGCATGCCCTGTAAATATTGTCACCCATCCTACAAACCTTTGTACACTGAACATGGTATCCACATCCAAACTGATAGACATGCAGAATTTGTGTTCCCCACAGGAAAGAGCAGTATGGAAGTCGAAGGGATGTGGCCAAGAGTCCACCGGACTTTGGAGAGATGGACACGGGAAACCAGTGGCCCCCGGGGCATACCTTCCTAGTCTAGCCGAGGCGGCCCATGGGCTGACACATCTTGGGAAGGAAGGTATGTGCAAGCTGGTAAAGGCCTACTGGTGTGCACCAGGGTTCGCTTCTCAGGCAGGTAGAGTGGCAATGTCATGCCTCACCTGTTTGAGGAAGAACATTGGAAAAGCCATCCCAACAGAGCCATCCCACATCCCTCCTACAGAAGGCCCTTTCCAGGTAATACAAATCGACTTCATACAGTTACCACCCTGTAGAAACTTGAAATATGTATTAGTGTGTGTTGACATGTTTTCCAGCTGGGTGGAGGCTTTCCCCGCTGCCTCCAACACTGCTACCTTTACAGCAAAGAAAACATGTCAGGAGTTTGTCTGTAGATATGGTATCCCAAAGGTCATTGAGAGTGACAGAGGCACTCATTTCACAGGAGAGGTCTTCCAAATCATGTGTAAACTCCTGGGGATTAATAGTAAACTTCATACTCCATATCGTCCCCAGGCGAGCGCCAAAGTTGAGAGAATGAATGGTACTATTAAGAACAAATTGGGTAAAGTTATGGCTGAAACAGGGTTGTTATGGCCAGAGGCATTGCCTATTGTGCTGTATAGCATTAGGACCACTCCCAGGGCTCCGCTCAACTTGTCCCCCTTCGAGATATTGTTTGGTCGGCAGCCACACATCATGATAGACCCACAGGATGATCTCAAATGTAACAATGAGCTAACTGTACAGTATATCCTAAAGCTAAACAAACAGCTAAGGAAACAACAAAAGCAGCTGAATTTACTGAACCCTGATATGCCTACCGAGAATTGTCATAATCTTAAACCAGGAGACTTTGTTATGATCCGAAATTTTTTACGCTCAGGTTGTTTGATAGACCGTTGGGAAGGACCGTACCAAGTTTTGTTGACCAGCACTACATCAATTAAAGTCGCAGAGAGAGAGACTTGGATACATTCGTCCCACTGCAAGAAAGCCAGTAACCCAGAGTCCCAGTGTGCAGAGAGCGAAAGAGAAGAAGTCTCGCTAGAAGCATTGTTCCGGGAAGACTGAGAAGCAGCCAAGGTCAAGCAACCTGAGCGAGCAAAGGTCCAAGAGCAGAGCAAATAAAAGTCCCCTGGTAGAGATGATGGAAGGACTCCAAGCAACAGGTTCACAGTTATGCATCTATTTCCTTGTTTTCTTTCTGTTTCCTCTTCTTCATCCAAGGATACTCGGTGGCTGCCACATACTAGAGCGATCGGAGCGGAGTTCTGACAGTGTAATAATGGACCCAGATATGGGTGAGGTAGAATCCCTAAACCAGCTTGACACTTTGCCCATGACAGGAGAAGGTAAAAGGTATGAGGAAAACGTAGTTCAAGGGCTATGTGATGAGTTATTGTCTGGTGAGTACTGTGTCTGTAGATATTGTCAACCTAAAATGGAAGAAGAATGCATCCAGCGATGTCAGTCGACAAGTAAGGCAACTACCGGCCGACATCCCTTGAGTGATTACCACTCACTAGTGGGTAAGGTCTTAAACCAAACAGAATGCTGGGTGTGTTCACAAGTGCTACATAAAAGGAGTAGTGTAGGCCTAGTCCCATACCCGCTTAATATTTCTGAGATTAGTGTACTAAATAAAGGGAGGCCACTGGATAAGAGATACCTGTATACCAGGTCCCCTAGTCTTAGATTACACCCATACCAAGTGGACAAATCCCTGGTATGTATGAACTTCTCTAGTTCCAGAACGATTGGTACTTGGGAAGTGACATGGCACAACCAGACAATAACTTACTCCCAGCGTCCAGATGGAGAGCCTATTGATAAAGAATTACTGTTAAAGATCCGCACCAGTGGGAGACATTATAAATATGTCTACACGGTGAAGAAAAGTAAAATGATGGCCGGCAGAGTATCAGCCGGCTACTGTAATATAACCCTACAACCGGAAACCTGTGAGGAACAAGTCAGGGAGCAGGGGACAGGAATGTTCTTATGGATAATGTGTGATAAAATTATGAAATACTCTGTCCCTTATTTCCTCCCTGACAACGTTTATTATATTTGTGGTAGAAGGGCGTACAAATGGCTCTCCATGAACTACGTTGGAATATGTTACCTAGGTAGAGTGTTACCAGAAGTGATGACCCTCACACATGATGAGATGGTGAGCATACACAGAGGTATACCTCCTCCTTACACTCATACCCACTATGATCAAATCCACAAAAGGGATTTAACAATTAAGAAAGAACCCCTAGCTTCTGAAATGATACACGAGTCGTTCGGTATCCAACTCCTCATTGCATTAGATATCACCCATACCGCCAGAGGAGTCATAAATTTTAAATATATACAAGCATTAGCCAGCTTGGTAGATAACATCACTGAGATTTATGATGACACTTTTAGATACACTGGGAAGGAGTTGCAAGCATATAAAAGAGAGCTAGTCCAACATCGGATGGTGTTGAACTATCTGACAGCTATGACAGGAGGATATTGTGTCACCCTCTCTACACAGTTTGGGGTGAAATGTTGTACATATATCACCAACAATACTGAAGACCCAGAAGAAATCATCGATCATCGGATGGATGAGATTCTTCAGCTTAAATGGGAATTTAGAAGGGAACATAATATCAGCCTGGCAGAGATAGGTAACAAAGTTAGCGAATGGACCTCCTGGTTGAATCCAATGCACTGGTTCTCCGGTTTAGGAGAATGGGCGCAAGGAATCATCGCTAACATAGGGAAACTCCTTCTCTGTATCGGTGGTGTCATCATAGTCTTTGTGCTATTGTTCAAATGTTTAAAGGTGGTGACCCGGGGAAAGACAAAACGTACCGAAATCATGAGTGTAAGAACGAGAGATACAGAGGAAGACCAGGGTTTGGTATATGACCCTAGAATCGAAACCACCTCCCTTTAAAGAAACCATATTTGTGAAAGTATATATGTTGTAACCACCCCTGTTTTTATTTTTATCCCAAAATTGTACATTATCCTTCGTGACCCTGAGTAGATTGTTCGATAAATGCGGCCCATCGTTTATCCATGATCCTGGATCGGCCGAGAGCAGATGGTTTACTCCCCTTATATGTTTAATTCATGTATCCCAATTTCTCTGTTAGGATTATGAATTTCTGTATTGCTGTGTAAAATGTTTTGTATTGTAACAGTTTTATATTTACTGTTAAAGGGTGGACTGTGGAAGTCGAGTTGCACACACGCCATTTTAGGATAGTATGGCCGCCATTTTGGTTCGCAGAGTTGCGCTAATAAAGTTTCCATACCCGATTCTGTGTGACAAAGTGGACCAGAAGAGTAGCCATACTATCACACATAAATTCATAAATACATACTGACACTAAGTAAAATGTAGTTAAAGGTTTAGAACGCCACACATAGCTTAGTTAGCCCTGCATACATCTATCTGTATAGTGTTTAGTACCGTTCCGTTCCGTTTCTTATGCGCAGTATTCCGGTCATTGCGAATATTTCGCAATAGACACGGCCCGATAGTTATGGACATAATTCCATATTCCCAAGACAGTTTCGGTTGAAAGTATATAACAAAGGAATCTAGATGTAACCGGTTCCTACAGCTGTTTACAAACCCTGCCGACGATACTAACGAACAAAGGACTCCTAAAGTTCACTCCCCTGCACCTAGTCAAACCAGGTGTATCATCTTACCCCCCAATCACAGCGGACCTGACATACGATCTCTGACCAATGGGAATGGCCTTTGACCTCCCCTTTCTGACCCTATAAGATAGGCGACCCAGAGCATTCACGGTCACTTCGGCACATCTTCCTTTCCCTGACCTTCGACCGGGCTATAGTTCAACCCTGAACGATAGCGAGCTCTGACCGGACTGCGCTGCGCATATTTGATGAGGAGACGGTAAACGGTTGCATTCACGGTACTTATAATTATTGTATTGTTGGCTGATTGTATCCTGTATCTGTTTTTCTCCCCCGAGTAGAGCCTGATTCTTATACTTATTGTTAGTCTATTGCATTACCTGTTATACCTGTATTCTTTATTCCTGTAACCCCCTTTTGTCCATTAGGGACTTAAATACATCTTTTTGTGGAGTTCCTATCTCCTTACTTCTATACCTTGGTTGTGTCTGTTATTCGCATTTTAGCGATAAAGGTTTATTACGGACTCTGTCCTATAAAGGTATATTCGCAGATTAGAGTCAAAGTACTGCGAAAGGATCTCTTATTAAGGTATTGGTTCTTTGGTGTATAATACACGATAAAGGTACGCTACGCTGCGCTACGTTTTGTTCGCACTTAGCTAGGCATAAAGGGTACGCTGGTTACGGACATAATACGTAACCTGCGCTTTTCACTTATTGTTTCTTTGGTCATAATTCATCGGCATTAACAGTGGTGCACATATCCAGTCGTGGGACAGGGGTAGGGTCTGCCTAGTGTCTTGGGTATTTACTGGCCCTCTACCCAGGGTATCCTGAGTTAAAACAAAGAGTACTCCACGCAGTCCTCGGGGGAGGAGGGTATGCAGTCTTAGCCGCAGTGAGGAGGTCTACTCGGCCCTTATAGTGAACGGGTTTCCTCACTGGGTAGGACGGCCCGGGGGAAGAAAGACCGGTGGCCTGGAAGTTGCGGGCAGGCCACTAACAGGGGGGTGCCCAACTCCACGGATGCAGGGTCTACCCCTGTGTTGGGTATGGCTCTGGTGGGGCTTATAGTAGGTGTAGTGCCGGATCCCTAAGGGCCTCAAGGGCAACACTCACGGTTAGGTGCTCCTGCTTAGGAGGGGTGACAAGATGGCGGCCAGTCCTTCTCCCTCCTGGAACCTCAAGATGGAGGCCGTCTCCCTCAGCGATCCTGTGGGTTCAGCCCAACAAATGCAGCAGCCTACAGGGCCTCTCTCACTCCTCTGGTGTGCGGGCAAGGTCTCAGCACTGTCACACTAAGCCCCTATAGTGTGGGCAGTGCACTGGCTCTCTCCTCTGTGCTGGTGATGGCCGCTCCGTCACACGCCGCGGTCTCGGGTCTGGCACTGTCAGGCTGCTCCTTGCGTCTCTCTGGAGGTCGGCGGGGGTCGCGTGACTTCACCCGTCTCTCCCGCTGCCTCCTTCTGTGGCGCGCTGGTGCTGGGTCACTGCTGGGGAGGTCAGCGGGGGTCACTGCCGTGCAGCCCGCTTCTCCGTGCCCGGCTAGAAGGTGACGAGGCGCGCCGCGTCTCCTCTCTCTCCCTTCCCCTGGAGGTCGGCGGGGGTCAACCGACGTAGACCGCGTCTCGTGCGGCTGCGGCAGGCACTTACTCTGCCCGTCTCCTCTATGCTGCTGCGGCTCCTCTCCTCTCTCTCTCCTCGCGCTTCCTGGCTCCCACGTGAGTACACCCTGCTCCTTCCTCCTACCACGCTGCTCCTATCTTCTGCCCCTTCCTCCTCCTCCCCTGCCAGTCACTCAGCGCCGTCACGGGGAGTTAACCCCTTCACTGTCCTGGGGCTTACAGATCTCCATCCTCCTCCTATTTGGCAGCCCCTCTGCTGATACATGCACGTGGACCTCTGCAGCGGTATCCTGACGTCTTCCAAGTGCAGCAGCGCATGCATGGGGACGTCAGCAGCGGTATCCTGGCGTCTTCCAAGTGCGGCAACACATGCACGGGGACGTCAGCAGTGGTATCCTGGTGTCTTCCAAGTGCTGCAGCACATTCGCGGGGACCACGGCAGCCGCGTCCTGGCGTCCTCCAAGTGCCGATGCGCATACGCAAGGACCTCGGCTGCTGTGTCCTGGTGTTCTTCCGGCGGCTTCCGGGTCTGAGATCTCGCCGGTCACGTGATGTACGCGTTAACGCGTTAAAGATATTATCGGCGTTATCACATTTCCGCGTTAACGCGATAATAACGCGTTAATCTGCCCACCACTAATATATATATATATATATATATATCTCCTATATATTTGGCTACATCTGTCACTCAAAGTGGGTGTCTGTGTCTATAACGCTCTGTTCCTGGACTTTCCTCTTAATGTGTGATTGCCTTCATCTGTGCTGAACACCTTTCTGAGAAATTAACCTGTTTAAAACAGGTGATGGCAATCATACATTAAGGGGAAGTCTAGAAACAGAGCATTGTGTCCCTCCTGGAGAGGGTCATGTTGGGAGGTATGTGACAGAGGGCAGTATTCAATGAAAAAGTTCTCCGTGCATGGAGAGCGTTTTATTTCGCTCTCCATGCACTCTCCGTGTTCCGGAGGGCTCGCTGCCACTCCTGCTCCCTCTATTCAATGTGGTTAAGACTCGCCGCCACTCGCGGCGAGTCTTAACCCCTGCAGGGAGCAGGGAGCTTTCAGGGAGCCGGAAGCAGCCAGAGAGATTAAAGTCTCCCTGGCTGCTCCAGAGGACTGTGGAGGGGAGGGGGGCTCTCCAGGACCCAGGCTGCACCCCCCTATAGCCAGCGGGGGACCCAGTATTCACTGCACCGTTCGTCCATAGTTACGTTCGGGTGCAGTGAATATATGAATATCTAATGAGCGGCTCGAGCGCTCGGGCCCCCTGCTGGCTGCACTGTGTTAAAAAAAAAAAAAAAAATTTAAAAAAATATTTTTTTTAAAATTAAATATATATTCATGTGCTATAAGCACATGAATAAAAATAACATGCCCCTTCACAGGAAAAAAAACCTGATTTTTTGACACCAAAATTTAAAAAAAAACCTTAACGTTCAAAAGTTCACATTCCAGCTCTCCATCAAAAGATGGAGAATTGCTACACGGAGAGAGACGGAGAAAATCACTTAAAAAGACGGAGAATATTTCACATTGAATAGGGTTGCTCGCTTTTGGAGAGCAAAATGCTCCGTCCAAGGCGAACAAAGCACAAATTCTCCACAAAACACGGAGAACTTTTCTCATTGAATACTGCCCAGAGAACCAGCCCAGTGAGCCCACAGACAGTGCCAGACACCCACTGCCTTCCCATGTTGCCCAGCACTGCTACTCCACAGCCACCAGGTGAGCGCCCCCCTCCCGCGATTTGCGGCAAACCCCCCCCCCGCGCCCCCCCCTCCCGCGATTTGCGGCAAAAATACCCGCTCCCCCGCGATCCCCCCTACCGCGATTCGCAGCAAAAACACCCCCGCGACCCCCCCTCCCCCGATTCGCTGCAAAAAGAACCCCCCCACGACCCCTCCCACAATTCGCGGCATAACCACCACCCCGCGACCCCCCCCTCCCGCGAATCGCTGCAAACCCTCCCCCGTGACCCCCCCCCCGATTTGCGGAAAAAACACCCCCCCGCGACCTCCCTCCCGCGGCAAAAAGGACCCCCCCGCGACCCCCCCTTGCACGATTGGCGGCACCCCCCCTGCGACCCCCCTCCCGCGATTCGCAGCACCCCCCCCCCCCCCGCAATTCGCAGCAGCCCCAGGATTAAATGGCACATGCAAAACACTGACATGGCTATGGTCGACAATGAAAAAGGTTGACATGAGTTTTTGAAGATTTATTTTTAATTTTTTTAATTTTTTCATATTCATTGTCATGTGTCGACATGGACACCAATGAAGTGGCACACTTTTGTCAACATTTACATGTGTTGACCTTTCTGTGTTGATTTTTTCTTGTGGCAATTCGCGTCACACCCCCCGCAACCCCCCCTCCCGCGATTCGCGGCACCCACCGTGACCCCCCACCTCCCGCAATTCGCGGCAACCCCCCACCAGAACCCCTGTGAACCCCGCCCTCCCGCGATTCGCGGCACCCACCCCCGCGACCCCCCCCTCCCGCAATTCGCGGCACCCCCCCGTGATTCGCAGCAGCTCCAGAATTAAATTGCACATGGAAAACACTGACATGGCTATGGTCGACAATGAAAAAGGTTGACATGAGTTTTTGAAGTTTTTTTTTTCATTTTTTGAATGTTTTCATATTCATTCTCATGTGTCGACATGGAAATCAATGAAGTGCCACACTTATGTCAACATTTACATGTGTTGACCTTTCTGTGTTGATTTTTTTCTTGTGGTGATTCGCGTCACACCCCCCGCAACCCCCCCTCCGGCGATTCGCGGCACCCCGGCACCCCCCCCGCGACCCCCCCCTCCCGCAATTCGCGGCAACCCCCCACCGGAACCCCCATGAACCCCGCTCTCCCGCGATTCGCGGCACCCACCCCCCGCAACCCCCCCCTCCCGCAAATTGCGGCACCCCCCGCGATTCGCGGCAGCCCCAGGATTAAATGGCACATGCAAAACACTGGCACGGCTATGGTCGACAATGAAAAAGGTTGACATGAGTTTTTGAAGATTTATTTCATTTTTTGAATGTTTTCATATTCATTGTCATGTGTCAACATGGACACCAATGAAGTGGCACAGTTATGTCAACATTTACATGTGTTGACCTTTCTGTGTTGAGTTTTTCTTGTGGCGATTCGCGTCACCCCCCCCCCCGCAATTCGCGGCACCCCCCGTGACCCCCCACCTCCCGCAATTCGCGGCAA
Source organism: Crinia signifera (assembly GCF_055691185.1). Classification (NCBI taxonomy): domain Eukaryota; kingdom Metazoa; phylum Chordata; class Amphibia; order Anura; family Myobatrachidae; genus Crinia; species Crinia signifera. Next base: position 55,670,729 of record NC_139217.1, read on the forward strand.
CCCCCCCACCGGAACCCCTGTGAACCCCGCCCTCCCGCGATTCCCAGCACCCAACCCCGCGACCCCCCCTCCCGCAATTCGCGGCACCCCCCGTGATTCGCGGCAGCTCCAGAATTAAATTGCACATGGAAAACACTGACATGGCTATGGTCGACAATGAAAAAGGTTGACATGAGTTTTTGAAGTTTTTTTTTTCATTTTTTGAATGTTTTCATATTCATTCTCATGTGTCGACATGGACACCAATGAAGTGCCACACTTATGTCAACATTTACATGTGTTGACCTTTCTGTGTTGATTTTTTCTTGTGGCGATTCGCGTCACACACCCCCACCCCCCCCGCAACCCCCACTCCCGCGATTCACGGCACACACACACACCCCCGCGATTCTCGGCACCCCACCCTGTGACCCCCCCCTCCCGTGATTCACGGCACATCCCCCGCGACCCCCCCTACCATGATTCGCCGCAACCCCCGCCCCCGTAACCCCCCTCCCGCGATTTGCGGCAACCCAACCCACCCCGCGCCCCCCCTCCCGCGATTCTCTGCAATCCCTCCCCTCCCGCGATTCGCAGCATCCACCCCCCCACAACCCCCCCTCCTGCAATTCGCGGCACCCCCCGCGACCCCCCCTCCTGCAATTCGCGGACACCTAAGTTGCAATACAGGGCATCTTTCATACAATTCTAACCATATTTCTCATATACAAACGTTCACAAATTAAGGGGGCGCAGCCCCTTACGACGGTGTGAAGAGCGCCCGTAGGGCGCGATGAATCACCTAGTATATATATATATATATATCAGCAGATGGACCGGCACTCTGTGCTGATAGCCAGGTAACTTGCCCTGGTGCCTTCTCAGCTTTGTAGATAAAGCATATATATATATATATATATATATATATATATATATATATATATTGCAGTGTACCTTCTTCTCCAAGCAAGAAATGTACTTCCAAGAAGAAGAATACTACAATCAAAGTGTTACCTGGTTCCCATAAGGGCAACAAATGTAAAGATTGTGCAAGACCTCTAGCACAAAGTAATCAATCAGAAGTCTTGTCTCAGCTGATGGAGTGGATGAAAAAATCCTTTGTAACAAAGGAGGAGCTTACTCAATTACAATCTGGCAAGAGATCTAGGTCTCAAACAAGTCTGGACTATGATAATAGGTCGGAAGACAAACAAGATGATGTTTATGTTTCTTCAGGTGAAGAATCTGGAGAAATTAAAGAGGAAAGCTCCTTTAATTTAGAATTAGTACAGAGCATGTTGAAATATATACATAAAGCTATTGATTATAAAGAACCCGATAAGCCTATTGATAGTCAAGATATTCTTTTTGAGGATCGTGTTAAAACTGGCAGATTCTTTCCATTTCATCGTGTTATGAAGTAGTTAATTTCCAAGGAATGGTTGTCGGTGGATAGAAGATTGGGTAGAATACCCAGACTGGAAAAGATGTATCCATTTAAGGATGAACAATTGTTAAGTTGTTGTGAAGTTCCAAAGGTAGACGCAGCGGTGGCAGAAGTTACCTCTAAGACCACTATTCCCCTGGAAGATGGGGCTTCCTTTAAGGATACTATGGAGAAGAGGATCGAGAATTTGTTAAAGAAATCACATATGGCATCCTCAATTTCTATGAAAGCAGGTATAGCTGTGGCATCATCAGCTAGAGCTCTCAGATTGTGGAGTACAGAAATGCACAAATATACAGTATAGAAGATAAAATATCAAGACAGAACTTATTAAAGAATCTTGAGATTATGCAAAAAACTATACAATATATATGTGAAGCTTCGTTAGACATAGTATCATTCTCTGCTAAATCCGTAGGAGCAGGAGTAGTAGCGAGAAGAGCTCTCTGGCTGAAAAATTGGAGTGCGGACGCAAATTCAAAGAATCGACTGGCGTCATTACCTTTTGAGGGAAACTTCTTATTTGGACCAAAATTGGATGCCATGATCCAAAGAATAACTGGAGGAAAATCAGTTCGACTGCCCCAGGATAAAAAGAATTAATTTCCAATCCCAACTTCATCCAGACAACAATTCAGAGGCCAGAAGTTACCGACCAGGGCGCCAATATAACAGAAGAGGAGGTGCTTTGTCACGCAGTTCCTTTCGTGGTACAAACAGAGGAAATCCAAGACCATGACTATTGCGAAACAGTTCAGGTTGGAGCGAGACTCCTAGACTTCGCGAACATCTGGGAAAAGTCTATCCAAGACAAGTGGGTAATTACAATTGTGAAGCAAGGTTATCATCTAGAATTTCAACACTATCAGCCGGCAAACAAGTTTATGAAGTCTCGTCCTCCAGGGAACAGGATGGAGAGAATGGCTCTAATGAAGATATTGGATCGGCTGCTAGAGTCAAGAGCGATAGAAATTGAACCGAAGGCACATTGGAAGAAGGGGTTTTATTCAAATCTCTTTCTAGTAAAAAAGCACTCAGGCGATTTCAGATCCATCCTAGATCTAAGAAAACTAAATATGTATCTGAAAAAGACAAGGTTCAAGATGGAAACCCTAACACCCATATTGGCGGGGATCAAGAAGAACGATTTCTTAGTTTCTCTAGACCTAAAAGATGCTTACTACCATGTACCCATATGTCACACAGACCGAAGGTTTCTCAGATTTTATCTATTGGGTCACCATTTTCAGTTCAGGTGCCTCACCTTTGGCCTCACCTCTTCTCCCAGAGTGTTTACAAAGTTGCTGATTGTTCTGGTAGCACAATTGAGAATGAGGGGTATACAGATATGGCCTTATCTGGACGACCTATTGATTGCATCTATCAATTGTCATACACTATTTGGAGAAACATGGCTGGATTATAAACATCGAGAAGAGCCAGTTACAACCATCGCAAAAGATACAGATTCTTGGAGTGTTAATAGACACCGTTCAATTTCAAATCTCACTGTCTAAAGAAAGATGTGTGAAGATCCAAACCCTGGCAATGGAACTTCGTCACAAGAAATCTATCAATCTGGGACAAGGTCTCCAGCTGCTGGGAATGATGACCTCTGCGATAGGAACTGTGCCATGGGCACAATGGAACATGCGTCCTCTTCAGTGGAAACTTCTGCCTTATGTGAGGTTGTCAAGAACAATAAAGAAAGAATTGTCCTGGGAAAGGAGGTGATAGACTCCCTAAGATGGTGGTCACAAGGCATAAAACTCAGGTCAATGGACCTTCATCTGCCTCAGTTCATCAACCTTACAACAGATGCAAGTCTTTTCGGTTGGGGAGCACATTTTGCAGAACACAACGTTCAAGGAAGATGGTCCCGAGAAGAGTCGGATCTCACATCAAATGTGAGAGAAGCCCTAGCAGTCTGGCGAGCAGTTTGTCATTTCAAGACCCTAATAGAAGGCAAACATCTCAAAGTCTACTCGGACAACATATCGGTAGTAGTACACCTCAATCATCAAGGGGGTACGAGAAGCAGAGATTTGATGAACATCATGCAGAAGATAGTGCCTTGGGCAAAAAAGAACTTGATCTCTCTTTCAGCACTGTATGCAGTGGTGGGATTCAGCCGGTTCGCACCGGTTCTGCAGAACCGTTTCCTAATATATGATCGGTTCTGCAGAACCGGTGGCTAAGAAGCGCTGCGGAGGCTCACAAACCATGTTCCCTGTAAGGTGTGCGTTTGTGCGCGCGCACAAACATTTTAATAGTGCACACAAACTGTCCACCGCCCGCCGCTCACTCCCCTGTCAGTGTCAGTGCTGTAGATGGCTCCAGGCATGGTACGCAGTCACGCAGGATGCCGCCATATTGGAGCCTGGAGCCAGCCACCCAGCGTGTGCTTTGTGTATGTTTATGCTGTGCTGCGCCGGCGTCTGACGTCAGACGGAGACGCCGGCGCCGCACAGCGCGCAGAGAGAGCTACTCAGGACGGAGCCTGCCCGCATGCCTGCTTACCTTCCTGCCCAGTGCCCACCACATAACATAAGGCACAGGCAGAGCCCTACCACCCCAGACGGTATGTTTAGAAATAAACTCGTCCCCTGAAAATGTTGCACACTGACCCTAAATATATATATATATAGCGTGAGAAAGACGATGTCACTCCAGGTCTTTTTCAATAAGTATTTCTTTAATTAACTTTTTCATATAAGGTAGTAGAGGAAGGAGAGCCCAGTCCAAATTGATAATATTATAGACTACACAGCATACACTGTCCAACATTGCAAATTGTCTAGTGGTGGTCTTAGTATACCATTGAGACTCTAAGGGGACAGGATAGTATAGTTAGGTGTTGTCTATAATCAATAAGCAACAACAAAGGTTGCTGAGAAGTCAGGAATGCAAGGGTGGCATGGATCAGAGTAGCAGGGCGCTTATGCACAATAGCACCGGGCACCAAATAGTAGCACAACATGCACTTTTACAGTTAAAGAGCAAAAATGAGTCTGCACTAAACCATCACAGTTTTAATATGTTTAAGTTGTTTTGCAGTTTTGTGTTTCACGGATTAGGTTCATTTTAGGTTTAAAGCAGCCAGATATAAATGATCAGCATTAAGCAGATCTAGTATACACAAATGACACTAATCATGGGGGTTATTCTAGTCCATTCTTTCTGACAAAATCCTTCTTAGATGGACAAAACCATGTGCACTGCGGGTGGGGCAGATGTAACTTGTGCAGAGAGAATTAGATTTGGGTGGGGTTTTTCTTCAAAGTGAGATCTATATTGAAGTGTAAAATCATGCAGTCAGTATTTTCCCTGCACAGAAACAAAATAACTCACCCAAATCTAATTCTCTCTGCACATGTTACATCTGCCCCCCTGCAGTGCACATGGTTTTGTCCATCTAAGAAGGATATTGTCAGAAAGAATGAACTAGAATAAACCCCCATGTAACACAGTGCGGGATCCGGAGCAGGTGGGTGTGCAAGATAGTGCGCACTCAGAGCTCCGGTACGAGCACAGAAGATTCACTGTGTTTTGTTTAAAAATAGTATTAACACTCATTATGTATTATAGAGCATTTTTAATTTTTTTATTATATTTTTTTATTATTTTTTATCATTGTTTTTTATGTTATATGTAGTCATGTTTATAAGAGCTGACAGCTCATCAAGTGAACTTCTAGCTATAAAAATATAGAGAGCCCTGTCAGCGCCATCTAGTGATCACTGGATAGAATCTAGCCTAGCAGGCTGGACAAATATGAGGAATAAGCACGAAATCACATTTTTAATATAATAATCATCCTAACATGTTAAACAGATTGTTTTGATACACAAATGTTAATGTGCGGAGATTTCTTAATAATGTTGTTTGTATACGGTTTTGCCTTGCAGTGTTGTCAGTCAAACATCGTGACCCCGGACGGCGCCGTGTCACCTCCGGTGGGAGGACACGGAAGGGAGACAGAGAGCATGCCGGTGGGTGGATGTGAGAGCGGGCAGCACCGGGATGGGTAAGTTGCACTTATGTATACATATGTCACATTGTAAATGTTCACTGATTATGTCCTGAAGACGGGCTAGGCCCGAAACGCCGTAGGCCTCAGTAAACTCACTTGTCATTGAAAAAGACCTGGAGTGACATCGTCTTTCTCACGCTATACTAGTGGAATTGTTTCCACCTCCGATGGGCACCCGGGCCAGCTGACTATTTTTGAGTGAGAGGGGCAGTGCCAGACCATGCATGTATTATATATATATATATATATATATATATATATATATATATATATATATATATATATATATATATATATAGATACAGAAGTACCAACACACTCGCCATTCCTAGGAATGGGGTGCAAACAGCACCCACATCCCAGGGTGGGGTGCGGTGGCCTGTGACCACACACTCTAGTAAATACAAACACAGGGGGCCCAGCACTCACTACAAAAACATATGTGTGTATATATATATATATATATATATATATATATATGTATATAAGCAGGTACGCGCCACTGTCTGCGGCTATTCTTAATGCTACTGCTGGACCGCAAGCCAATAGGAGCTCGCGGTCCGGCAGCCAATAAGGAGCAGCAATGGGGGCTTCTTATTGGCTGCCGGACGCAAGCTCCTACTGTCTCTCGGTCCAGCGGGAGATTTCAAAATAGCCGCACAGACCTGCTTTCAGTGTACAGCCGGGCAGCACGCAGCTCTCTGCCCAGCTGTCACAGCTGCTTATGTGGCACCCCTTCTCCTGCCCACCAGTTACCTGCCCACCACGAGCAGCCATCAACTACCGGCCGACCAGATGCCCGCACGTACCCGCTGCACCCGCACTGTGGGCACCCTGCCACTGATTTCCACCCCTTCTACACTAAGGGACTTATAACTCCCTTCCTTCAGGGCTCACAGAGACCAAGTCACCTGGCCTAGTTAAGCCCCCTGAGTTAAGGACCCCGGTTGGGGCCCTCAGGAAGCCCCTTGGTATCCAGCATGAAGCCCCTTGGTATCCAGCATGAAGCCCCTTGGTATCCAGCATGAAGCCCCTTGCATCGAGCAACACCCCCCTAGCCATGAGCATGTAGGTAAGTGGCACATGTTTCAAATATGTAATGGGCATCATGGTGTGCTTCAAAATGTGTAACTGGCATCACGGCGTGTAGCACAATATGTAATAGGCATTACGGTGTGTGGCCTTATGTGTTATTGGCATTATGGCGTGCGGCTTTATGTGCAATGGGCATCAGGACATAGAACCTGTTGTTAATTTATTTGAATCCCACCACTGACTGTATGTACGAGGAAAAGAGAACATAGTAGCAGACTATCTAAGCAGAAAGGAAGTTCTACCTGGAGAGTGGGCGTTGAACACATCAGTCTTCCAGAAGGTGATGAAGAGATTTGGGATGCCAGAGATAGACCTCATGGCCTCTCATATGAATCACAAGGTAGAGAGATTCTATACAAGGTTCACATGACCCTAACACCTTTTGAACACCTTCTGAACTTTTAAACCTTATGTCCTGGTACCTGCAGACCTTCACATGATCCTAACACCTTTTTGAACTTTTGAACCCTATGTCCTGGTGCCTGCAGACCTTCACATGACCCTAACACCTTTTCGAACTTTTGATCCCTATGTCCTGGTGGCTCGCCTCCTTCTCATACTATTTCTTTGATATATAACCTTTCATACGATGTGAGTCTCTGTCTTTCACATTTCACACTAACATGGGTCCTGGAGTTGGGTAGAGAGGTGGGGGGAGACCAACTGGGTTAAAATATTTTGTTTGTCTTAAGTTTGCTCTATCAGTGTTGGTGTTTGGGAGATCCAGTACAAGTTAATTCCCCGATGGTACAGGTGCCTTGATGATCATGCCAAGATGCCCCTGGTAACCCCCTTCACATTTGCTGGCAATGCTCTCACCTCCTTTCATTGTTGTCAGAAGTTCTTCAACTTCCCGCACCCATTACAAGAGAACCAGTTCCTTCTGACCCTTTATTCTGGTTATTCGCCTGCCTCTATCTCGAGATACAAAAATTCTCTGTTGTGCCATTTAAATAAAGCTGCTAAGTCAGTAATTCTGCTACCTCTCATTCAACAATTAGAGACTGGATTAGTAGAATTGATTTTTGTATGGACATGGAAGACAGAATGTTCCATGGAAGGGAACTACGTACTCTTTAGAGCAGTGGTAGCCAACTCCAGTCCTCAAGAGCTACCAACAGTTCACATTTTCCGGACAACCTAGCTGCTGCACAGGTGCACTCATTACTCACAGACACATTTTAAAAGATCCACAGTTGGAGCTAATTACTTCACTTGTGATTCCGTGAGGAGATCTGGAAAACATTAACTATTGGTAGCTCTCGAGGACTGGAGTTGGCTACCCCAGCATTAGAGATACATGGTTCCGTTGGTTGAACTTCAAGGACTCAAAAAACCTTTAAGGATGTGTTTACATATGTTCCCTCCTGATCTCCTTATGCTTTGTAGAACCTTCTGGTATTTATTTTTTATTCTTTGTTTTCCTCCTGCTCATCTTTCTCTCTCTTTCCTTCCCTTAAAGCCCAATATACACTTGCAGATGCCCCCGGCTAATATTGGCGGCGGCGGGGATCCGGCAGAGATGCAGGCATCAAAAAGTGCATTCACACTTGCTGATGCCAACTCTGAGGTGAGTGATGGCAGAGGGGCAGCGACATGGAGTGCGCACACTAGGGGATATTGTCCACAATAAAAAGGGTGTGACCTCACTGTAAGGCCTGCTCATTGCACACTATGCCACACACTTATACATTATAACCCCACACTGTAATGTCCATTCATTGCAACAGTATACCAAACACTGTGATGTCATTATACCACACACCATAAACCGAGCATCAGGTGTATACACAATGGGTCCGCAATACTCTGCCCCTCCAATTAATTGCACTGCTACACAGTGGCGTAACTATAAATTTTGCTCCCCCCTGCTAAAAAAGTCTGTGGCGCCCCCCCCACAGAGCATATTAAATTTATAAACACACATTATATAATCAAGCACTCAGCAGATATTTTAATACCTGTATTGGAACATGTACAGCAATCCTGCCTTTATCAAAGTTTACAGAACTGTACTTTACACCTTGATAAAGGGGCGTTCAGTGCCCAAAACATCAGTTCATTGCTGTACATGTTTTAATACAGACTTTTAAAAATATTCACTGAGTGCCGCTGCTTGATTACTTCTGTGCACATATCAAATATTTAAAAAAAAAAGGAGAAAAAATAAACTCTGTGGGATGCATGCTATAACCCCAATTATTACCAGAGGGCCTGTTCATGTGACATGCTGACTTCACACGCAGTACTCATGACATAGTGGGAAGCAAAGCTGAATTAAGGCTCTAGGGGGACCAGAGTACTTAAGGCAGGGGGCCCTAAGGACTAAATAAATGCATAAACACAGCATGCATACACATCATAAATACACAACACACACAGCACACATGCTGGGGGGAAGGATGGTTAGAGGGTTGGAGGAGATTTTAAAACTAGGAGACGGGGGTGGGGGTAGCAAGACGTTATGGGACCGGCAGTGAGAGAAGTTGGATTGGGATCAAGAATCATCTGGGGGAAGGAGAAGGGGGGGGGGGGGGGGGGGGGGACGGGACAGAGACACAGGCAATGTCCTGGGAAATAACCAGGGGCGGATTGGCCCACCGGGAGGGGTGCTGCGCATGCGCGATAGCGCACAGCACCTCCCGTGGTACTTCCTGTGCGGCGTCAGTGTGGGCTCACACTGCACGCGTTCCCTACCTGGAGGAAGCAGAGCAGGTGAGCCCCCCCCGGCCCGCACTACAAACACCGCCCGCCGCCTCACATCACAGCAGCGCTACCCCCCCCCCAATGCAGCCTCCGCCAACGACCCCCCCCCAGGCTGCTGTCGCCAGCAACCGCCCACCACTACCACCTTCCTGAACTGCCGCAAACGCCGGCATTAAACTATGTGGTAGTGGGTAATGTGGGGTTATGGGGTTATGTGGTAGTGGGTAATGTGGGGTTATGATATATATATATATATATATATATATATGTATGTATGTGTGTGTATATATATATATATATATATATATATATATATATATATATATATAAAATATAACACTACTTTTGGAACAACTTCAATTATTCTTTACCCATTGATCATGATGTATGTTATTTGAATTATATTAAATGTAAGATTTTATTATTTGCCGTTTTGCATTGTTTTCTGCCTGAAGAGCAGTGGCCACGCCCCCTCCGCCAGAGCACACTGATTAACACCTGCTGTGACCCAGCAGGCCTGTGGCAGCGGCTGGAAGCAGGGTGAAAGCTCCGTAGTCAGGACAGCATGCATCGGGAACCTGGCATGCAGTGGCTCCTCTTTCTCCTCCTGCCAGCACCTTCCTCCTCCAGTGGCTGGCAAACCGAACATAAACAGTGAGTACTTCTTTTTCTCTCTCTCTTTCTCTATCTGGGCCCATTTATCAAGTAACATTTGCGGCTAAATCGCTGAAAACGCCTGTTTTCGGGGGTTAACCGCAAATATTATGTATCACTGAAATGTATTAAAGGGGACCGCAGCAGGAATCTCTGATCCCTGCTGCGATCCCCCCCCTGCACTGCCGCCGGCCGCATCCCCATAGGTTTCTATGGGGGATGCAAAGCTGCCCGATGTATCAACATCGGGCAGCCCGGCATCGCACCCCTGGGCTATCGCCATTCTGTTATGGCGATAACCCATTGTAGCCTATGGCTACACATCGCACTGCCGAGCAGGGCAGTGCGGTCAGAGAGGTCGGCGGGGGTCAGCGCATAACCGCGCATGCGCTGACCCCCCGGCTTCCGGATCAGGGCTTCGCAGGGACGGGCTCCTTTCGGAGCCCTGTCCCTGTGTCCCCATAATGATACATCTCGGCGGTATCAGATGATATCGCAATGCGATGCCCGGCGATGTCATCACGCCGGGATCACTATAGAATGATAAATGCGCCTCTCTCTCTCGCGCTCTCTCTCTCTCTCTCTCTCGATCTCTCTCGATCTCTCTCTCGCGATCTCTCTCTCTCTCGATATCTCTCTCTCTCTCTCTGTGATCCCTCTCTCTCTCTCTGTGATCCCTCTCTCTCTCTCTCTGTGATCCCTCTCTCTCTCTCTGTGATCTCTCTCTGTGATCCCTCTCTCTCTCTCTCTGATCCCCCCTCTCTCTCTCTCTCTGTGATCCCTCTCTCTCTCTCTCTCTGTGATCCCTCTCTCTCTCTCTCTCTGTGATCCCTCTCTCTCGCTCTCTGTGATCCCTCTCTCTCTCTCTCTGTGATCCCTCTCTCTCTCTCTGTGATCCCTCTCTCTCTCTCTCTAGCTGTGATCCCCCCTCTCTCTCTCTAGCTGTGATCCCCCTCTCTCTCTCTGTGATCCTCTCTCTCTCTCTATCTCTGTGTGATCCCTCTCTCTCTGTGATCTCCCTCTCTCTCTCTGTGATCCCTCTCTCTGTGATCCTCCTCTCTCTCTCTCTCTCTCTCTCTCTCTCTCTGTGATCTCTCTCTCTCTCTCTCTGTGATCCCTCTCTCTCTCTGTGATCCCTCTCTCTCTCTGTGATCCCCCCCTCTCTCTCTGTGATCCCTCTCTCTCTCTCTCTCTCTCTGATCCCTCTCTCTCTCTCTCTCTCTCTGTGATCCCTCTTTCTCTCTCTCTCTGTGATCCCTCTCTCTCTCTGTGATCCCTCTCTCTCTCTCTCTCTGTGATCTCTCTCTCTCTGTGATCCCCCTCTCTCTCTCTCTCTCTCTCTCTCTCTCTCTGTGTGATCCCTCTAATCTCTCTCTGTGATCCCTCTCTCTCTCTGTGATCTCTCTCTCTCTCTGTGATCCCTCTCTCTCTCTCTGTGATCCCTCTCTCTCTCTGTGATCTCTCTCTCTCTCTGTGATCCCTCTCTCTCTCTCTGTGATCCCTCTCTCTCTCTCTCTCTCTCTGTGATCTCTCTCTCTCCCTCTCTCTCTCTCTCTGTGTGATCCCTCTCTCTCTCTCTGTGATCTCTCTCTCTCTCTCTGTGATCCCTCTCTCTCTGTGATCCCTCTCTCTCTCTCTCTCTCTCTCTCTCTCGGTGATCCCTCTCTCTCTCTCTCTCTCTCTGTGATCCCTCTCTCTCTCTCTCTGTGATCCCTCTCTCTCTCTCTCTCTGTGTTCCTCTCTCTCTCTCTCTCTATCTCTGTGTGATCCCTCTCTCTCTCTCTCTGTGATCTCCCTCTCTCTCTCTGTGATCCCTCTCTCTCTCTCTCTCTCTCTCTGTGATCCCTCTCTCTCTCTCTGTGATCCCCCCTCTCTCTCTCTGTGATCCCTCTCTCTCTCTCTCTCTCTGTGACCCCCCCTCTCTCTCTCTCTCTCTCTGTGATCCCTCTCTCTCTCTCTCTCTCTCTCTCTGATCCCTCTCTCTCTCTCTCTCTCTCTGTGATCCCTCTCTCTCTCTCTCTCTGTGATCCTCCCCTCTCTCTCTCTCTCTCTGTGATCCCCCTCTCTCTCTCTGTGATCCCCCCTCTCTCTCTCTGTGATCCCTCTCTCTCTCTCTCTCTGTGATCCCCCCCTCTCTCTCTTTCTCTCTCTGTGATCCCTCTCTCTCTCTCTGTGATCCCTCTCTCTCTCTCTCTCTCTGTGATCCCCCCTCTCTCTCTCTGTGATCCCCCTCTCTCTCTCTCTTTCTCTCTCTCTCTCTGTGATCACTCTCTCTCTCTCTCTCTCTGTGATCCCTCTCTCTCTCTGTGATCCCTCTCTCTCTCTCTGTGATCCCTCTCTCTCTCTCTGTGATCCCTCTCTCTCTCTCTCTGTGATCCCCCCCCTCTCTCTCTCTTTTTGTGTGATCCCCCCTCTCTCTCTTTCTCTCTCTCTGTGATCCCCCCTCTCTCTCTCTTTCTCTCTCTCTGTGATCCCCCCCCTCTCTCTCTGTGATCCCTCCCTCTCTGCGTTATCTCTCTCTCTCTGTGATCTCTCTCTCTCTCTCTCTGTGATCCCCCTCTCTCTCTTTCTGTGATCCCTCCCTCTCTGCGTTCCCTCTCTCTCTCTGCGATTCCTCTCCCTCAGCGATCCCTCTCTCTCTATGATCCAGTGGCGGAGATACCGTAAGGCAGCCCCCACTGCTGCTTTGGGGAGCAGGGGCTGCGTGGGTTCTGGACAAGTGAGGGCACTGTTCACATATATCATAGAGTGTGGTCGCCGACCTGTCGGCCACTCTGCAGCTGCCCTCCCATCCGTCCCTCCATCTCCTGCCACTGCATTCCCCTGAGACAGACCAGATGCGAGAGGTCATATTTCACCTCTAGCGTCTGACAGGCAGGGAGTACAGTGCTAAGCACTCCCGGCACTTCCAGGTAGCGCTGCTCCCTGTCATACACTAGAGGTGAAATATGACCTCTAGAGTCGGTCTCCTCCTCAGAGGAGGAAGCAAGTAATTTCTATTATTTTTCAGGCCTCAAACCACCGCCACAGCCGCCTTCTCCACGGAAGCCGCAGCATTCATGGGACTCATCACCTCACCCTCCTTTTCCATAAGGACCCGCCTCAGCCTCCTCCATGGGATCCCTGCTGCCTGACACCGACCATCGCCCTGCTGCTGCAATAGGTATGACACTTGTATATTAAATTGGAGGGTGTGGTGTTCAGTACAGGGGGGGTGCAGGCACATACGGTTACCTGTCTCAATCCCCTTCACTCCCTTTCCCCCACTCTTCTCTATCTCTTTTTCTCTCTCTCTCTTTTTCTCTCTCTCTCTCTCCTTCTGTCTCTCCTCTCTCCTTCTCTCTCCGCTCTCATACCTATCCTTCTTTCTCTATTCTCTCCGCTCTCCTTCTCTCTCCTGTCTGTCTCTCTCCATTCTCTCAGAGAACGTGCACCCTGGCACACTAATCCCCTCATGCCACCCTGTCCCCTATAATGGTGCCCCCCTATCAATTACTTCTGGATCTGCCCCTGGCTGTGACCGCTATGATTGTGAAGCTGAGCTCCACTGGATGAGGCGGTGACACAGCCGCGGCTGCAGCTACTGCGGGAGAGAGGCAGGAGGTGTATCCTATTTTCCTTCCTTCATCTGCCCGCTACACTGCCTGTTGTCTGCCAACCCGCCCAGCCACCTGATGCCTGCTGCCCACCAGCAGGTTAGAAAAGTTGAATAAGTTTTGAGGAACTTTTTTTAAATGTTTTTAGATAATGAAAGGTGCAAGGTTGGTTAGGGGGATGGAGATGTGCAGGGGGGACAGAAAGGTACAGGGGTAACGGGATGAAGAGGTGCAGGGGAGACAAAAAAGGTGCAGGAGGTAAAGGTGTAATGGGGGGACAGACGCATGCAAGGGTGGCTGGGGGAACAGAAAGGTGATGGAGGGGTGCAAAGAGGATGGAGACCGCGAGACAACATGCACACTCTGTCTATTTAGAGAGGCTGGGGGCATGGCCAGCAGCTCTCAGAGCGCTGGCCAGGCCCCCATAGCAGAAAAAATGAGGGACGTGGCCTCGCAGGAGTACCACGATAGTAGGTCATGCCCCCTAATTTTCGGCACGCGCTGATGTCTTTTCTCCTCTGCCTCCGGTGTTGGGAGGTATGTATGCACACCATATTGGATATTACAGTGTGTGGCATATTGTGCCTGGGGCATTGCCTCCTCCTCCCCTCCCCCGCAGCCTAGCCATTATGGTGTGTGGCTTAATGTGTAAGAGGCATTGTGGGGGGGCGCCTGAAACTTATTGGGGAAGCAACATTTATAGTTATGCCACTGCTGTGATCCCTCCCTCTCTCTCTGCAATCGCTCTCTCTCAACAATATCTCTCTCTCTCCCTCTACGATCTCTCAGTGCCCCTTGGCCCCCCACTAGCTAGGGGCCCCCTGTAGTTGGCATGTATTTTTTTTAAATATATATTTTTTGGTACTTGTGTAGTATCACGGCTCCCACGATGGGCATCGTATAGGAAAAAATCGCATTGCATCGCATGCCATCGCATACGATGTGATGCGCTGCGATGCCATGCCATTTTTCACAGAAATCATTGACGTGTTTAAATAAAGTTAAATGCACCCCAAACGGCATTTGTTACTGTACCACCCCCACTATGAACGCCAACCCGAAGCGTGGCGAGCGCAGCGAGCCCGCGAGGGGCAGCGGTACTTGTACGACCTTTTCATACCCCCACTATCCACGTCGACGTGGAGTTGAGAATAGAAAGTGTGGCGAGCGCAGCGAGGGGACACGGATAGCTGTGAATCCCGCGAGGGGACACGGATAGCTGTGAATCCCGCGAGGGGACACAGATACCTGTGAAGGTATCCGCGTCCCCTCGCCACCCTTCGGGCTCGGTGGCTCGCTGTGCTCGCCACACTTTCTATTCTCATCTCCACGCCGACGTGGATAGTGGGGGTATGAAAAGGTCGTAGGACGCGTACCGCTGCCCCTCGCGGGCTCGCTGCGCTCGCCACGCTTCGGGTTGGCGTTGATAGTGGGGGTGTTACAGTGTGAAAAAAGACATTTGGGGTGCATTTAACATATTTGCTACTAATTTAAATGCATTTGGATGCATTTGTGATCAAAATCGCATGCCATCGCATAGCATCGCATGGCATGCGATGCGATGGCATGCGATGCGATGGCATGCGATTTTTTACAACAAATGCATAAATAACCCGGAAAAATCGCATCGCATGCCATCGCATGCCACTACATATGGCATGCGATGGCATGCGATGGCATGCGATGGGAGCCGTGAAAGTATACAAGTACCAAGTTTTTATTTTTTTTCAAGAAACTTGTCATATCTTATATATCTACCTGAGCGCCTTTTCATCCAAGATTTCCATTTCTGTATTACATTTTGTTCTATAATACTGGCTGATTGAACCAGTGAGGACTTTCCTGGGATTAGGCTGCTTGGAAGGGCGCATTTGAAAATAATCACACACAATTCCATTCATTCTCTTTCAAAATGTTTACAGTGGCGTAACTACAACTATTGCCCCCCCCCCTGTTGAAATTTCTGCAGCGCCCACATGCAACCCCCCCCCCCCCACCACCCAGTAAAGTTAACCCTCCCTTGCCTTACCCCTCCCAAATCCGCCTCAGTAGGTACCCCCACTTTGTCTGTGGTCCCGGCTCCAGTTTCTAACGAAAACGGACCATCACAAAATGTCCGCCCTCATACAGCAGACAGTTTTTGAAACATGCTCAAAATCTGTCTGCTGTATTGGGGGGTGGACATTTTGTGATGGTCCGTTTAGACTAGAACGAAGCAGAAGCCAGGAGGGGACAGGGGAGACAAAATGCGGGAACCTGCTACAGAAGCGGCAGGTGAGGTCCCGGCAGGTGGCAGGTGCTGTGGCAGCGGCATTACAATAGCCCTGCAGACCCCCGGCTCCCACACCTACACAGAACCTCCCCGCCACCATGGGGTCTGCGGGGCTATTTTTACGCCACTGGATGTTTACCAGTTATATGAATATGAGCCAAGTCTAACACTGTTCTCCTATCACCTTTAGGAACTATCAATTGTTCCACAATATTACAATAAACCTTGATGTAATGCCATGTGGGGGTAGGTCAGCCTACTACCCAGTTTCACTAGCTTTCCATAAATCCGTTCTCTATTCTTTCTAGCCCTCATTAGAGTGGGGTCTTTTAACTGCTCTGGGTTAAAGGTCTCCCTACTTCAAGGTCAGACATACAAGTGGAGAAATATCTGTTTGCTATATTGCATCATACATGAAATCATGAACAAAGTCAGCAGTGACTATTGTGGTCTCACATGGGGTTACTACAGTATGTTTACTTCCATGGTATAATAATACTGATATGCAGTGGCGGCTGTTACCCTAGCAGAGGAGGGGGGCTGCTGCGTTCTGCCCCCC
This sequence comes from Crinia signifera, assembly GCF_055691185.1. Lineage (NCBI taxonomy): Eukaryota > Metazoa > Chordata > Amphibia > Anura > Myobatrachidae > Crinia > Crinia signifera. The sequence continues at coordinate 55,687,070 of NC_139217.1, forward strand.
CTGTCTGCTGCCTTCGCGCTCCCCACTGCCACGCTCCCCGCTGCTGCCGGTCCTGGCCGCCGGTCCCCTGCAAAGGGCCAGAGCATGTGCATTAACTTCATACTGTGCATGCGCTGGCTCAAGCCTCCATGGGCTGCCTTTGCAGTAGCTCCCGGAGGCTTAATCAGGTTCCCGGGTCCGGCGCATGTGCAGTATCGTCCATGGTACTGCGCATGCGCAGAACCCGTTTTTGGAGCTGCCCCACATTTGCGCACAGAGAGGCATCCCGGAGGGAGGGTACACCTCCCAATGGGACTGCCTTGAGTGACTGACAGGTTGGACTTCCAATAGGAAGTCATTGCCAGTTACATTACAGCCAGTGCAGTCTCTCAGACTGCATCTGGCTTCACTTAGGCAGAGATGGTTTTTTTTTGGGGGGGGGGGGGGGCTGCAGCCCATAGGTTAAAAAACGCCACTGCTGATATGTTCCCTCAGGCAATTCACTTAGGCAGAGGTAGTTTTTACCTGGAGGGGCTGCAGCCCATAGGTAAAAACCACCACTCCTTATATGTTCCCTGAAAACTCACCTCTTCAGGCTAGCTTATCACATTCCAGAACCGCTCACTCAACCATCATAAGCTTCCCTATCCAATTATATTCCCACTGTACAGTCCACACATATCCTCCACATATCTTCTCTTTCTTCACGTTTTTTCCCTGCTGACCCTGGCTCGTCAATGCTGGGATGTGATATCAAGCAGCCTACCTAAAACCCATGCAATCCGGCGGACAACTATGCAATAGATAGCACCTATCCTTATGTATCAATGCCTATTTCCCAATAGATTTTTTGGGTCCTCTTCTTTAGGAAGTGCGTAGCTTGTATAGACCATGTAGCAACATTCATGGATGAATTTTCAGACTGGTCTGGTAGCTGCTGCAGCGCTTCTCTTAATGCCTCTATATTTTCCTCGATGGCCACTTGCTGTTGCCTTTGAGCCACCTCTAAGGCCAATAGTTATCCGGTATTTCCCTGGTGGTTACCTGTTGAGCCTTGTGGCTTCTTGCTGAGCCAATGCATCCTGCAGCAAGTCCTTAGTAAAGTCCTCCATGTTATCTGGTGGTGATGGAGTTTGTACAAACAGTGGTGAGAGCTGCTCAATCAAAGTAGTAATGCCCCCCAGGTGCTGCAAGGGAGGGGGATTTAACCCCCAGCACAACAAAGGGCATTAGTAATAAGATTTGAAAAACCATCATAATAGAGGGTCATTCAGAGATCTGAGGGGTGAATTTATGAAGCTTGGAGAAGTGTTATCTATCCCCATAAAGAACGTTATGAGCAAGGTGATAATGGTTCAGCCAATCAGCTACAATATGTAAATTGACAGGTAAGAGCTGATTGGCTGAACCATTATCACCTTGCTCATAACGTTCTTTATGGGGATAGATAACACTTCTCTAAGCTTCATAAATTCACCCCTTAGTTACATATATTTTGCAAAAGATATGATAAGCTTCCAGGCCTCGTCAAGGCTTCTCTGATACCGGATATCCTACACTGCATGATAACAGTGTTGGAGTGTGACATACTATAATATAGCTTTCCTAATGATCACTGTTTTTTTTTACCCAACATACAGTATTGGCACTTTCAATTAAAAAAACAGATATGCTAGTGTTCTGTACCACACCCTGGTGCAAAATAAGGCTACTCCTTTAGGATGACGCAATTCAACCTGCATAATGCAGTAGAGTTATGGTTTTTCATGCGGATTTCCACACCCTCCGGCTACTTGGTACTATTCTGTAATTGCTATAATTATTGTTTACCGCCTCAGTTTGCAAGATGTAGAAAGCATTAATTAGCCTGATTTATGTTCACACACAAATAGTTTATATTACTTTCGTATGTGACATTTCCAAGTTATTGGAACAGAACAATTGTCTGAAATCAGTATTATGCAGCTTTGAAAATGCAAAATGCAGTGCAAGCGGTTAATATATTCTTGGGAGTCAACCTACATATTAAGAATCGGGGCACTGGGGCCACCGGGAAAGCGGGAAAGTCTTTGTTCAGCCAATTCAATTTTCCCTTGCTACTAGGCCAGCTTACACTGCTTTGCCTGAGCTGATCTATACTAATGCTAGGCAACCTGATGCACTTGAAAAAGGGGTTTTGTTCACTTGGTAGAAGCGAACCAAAGAAAGAAAAAAGCTTTGTGGGCGCACTCTTATTGTATGTAAATATGATATTAGTTTAAAATTTAACTTTTATAAAGATCCTTATAAAATAGGGTAACAAGAGCCGTTACATAGAATGGAAGGACAGATAGAGTTTATAGAGCAAAATCTATAGTTAGATTTATAAAATGTAGTGTGATAGCACTAGTTGCTTTTTCACACGTTAATCTCCATTCAGCGCATTAGTTCCTAATCATCATTGGTATGTATACACAATGTGATTATAGGCGAAATTGAATGGTTTATATCCCTCAATTGGAAGGCTGGAATTGCCTTGGGGGATATCGGTTGCCCCAGCAACAGGGTTAATTAGTATTTGTAGCTTGTATTGCTCATACAGTAGGCGTATCCAGTGCAATCTATTTGGGGAATACACTTGTCCAATTTTTAGATACCACACCAGTGTTTCTTCAGGAGTCTCCCACCAAAATACTGAACTGGCCCTTCACTGCTTTGCTTCCAAGTTTGGGAAGTTTTTGGGCAGTTCCAGTGAGGTATGGTGGTATAATTAGGACTAAATTCCCATTCAGCAATTGCCTGGTTAACTGCAATTATAGCATTTATAGCTAACTTCATACCATATAGTTTTCACAAAGTTCACGGAGATCAGTATTGGCAAATTGCAACTGTACGTGGCGACAGAGATTTACCCTTAATGGGAGCCCTTAAGAAAAAGGAAGAGGAAAGGATTAGGTGGGGGGTGGGGGGGGGGGGGGGGGGGAAGAAGAGCGGGGGATGGAAAGACAGAGAGAGGAAGAATTAGGTGAGGAGCAGAGAGAGGTAAGTGGATAATGAAATTATATTGTTGTTTTGTGAAGGATTTGAATCACAATATGGGTGGTATAACCACAAATTATTGGTCACCTGTATTTAGGCAGTGGGATAGATGTTATTAACCTGTATTCAGGTAGGGGAATATACCAGCAACCTGTGGGAAACGATACGTCACTCAAGCAAATGCAGAGTCAGAAAAGGTAAAGGTAAATTACTCTATCCTGGTATATAGCTTACTCAAAAATAATATCCCCTGATAAACAATGTTATTTCATTGGGGGCTGCTGCAGGAGAAAAAAGCACAGTGACCCTGTGTTATTATCAGTGATGCTTGCAGTTATTGATCTTAAAAGTTTCACAGTAATTGGTAAACAGATTTATGTCCTGGATATTTTAGCACTAAAATTGTGCTTTTGCTGCAGTAAAGAGAAGAGCACTGTAACCCAGCGCTATTGCCAGAGGTGCTGGCAGTCCTTTACTCTAGAGAGTTTTAGTCTGAATGGAAAACAAGCTTTGGTGCTGAAAGCATTTGCACTGAATTGTGCATTGGTAGAAAACTTAGGTGTCACTCTGCCGCTGAGTGCAGGCAGGGGACACCGGTACCTTAGACGCCGGGTCCTGGCGTTTGGATGTGGGGGGACCTCGGGGGTCCGGTGTGAGGTGCTGGGATCTCCAGACTGGTGAGGGAGCTGGTGGGCACTGGATCGCTGCTGCTGCTGTAGCTGGGGTCCGTCGATACACGTGTTTCGCCGTCTTAGGCTTCGTCAGTATGCGCCATCTTGCACTTGCACTTGTCATCTGCTATGGCTAGTGAGCAATAGCTAAGCTGTATCCAGTGCTGGCGCTGTCAATGTGTATTTTGCTGAATATCCAGGCTCCCAACTCCAACAACTACATGGAGAAAGGTAAGTGTACTTTACCACACACACAGCAGCAACCTCCCCTCTGCAGCATCTTCATCTCAAAGCCGCTCAGTGTGTATGGACCGGCGGTGAGTGCTGCTGCGCGCTCCCGCATCATCGCCGGGACAGCAGATGAGTGGCTTTGAGGACGGCTTTGCATAGCACTGCACTATGCAAAGCCGGAAAAGATACAAAGATAAGCAGCGCTAAAAATTAAACACTGATTTTATGAGCCCATAAATGATGGCATGAGTCCCCAAATGGTCATCCAGAGGGAGAAGAAATATGTTGCAGTGTCTTCCCCAACCCAGTATTCCTAGATTACAAACCTGAGTATCCTCATCTGGACCCATTTCCATCATTTCCAACGTGGATACAATTATTTCATCTATCATCATCCATAGGAGACCGAGAACTCATTTCCTGCATAAAGATCTGCGGTAGGAGTTGGTTATTTGTGCCATCCTGGGTCACTCCTGGCAAAACCTGCAACATATTTGTTCTCCCTCTGGATGACCATTTGGGGACTCATACCATCATTTATGGGCTCAGAAAATCAGGACTCTCCACGACACGTGAACTTAAACGGTTGGTGGAGACCCTATAAAATCCTGAGTTCAGTGTATACTTGTTTTATTTTTCTTGTTTTTATTTATGCTGGCTATACAACTGATTTTTTGCTCACTAATAATAAATGTATATTTAATCGATCAACGGGTCTGTTTTAGTTTTCATTTTTAGCGCTGCGTATCTTTGTATCTTTTTTGTGTTGTACCATACAGGACTGACCATCCTGTTCTTAAGCAGCAGCTGGGTAACCATTCATGTCATGCGCCCCTGGTACAATCTCACTTAGTCAAATTTGGTCCATACCAAGTTTTCTGCTATGCAAAGCCGTCCTACCCTCACATTGACGGTGCCGGGCAGGGGGAAAGCCGCTCAGTGTGTATGCACTGACCACCTCCCCCCCCCAGCGATGACAGCAGTCATCGCTGTCCATACACGCTGGCCATGATCGCCCAGTGTGTATGGACCTTTAAGTGGAACTAGCCCACGCCCAGTACAATATGCAATGCCACTGAATATTTCATAATGCAGTTCATTATTTACCAGCCTAATCAGCACATATTTAATATTGTTCCTTTATTAGTTAGTCCTGATGCTTATCATATTTACCTTGTTGCGTATTATAGAGCGCTGTATACAAGTTCTTAGGGATAGAAATCAGACTGACTACAGAGGTTTTATTATGTAAAAATAGCAAATTGTGATTCTTTAAATTTCATTTTTTAGGCATATTTGCAAATCTCTCATGTCCAATAGAGGTCAGTGCCGCCACCAACACAATAAATTCATTAAACTGTACTACATCATCGTTATTTTCATCCATGTCCTTTAGAAGTTTGTCACAAGAGTCCTTGTCTTTCGCATTCTACAACAGAACAAGACATTTTATTACAATGCAGACAATTAGCAGTTCATTCGCATTAACATATGGTTAATATTGTCATCTTACAATGGCAAAGATTGTCAACTTCAACTGGGCAACAATATTTGCCGAAATTATACCGTGTTCATTCTTTTCATTTTTGTGCTGGTGAAGAATGAAGTCTGACGAGGACCACTCAAAACATTTCCGAATGCAGGAAAAGTTGTTTGCCAATCAACCGCTGTTGATCCGTTTGTCCAGTCCACCCACATGTATGCACAACGAGAAACTGAACATGCAGCCCAAAGTTTACCAAGGTGTCAAATTGGCCAATGAGAGAGCTGAATTAATAATGCTGACCATACAGACTAAAGAACATTGTAAAGGACTGACAATATACTTAGTACTGTTGAGAGGGAAACATAAGTGGAGCAAAGCTGGTCTGATTAGAGAAACCCACTGTAGCTATTATGCGAAAGTACAGGAGAAGATTAAAAGGGTCTTCCAGTGGATCTATTATTGCAGAGGTTCCCAAAGGCTGTGATCAAGGCACTCTGATGGTCTAAGCCAGGCATGGCCAAACTGTGGCCCTCCAGCTGTTGTGAAACTACACATCCCAGCATGCCTTGCCATAGTTTTAGCATTCCCTAATAGAAAAAACTGTGGCAAGGCATGATGGGACTTGTAGTTTCACAACAGCTGGAGGGCCATAGTTTGGACATGCCTGGTCTAAGTTATAAAGATATACCTTATTCACAGACTGTGTAATGGTTAGCATTACTGCTGCACAGCACTTAGGTCATGGGTTCTGTTCCCACCATGGCCCTGTGTGGAGTTTGTACATTCTCCCCATGCTTGCGTGGGTTTCCTCCCGGTACTACGGTTTCCACCCACATTCCAAAAATATACTGGTAGGTTAATTGGCTCCCAAGAAAAATGAACCCTGGAATGAATGTGTGTGTACATGTGGTAGGGAATATAGATTGTAAGCTCCACTGTAAAGCGCTACGGAATCTGTGTGCGCTATATAAATAACTGGTAATAATAATAAATAATACTCAGTAAAGACGGTTACATCCAATTGACTGAGATTCTGATTCAGTTACCTGTGGTCAAGCATGGATATACTTGAAACCTGAACAGTTATGGTGCTTTGAGTTTGGGAACCTCTGGACTATTGTATGACCAATTTTAGGCAACAACCTCCAATGGTGCTTCTCTCGGCTGAAACAGCATCACATCAATTCTAGAGATATGTAATAGCTCCAAATACTACTGCTACCCATCTGGGTAAAATAAACAACCTTCATTCATTGTTAAACTGTATGATATAACTATTTTTCCCGCTAGAGCAGGCATGTTCAACGTTGGCCCTCCAGATGTTTTGAAACTACACATCCCAGCATGCTTTGCAATAGTTTTAGCATTCTCTAATAGCAAAACTGTGGCAAAGCATGCTGGGATGTGTAGTTTCACAACATCTGGAGGGCCAACGTTGGACATGCCTGCGCTTGAGGTTTCCATCTGGGGTGCATGCATCTGTTTGTTGCATTCAGGAATAATGCTGGCTGTGTCTAAATTCAGTAATATAAATACTTTCCTGTTAACAAAAGTATTCTGTAGTTTGGGTGCGTCACCTTAACACTAAATCTATCTACACATTTAATATGTTCCCATCGGGAAAAACCCCTCACAAGAAGCTGTTACGGTAAATGTCGTGTCTCTCATCTGTCAGCATTGTGAGTGACCCTTTCTTGCGAAACAGCAGCCGACCATTACGGAGGCGCGGTACAGGGAACGCAGGAAAGTCCAGACCTTTGGGGGCGTGGTGGCTGCCTGACATCTCACGCAGCTGCTGCAACCCAAATAATGCTAGGCTGTGCAGCCAGGAGGCTACTGGTGATGTGCAAGAATTTGCATTACAGGGTGGCCTTGCCCTGTGCTAGGCGGACGTCCACAGCCTACAGCCACAGGCTGCAGTTTTGCAAATCCTCCCAAAACTACAACCCATTCTGAAACAGGCCCATAGTCCTATTTGCATTGAGGGTCAGAAGCATTAGGAGCATCATTTTTACAAATATTGCCAACTCTGCCTCTAAGTAAAATCATTGGGAGCAAATGAATCATTCTAAAACAGGAGTCCGAGTCAATTAAGCTTCCGGCTACATTGCTGCATGTACAGTAGGTTTCCTTGGGAGACATCCGGAGTCACAGCAGATAACAGTATTTTCCATTATGGCTGATATTCCAGTCAAATGTAGGGTCTGATTCCACCTCATTCGATAACCCCTGGGTGGCCAAATTGAATGATAATTCTATTCTTCCAATTTTAGGTTAAAAGGCAAGATCAGCTCTGTATGTGGCCCCTTTATATATGTAATATTTGACACCCAATGATGGCAGAAAGAGAAGAATGGGCACAAGGTGACATAAGCAGTATGTTCTTAGGATGCTGTGGTGTATCAATAGCCCCCACAGACCCAGTGCTGTCTTGGAGGTGCTTGGTGGCTTGTGGGCACCAGCCGTCTGTGGGAGCTACTGCTACTGCTACCACTGCATGAAGTTGCCTGGCATTGCTCCTACTTGAAAATGTCCTTCCCAAAATAGCTGCAGCCTCATACGGCACAGTTACTATTGATCATAGAGGAGTGTGGCGGCCATTCTGGGAGTGACAATCGTAATGGGGGCAGAAAAGAGAGAGAGAGACCATGGCTGCCTCCAGAGGACAGAGAAAACCCCTAAAACAAGCAAGTTGGTGGCCGGCGAGCAACAGAGGGGGTTGGTCAGGGGTTGGCTGGTCATTGGGGGAGGGGTTGATTGGCTGGCGAGCGGGGGTGCAATATTCATAGTCACACTACTGGTAGGATGAGACATACTCTTGCAGTCCCAAGCATGCAATTTCCTAAGCACTATATGTGCTGGCTGCTCTGCTGCACCTGCGACACTGCACTCAGCTTGTCCTTCCTCTAAAAGCCCACCCCCAGATTTCTGCAAAACTAGCCAATAAGAGTCTGGGTCAGGCAGCCAGGATATATATTACATAATGCACAACATTACATGTAGGTATAAATGTGTTACATACTATATACAAACATACCACCCTACCCCCCATGCAATGTGTGGTCTATGTGACAGCCCGCAGGCAGCAGCTGCCCCATGACTTTATTATCATTAACCCATTGATTGCCAACATCTCTGTGAAATATGTGCAAAATTTAAGCAAAAATTACCAGCGTCGCTCACATTTGTTATATAAATTCAAATTTAAAAAAATCCTATATAAGATAACATTACAGAGCATTATGGTTAATAAAAATGTTAGTATCTGTGTTTGAACACTTAAATGAATGAATTCAAGGCAATTAATTCTTAAGTTTACATATTTCCAAGATTTCCCTTGACATTACCCTCCACTTTTTTGCATTTTATACTACAGGATTTTCCCATTCCCAGCAGGGTTTCATCACTGTCGTATTTTGTTGTTTATGGTCAGGACAAATTGCAAATGTTAAGTTTGTCCCAGTTGCCCAGAGGCAAGATAAATATTGGTGCCCCCCATACATACACACCACCTTATATAAATCTGTGTGTATATGTATATAAAAGAACAATCCAGACAATATTTCTATAAACCTTGTTACATTGCACCACCTTTATTTACATTATCATTAATTGTATACAAATACTTTGCTTAGCAATCATACCCGGGATTAGAACTTGTGAACTGTCTCACCCGAGGCAGACACCTTACTGATATAGCTATTTGCTCCTGCAAAGGAAAAATGGGAATTCTAGCTACAGTATATAAAGTTACTACACTAAATAGGTCTGCCTAATAATAGTAATGGTTTTGAACTACTGGAGTCAGCCACAGAAGCGATACAGATGTCTTTCTATTACCTGATTCAAACTTGGAGGAGAGGTTCCTCCTTGGGAGCAGGAGCCCGGCAGCAGATGACTACATTGCATCCCAGAGTATGTCAAGAAACATTAAAGCTGGAAAAAATATGTTTGAAACTTTTAATGTAAAATGATCCTGAATCTTACCTCGAGGAACCCAGGCATTTCTTTCTTCAATAAAGTCTTAGCTTCCCCTTTGGTCAAACTGTTCTTGTCACCCTCAGTACAGGCATATTTGTCAAAGACATCTATGATCATTACCATCGCTGTCTCTAATTTTGTCATTTTTGGAAGTAGTCTCTGGAACGTCTTCTCAGCTTGTTCAGAGGTTATAGGCAGACTGTAATGCTACAGACTCAGCTACCATTTATATAGAACTGTAGGACATGTCTTTCTGGTTGAACTGCAATCTTTATCACTATGCAAACATTATTCTGGTATACTGTAACTAACACTGGGTTTTACCCTCATACAAACAAATACAATAAATATATTTTTTTACAAATTAATTATTATCTATTTATTTACCGCAATTTTGTTTTAAATGTGAACTTATTTACAACAATTTAAGGATATGTGCAATAACGATATAGTTAACAATATTATCCTTCATATTGTTCAGTGAGTACCCACTATATCGTTAACGGTGCACATTATCGATATAATTTAATGCATTAGCGCTATATTGTTCTTTTTGCAGCACGGCTAATATCGTTGACTATATCTGTCTTGCATATTGCTTTGTGTGTATGCAGCTTAAGTATTCATAGGAGGTGAAGTGAAATCCATACTTACCAAACTCAAACCAAATTACAGTGTTGTAAGAGTCTCCTGCTTTTCCAACTATGGGGGGTAATTAATCCTCGATCCTGCCCCATTTTCGGTCCGCTCGTCAGTTAATCGGCAGGCCGGATTTAATGTCCCGCCTGCTGATCAGCAAAGAGGGGGTGTGTCTCAGTCTGTGAAGTAGGCAGTGGATTGTTGAGATCCGGCCGTGATCTCGACAATTCACAGCAGTTTTCGACAAAACGAGCGCAACTGCTTCTGAAGTTGGGTCCATTCTGTCGAGTTGCTTCTTTAATGCTGTTGGGAATGACATTGAAAAGGCACCCCCTGACAGAAATAGCAGCGGGGATTGAATACTACCCTATATATTAGGCAGAATCAATTGTTTTTTATTAAAATAAAGTAATATAGGAGTCTCTGGAACATCTGCTCAGTTTGTTCAGAGAAGATGGAATGGGATGGGATGTGCGCCAGCTTCCGTCATGGCTTTGGGTTTGGACCTGGTCATTATGTCAGCATTGAACATGTCAATAGGCAGCATATCTAACCCTCACCCGACCTACATCCTAACGCTAAACAGATAAATGTCAACCATGTTGACTTTCTGAATGTGAACATTCACACTACAGAATGTCAACATTCAGAGGTTGACATTCCAGTTGGCAGGAGTGTAATGCTTTCACATTCTAGTACTGTCTAGAACAGTGGTTCTCAACCCCGGTCCTCAGGACCCCCACAAAGTTCATGTTTTCCTGGTCACCTGTGCATTTTTAAAATGTGATACAGAGGGCAGCTGCTGGTGACCTGGAAAACGTGCACTGTGTGGGGGCAGGGCCGGCGCTACCCACTCAGCAGCTACTGCAAAGCAGGGAGGCGCCATGCTGAAAAGGCGCTATCTCCCTCCCTGCTCTGCTAAAGCTGCCTCAGCCCTCACTGTCACTGCCTCCTGCATGCCGCCCGCAGCGCCTGTCTGACAGCGGGCGGCAGTATGGAGAGGCTGAGCAGCTCCCTGCACCGCGCACACACTGTCCTCCTGCGACCTGCCCCCTCTTCCTCACGGACACTTGCGCTGAGGCATGTGGTGCTGTCTGTGAATTCCTGGATGACATGTCATGTCCGGATCCGCCCCCTACCCATTGCTCCCTGTGCCTGTCAGCTGTCAATCAAATGACGAACAGGCAGCAGCGCCGCCTCCCCTTCCTTCCCTCTTCTCAGTGTGCTGTGCCAGTGCCAGTCCTCAACACTCCACTCCCTCTATCTCCTCCCCTCTTCGTCCATCTCCTCGTTCTCTCCCCTCCTTTCCCCCTCAGTCATGAGTGCTGCACATACTTTTTGTACTGCTTTCGGATCGCATCGCACACACATTGCATGCATGCCGTGCGATGCGATCTAGCCCATAACATATGCGATTCTAGCAGCGTGTATGGGCACCTTTAGTGCCTGCAACATTTTGTGGACACAGCACTGAGATGGTGTATGCATACATGTACATGCACCCGAGATCCTCCATAGGATCGCATGTTCCATACACTCCCACAATCGGGCTGCAGCTTGTTGCAAGGGCAATGTGAAGGGGCGCAAAAAGTATGGTTTGCAGGAGGGCACCAGACACCCTAGCACTGGCCCTGTGTGGGGGTTCTGAGGACCGGAGTTGAGAACTACTGGTCTAGAAGATGACTAGAATCTGACTGGTTGCCTCTTCTTCTAACAACCTGCACCCTAGTAAATGTACCCCTATGTCTGATGAGAGCGGTGGATGGGATAAGACTGGGAATGCTGAGCAGATCAGAAATTAAGGACCATACACTTGTCCTATTTGGGCCTGAATTTACCCAATTTCAAAGGATCGGTCCCAAATCGGATTTGTCTGACATCTAAACCGATGTGTGGCCCCTTGCGCATCGGATCAGAGTCGGAGGTCAAATGGGCTGCACATCAGATAAATTGTATGTGCAGCCGCCATGTATCGCATCCAATCTGGAGGGTGGAAGTGCCATGCAGAAGAGGCGCTCTCCCTGCTCTGCATCCTCGGATGGCAAAGAGCGGCAATAGAAAACTCGACCTTAGGACAAGTCATACAAGCGTATGTAGGGCCTTTACATTGGGGGAAGAGTTTACAATATCTCAGACAAATATGAAATAAGGTAAATTTCCCCCTGAACGGTTTTGAGACTTGTCCTCTGATTCACATATTATTCTCTGACCATTAGACCCCTAAGGGCAGCTCTAACCTCTCCTATTTCTGATTAAAGCCTGGAGTGTCCTATTGTTCTCATGAGTTCTTATATGGGACAATGATCTTTAAATCATAAACCCCTGAGTGATTAAACAGGATTTACTTTATTTATACTGTTCTGAAAACTCCCATCTCTTTATATAATGTACTTTGAGAAATGAAAGCTAAATATTTGATCAGTGGGTATGTCAACACCTTCTGAACTTTTGAACCCTATGTCCTGGTGCCTGCAAACCTTCACATGATCCTAACACTTTTTTGAGCTTTTGAACCCTATGTCCTGGTGCCTCGCCTCCTTCTCATATTATTTCTTTAATATATAACCTTTCATACGATGTGAGTCTCTGTCTTCCACATTTCACAATAACATGGGTCCTGGAGTTGGATAGAGAGGTGGGGAGATCAACTGGGTTAAAATATTTTGTTTGCCTTAAGCTTGCTCTATCAGTGTTTGGGAGATCCAGTACAAGTTAATTCCCCGATGGTACAGGTGCCTTGATGATCATGTCAAGATGCCCCTGGTAACCCCCTTCACATTTGGTGGCAATGCTCTCACCTCCGTTCATTGTTGTCAGAAGTTCTTCAATTTCCCACACCCATTATAAGAGAACCAGCTCCTTCTGACCCTTTATTCTGGTTATTCGCCTGCCTCTATCTCGAGATACAAAAATTCTCTGTTGTGCCATTTAAATAAAGCTGCTGTCAGTAATTTCGCTACCTCTCATTCAAAAATTAGAGACTGGATTAGTAGAATTGATTTTTGTATGGACATGGAAGACAGAATGTTCCATGGAAGGGAACTACGTACTCTTTAGAGCAGTGGTAGCCAAATCCAGTCCTCAAGAGCTACCAACAGTTCACATTTTCCAGACAACCCAGCTGCTGCACAGGTGCACTCATTACTTACCAACACATTTTGAAAGATCCACAGTTGGAGCTAATTACTTCACTTGTGATTCTGTGAGGAGATCTGGAAAACATTAACTGTTGGTAGCTCTCGAGGACTGGAGTTGGCTACCCCAGCTTTAGAGATACATGGTTCCGTTGGTTGAACTTCAAGGCCTCAAAAACCTTTAAGGATGTTTTTACATATCCAAAATTCAACTAAAAAGAGAGAGCGCACTTAATATATCAATGTATTTAATTAATATAAAGACACACTTTAAAACAATTCATTTGAAATCAATAAATATAACATAATAAATTAAATAAGAATCAACTTTAAATGTTGCTCAAAGTTTATCCAGAGGTCAAATATCATCAAACTTTAGCTCCGATGCTCTTACCCACTTGAGTCCTTGTATTGAAGGGGGGTGTGTGGGGAGCCTCCATTATATAATTTATAACAATTGTGTCCAGAGATAGATTGTATCAATTTGGGACAAATAGAAGGCAAATGTTGTTAAACCATAGGTTTCCGAGCACTTTGTATTAGTCCTTATCTTTAATGGTTTATTACCGCAGGATAGGAGGATGATGGAATAGGGCAGGGAAGTCAGTAGGTCGCTTCCACCGGCGTGGCTCTGTTGTATTTGGAGCCAACGCCGGGAGTAACCTTCGCTGTAGTAGATGGAATAAGTCGCTACAACCGACGTGGCTCAGATGTGATATGAGCCGGGAGCAACCTCTGCCGTGATGTTACCTCTCCTGTAGGTAACATCACGGCAGAGGTTGCTCCTGGCTCATATCACATCTGAGCCGCACCGGTTGTAGCGACTTATTCCATCTACTACAGCGAAGGTTACTCCCGGCGTTGGCTCCAAATACAACAGAGCCATGCCGGTGGAAGCGACCTACTGACTTCCCTGCCCCTACTCACTGCTGCCAGTGCGGTCAGCAGAATTGGCAGGGGGGGGGGGGTCTGCGCATGAACTGTTGGAGCTGCCACCAACCCTGCTGATCGCACTGCACCGGTGGTAGTAAGATCTATAGCCCATAGGCTACAATGCGCTACCACCATCTCAGAATGGTGATAGCCCAGGAACGTGAAGCACTGCTGCCCGATGTTGATACATCGGGCAGCTTCGCATCCCCCATAGAAACCTATGGAGGATGTGGCCGGCGGCGGTGCAAGAATCTAAACATGGAGTAAGAAGTGTTTCTAGCACTCCGTGGGCAGGGTTGCTCAGCAGCGGATCTCCAGGTGAGATTGCGGGAGAAACAGTGACCTCAGACTCCCTTCATAATATTTTGAATACCCATTCCTGGCAAACTGCTGCTTGTGAGCGCTGAACTCTGCTTTTCCTTTGCTCTTACAAACCCTTAGCACCATCACCTACTGTTCAAACTGACCCAACCCCCTCCCAGCATGGCTGAATCCTCTGAAGTTATGCTGTCACAGCTCCTACAAGCTAACACAGATTCATAAAAGTATCTTGCTGAATGGCGGATGTGCATGTAGACTTTCATCTCCTTTACATGTCAGCGTACATTATGCAAAAGGTCAGGGACAGAGTTGGGACTCGGGAGACAAAGAACTGTTTTTCTACTTTAGAAGACACCGTCTCTCCCATTCCTGACCACTGACTTCTTTAGAATCACAGATGTTTGCTTGTAAGCTTAAGCTAACGGATATTGAGGGCCGCCTTATAAAAAACAACGTCCATTTTGTAGGATTCCCTGAAAGCATTACTCAGGATTCCATATGGTGTGATGAGAGAGGTCAATGGGGTGGGTGTGTGTTTGTATGTGTGTGGGGGTAGGGTCGTGACACTATGAATTACCACACTGAGTGACACCAACCCTAGTGATGCCTCTGGGTTAGGGTAATGCTGTGGAGGGATGAAGGTTAGAGTTAGGATACGAGCAAGAAGTCTTCGGCTTAGGGGGTAGAGGGAGGGGTTATAGTACTAATGGATTCCCGGTTAGGGTCCTCCATATTGGGATACTCTTTTCGATCATTGGCATCCCCACTTCCACAATCATGTATGGAACCCCTAGGTGCTGAAACCCTTAGAATTAGCCACCTGTAACGGGAGTCAGACAATTCTCCAAATTAGATTTTTGCAAAATTAGCTGAAGAAATTGGAGGAAAACTAAGTAATTCCACAAAGTATGTTGGACTTGCAGTTGAAGTCCTTAATTTGCTTCGCTTGGACCAAAGAATTTACAGTTTTTTTTAAATTGGATTACTACATTTGGGATTACACAGCTGGGTGAATTCTAACACATCTCCTGTTTTGCTCACATAAATAATTTGGTTATTCAGGTTTTTTTTAAATGACACGGGAATGCAGAAGATACTGTCTGTGCCTCTAAAAAAATTTGGGACATTTTCGGCATTTAGAAACAGCATGAAGGAGATTCCAGCACCTGCAAGAGAATAAAGAAGAGGGGAACCACGAGTGCAACTACAGCTGCTGTATGGGTAAGACCCCTAGTATATAAAGAAACTATAAAGAAACTGTAAATAGTATATAGAGAACAATAGGTAAAGATAAATACAGCACTTGGGTTTGACTGAATGATGTACTACTGACACAAAGGGTAGAAAATTGTCAACATTTATTCAATAATAACAGACATGAAAATGTATAAAATAAATAGAGAATTCTCTAAAAAAAGAAAAAATGAATAAAAACTATGTAATGAGATTAATAAAAAAATTAAATAATATGAATTCCATATAATCAGTTCCAGCTGGCAGGATGAATCCATTGATGATATAGAAAGCATTTCCTTGGTACCAATGATATTTGTATAGTTACCAGACTGGTGAATTATTGATGATGGAGTCTCCTTTGGCTGGAGAAAGGAGTTCTTACAGTTTCCAGAAAAATACCCAGCGAAGGGTCCAAATTAACTCAGAGGTGGCAGATGAGATTAGCAATCTTTGTGGTATATAAATACCTGCCTTTGCACTGCATATGGAACTGAGGTTGTAGGATCCAATGGAATGTAGGGTATACTGGTCCGGATGAGAAATGAAGAAAGGTCTGGTATATCTATAGAGGGTACAGGCTGGAACAAATGGGGGCTGGCTCTGCACATTTCAACATGTTCACACATCTTCATCAGGAGCTGGAAACTGTCACCTAAGTTCATTTGGATCCTTCACTGGGTATATTTCCGGAATCTGGCCCTGGAACACACCATTACACTTCAGGCAGTAACTGCAATGGTGAAAGGCTTTAGTACAAATGCTGGGATTCCTTAGTTCAGGGAGTGAACTCTGGACCAATTTATTTTTGAGCGATTCAACCCTTTTATGTATAAAAGTTGGTTTAAATGGTTGGTTTCTTGAGTGTTTTAGTACATATCTTCCCATTTTCAATATAGATATCAAGATCTAATAATATAATGGATATAATGCTTGATTTTAGTTTACTGGATGTTAAAATTATTATGATTTAAAATCAAGCGAAAGGGTATCTAGATGTTCTTGATCTTCTTCCCATATAAAAAGAATATCATCAATAAAATGTCACCAGGTTTGACCCTTACTCCAGCAATTGCTTGATGGTCATCAATTCCCAAAAGGCTGTGAATAAATTAGCATAACTGGGGCAACCTGGTGCCAATAGCGGTTCCTAAAATTTGTAAATAATAAAGGCAATTAAAATAAAATATGAAATAATGAATACAAATTGAAAGATATACAATTTAGAATGAAATCATTCAAATTTGTAGATATTCTGTCTAATCTAAAAATTATTTTATCGCCTGTTGTCCATCTTCCAATTTTATAATTTAATACAGGGAACTGAAGAAGGCACTAACTAAACTTTTATTTGGATTCTATTTAATTTTTTGTAATTTTTTTCATAATGTCACCAGTGTCCTTAAGGGCTATAATAAAACTCCATAAATGAGGTGATACTGTTAGTTCTTGAAATAATTGGTCTGCCAGGGGGTGGGTGGAGTGTTTATAAATTTTGGGCAGAATGTACATGGTTGGTGTTGTTGGATGTTTGATATTCATCCAATTTAATCCATTTAATATTTTTTGGGGAATAACTCCTTTCTCAAAAGCAAATTTAGTGAGTAAATGCTTAATAATGGTAGAAGTGAAATCACTCCTGAGTTTCTAATATGTAAGTGTGTCACTAGGTTGTCTGTTGATCTCCATAACAGAATCCTCTTTGTTCATGGTGAACCCCCCTTTGTCGGAAAGCTTTATTACTAAACTGTAATTTTTCCTCTATATGGAAATGTATAGTATACCAAAAGAGGTACATATCAAGAGAAGAATATTAAAAAAAATATGAAAAGGGATAAAATGAAAAGAGGTTAAATAAACAAATACTTCCTTTATGGAATTTTTCTTTTGGTCAGACGTTGGTAAGATCCACTCCCCTCTGATGATTTTGGTTGGTCTTACACTCAGGATACAATTTTTCATATATAGATGTGGAGAAATCAAAAGAATGGACAATGGCCCTCATTCAGATCTGATCGCAGTACAAATTTGTTCTCAAAATGGGCAAAACCATGTGCACTGCAGGTGGGGCAGAAGTAGCATGTGCAGAGAGAGTTACATTTGGGTGGGGTGTGTTGAAACTGAAATCTAAATGGCAGTGTAAAAATAATGCAACCAGTATTTACTCTGCACAGAAACAAATCTAACTCTCTCTATACATGTTACATCTGCCCCACCTGCAGTGCACATGGTTTTGCCCATTTTGAGAACAAATTTGTACTGCGATCAGATCTGAATAAGGGCCAATGTGTATGTCTGCTCCAATCTGTAGCTGGGTACGTTTATGAGTAAAGCGTACCTAACTCACAGATTACTGGAGGGACTGGGTTACAATTGTGGTTCTGCTGTGCTTGTTGTGCCTGCTCTGTGTTCTCTCACTATCAGCATTACTGTAGCAGTTCTCTGCTGCATCTGAGATACCTGTTCAATATCTGTTTTGTAAGGGCTGAGGGAAGAACTTTATGGAGGATTCTCTAATGGACAGCGAAGGGTAGTAGTCAGTCCTAATCTTTTTCATCTTTATAAACCACCTTTTTTTTAGCATATTCTTTACAGATTTTGTAAACTCTTTAGCTTAGTACAGTGGTTCCCAAATTGTGTGCCTAGGCACCCTGGGGTGCCTCAGGACACTTGCAGGGGTGCCTTGGGTTGGTGGACCAAGATCAATTCATATTATTTATGGTCAATGTACCAGGAAAAAACAGTGCTGGTGGCTGCCAATCATAATATATGTGGACAAACCGAAGCAAATCCTGTCCCTCACCAGATAACTGTGACATATAAACTTGTAATTACATCTTCATGTATCCCTGGCGAGAAAACGGGTATAAATGTTCTCAACAGTTTTCACTTATATGTGGGGGTAGGTCAGCCTACTACCCAGCTCTACTGGCTTTCCATAAATCCATTCTATAGTCTTTCTAGCCTGCATTAGTCTGGGGTCTTTTAACTGCTCTGAGGTAAAGATCTCCCTACTCACACCAAGGTCAGACATACACGTGGGATAAATCAGTTTGCTATATTGCATCATACTTGAAATCAGGAACTAAGTCAGCAGTGACTATTGTGGTCTCACATGGGGTTACTACAGTATGTTTATACTGCGCAAGAGCTGGCTCAAGCCTCCATGGCCTGCCTTTGCAGCAACCCCCTGAGGCTTAATCAGGATCCCCGGTCCGGCGTATGTGCAGTATCATCCAAGATACTGCGCATGCGCAGAACACATTTTGGTACTCTTTACCTAGCACGGCGCCCACGATTTTGATCGTGGGCATCGCAGGTAAAAAAATCGCGGGCATCGCGGCCATTGAATGCACTAAAAATCGGGTGCGACGCGACCGACACGATGCCCGCGATTTCCCATAGGGATCAATGTTAAATTTCTCAAATGACCCGATTTTATTGTTCAATGCCTCAATTGACCCGATTTTTCCATAGGAAACAATGTTAAATGGCCCACAGAGGGCAAATAGCCACCCTGAAGTGTGAAATGGCCCCCACAATTGTTAACGCCACCCCACGATCAACGTCAACCCGAAGCGTGGCGAGCGCAGCGAGCCCGTGAGGGGCGGCGGTACGCGTCCTACGACCTTTTCATACCCCCACTATCCACGTCAGCGTGGAGTTAAGAATAGAATAGTGTGGCTAACGCAGCGAGCCACCGAGCCCGAAGTGTGGTGAGCGCAGCGTGCCCCGCGAGGGGACGCGGATACCTTCACAGGTAAACGCGTCCCTTCGCGAGCTTCACAGTTATCCGCGTCCCCTCGCGGGGCTCGCCGCGCTCGCCACGCTGCGCTCGCCACACTATTCTATTCTCAACTCCACGCCGACGTGGATAGTGGGGGTATGAAAAGGTCGTAGGACTCGTACCGACGCCCCTCGCGGGCACGCTGCGCTCGCCACGCTTCGGGTTCACGTTGATCGTAGGGTGGCATTAACAATTGTGGGGGCCATTTCACACTTTAGGGTGCCTATTTGGCCTCTGTGGGCCATTTAACATTGTTTCCTATGGAAAAATCGGGTCAATTGAGGCATTGAACAGAAAAATCGGGTCAATTGAGAAATTTAACATTGGTCCCTATGGGAAATCGCGGGCATCGCGTCGCACCCGATTTTTTAGTGCATTCAATGCCCGCGATGGCCGCGATGGGCGCCGTGCTAGGTAAAGAGTACCCACATTTTTGGGGCTGCCCCTCATTTGCGCACAGAGAGGCATCCCGGAGGGTGGGAACACCTCCCAATGGGACTGCCTTGAGTGACTGACAGGTTGGACTTCCAAGTAAGTAAAACAAGACATTTTTTCCCTCAGCACACTGAGTAATGTTAGTAACCAATCTAGAACACTACATGATAATAGAATTCAGAGATATTGGTTACATATACCTGCGCAGGTGTATGCTATGCCCCCAAGCCGCGTCAAGGCTTCTCTGTATGTTAGTTGGACTTCCAATAAGAAGTCACTGCCAGTCACATTGAAGCCAGAGCAGTCTCACAGACTTCTGGCTTCAGTGGTGTAACTAATAAAAATGTGCCCCCCCCCCCCCCCCGAGTAAAGTAAACTCCCCCTCATTACCCCTCCGCGTGCAACTTGCCGCATTTTTGGGCTGGATCTGCACCGCGGTCCGGCACTCCTCTTCTCCTAATGAAAACTGACCCTCCCAAAATGGCTGCCCCTTATAGCAGACCAATGTTAAGGATGCTAGAGGAGGCCACCGCCGCCTCCTCTAGCATCCTGCAAAACTGTCTTATGTATGGGGGCAGCCATTTTGGGAGGGTCAGTTTTCATTGCAGCAGAAGCAATGAGGAGTCCTGGCCACAGACGCTGCAGCAGCGTAACCATAGCCCCACAGACCCCCGGTGCCCACACTTTCTCATCGCCACCTCGGGGTCTGCGGTGCTATAGCTACGCCACTGTCTGGCTTCACTTAGGCAGAGACAGTGGCGGATTTTACCTGGGGGGGCTGCAGCCCATAGGTAAAAACCGCCACTGCTGATATGTTCCCTGAAAACTCACCTCTTCAGGCTAGCTAATCACATTCTCTTTCTTCACATTTTCTTCGTTCTGACCCTGGTTCATCAATGCTGGGATGTGATATCAAGCAGCCTACCTAGCACCCATGCAATCCGGCGGACAACTATGCAATAGATAGCACCTATCCTTATGTATCAATGCCTATTTCCCAATAGATTTTTTGGGTCTTCTTCTTTAGGAAGTGCGTAGCTTGTATAGACCATGTAGCAACATTCATGGATGAATTTTCAGACTGGTCTGGTAGCTGCTGCAGCGCTTCTCCTAATGCCTCTATATTTTATTCGATGGCCACTTGCTGTTGCCTTTGGGCCACCTCTAAGGCCAATAGTTATCTGGTATTTCCCTGGTGGTTACCTGTTGAACAAGAAGACATGGGTTGGGGATTCTGCACACAGGGAAGATTCACGCCCTTAATTGTGCGGGCCAGATACCGCTTAATTTTTATTTATTTTAGCAGGGGTGCCATCCTGACCAACTGGGGGTCAATAGTCAAAAAGGATTGAGAGAAAAGAAGAAAATACAGTTGTAAATGGATGCACTCCTATTTGAGTATTTTGTATTGAATTTCAATAATGACCATTAATTTTAAAACCGTTGGGAGCTCCTATTATCTTTATTAATATGGTTTTAGCTAAGTCCTGCGCTGTGAGTGGGTTGACCTCACTAATCCGTTAATAATTGATATAGCATAAATTATCAAACCCCGTTATTGCTGCTGTTCTATAAGGGGTAGCTCAGTTCCCCAAATTAGTTACCAGAAAAAAAGAAAAAAATAGAACTGCGCAATAAAGGGGAACCCATGCAATTTATTTATGCACTAATATGAAAATATATAAAAAACATACACAAATTCAAGGTACAATTATAAGAATTAATAAAAAAGGGGGGGGCGGGTATATAAAAAATATATATTTTAGCACAACCGGTCGTGTCTGATTAGTATGTAAGTTTTAAAACCAAATACATTTTGCTTCCCTTGGATTAGTCACAGTTATATTAGTGTATTAGTTGATTAGAATGCTGGTTTTAATAACAGTCTTATTTGTGGATTAGTGGAGTAACTGTCCAGGTTTTTATGTCTGGCCAGACAATTTGTATTTGGGGTACCTTACAGCTGCCACCTGTAATTCCTCCGGTCTCCCAGTGGATGGTGCTGAATCACCTTTCTTGGTCCAACTTTATCTGGAGTTACCTTTGGGCTGGTGGTCTGGTAATGAACCTGTATGGTTTTTCCCCTTTGGTGCAAAAAAACAGAATTGTGGGTACCAACGCGTTTCCCCGCCTCCGGTAACGGTCTCAGCGGCTTTTTCAAGGGAATAGAAGAAGAATAGCAAGAAGATGTTTACATATCTCATCCCATATTTATACTTCAGGATGGTCTGAGCGGCGTGGCTTAGCGCCGTCTGGCCGTTTCCGGCTATGCGGCGACTTCCCTTTGTTTGTAGCTCTGTTTCCGGTCCGTGCGTTCCACTGGACCGGAAACGCGTCATTTTGCGTTCCATTCGGCATAGTTAGAGTGTCCGTCATTTGTGGTCCCTCAATTGGACCTTCACAGATTCTTTTAGATGTCTGTGGGATAATATATACGGCAATCGGGGTTTTATTGTGTTTTTGGAGTAGAGCTAACAGGAGCCTCTCCTGGACACAATACCTGGCGCTCGGTATTTTAATTAAATTTAAATATTGTAAATAAATAAGTAAATGAATAGATATAGTAGCTGCTGCAAATACTTCTGTGGGTCCGTCTAGACTCACATTGAAAGAGAATTTAAAGGGAGGAAGATTGAAGTATGTTTGCGCTGCTTGATAATATACTAAAAACACGCTTTATGGCTGGAGGAATTGAATGATTGACACACTGTTGCAAATATATACTTTATATAAATATAGGCATAGAAATACACAATTAGTACATCTGAAAATAAAACACTTGAATAAAAACAAAATTCATATATCTATGACAAATCAATGTTGAATTAAAGTCCCAGTATCAGGGGTTGTATTTGATTTAGGACATTCAGCAATCCTCCTTTTGTAAATAAAACTTTAGAAATATGCAAATAATTGCAATGGATGGTACCAGTAAATAAAGTCCAGTTTGTGCGCACAGAATTGTGGGGTGATAGAAAAATAATAATGATGGGTATTCAGCTGTCCAATATTGTGAAAAAAATATATATAGCACAGAAGAATAATTATTGTAGTCACCAATTTGTATATTAAATGCTCACCCTTCTGGAGTTATAATCTCGTGTTGAATCACGTATATGCCGGCAAATCGTCCCAGTTGTTGTTTGCGGGGTGATGTTTAGATTTTTGAAGACCTGGTATTCGCCCTTCTCGGCAGCAGTCCTGTGGTCAGTGACGGAGTCACCGTCCTGGCCGCAGCGGCACACGAGGTGAATTGGCGGTGTGAACGGTCTTATACCAAGTGGGGAGCCGGATGATGGAGTCCCGCTGCGATGGAGTAAGCGGGCAGTGAGAAACAGCTGATGGCCGGCAGCGTAGAAGCTGCACTTCAGCTGTAATTCGGGCTGGAGGGTGAGCGGGAGTCTGGAAGGAATCTCTGTGCTGAAGTTTGGTTCGTGGTCAGCGAGGTAGCTGATTACCGGCAGCGTATGGTGAGCTGCGCCTCAGCTGTCGATTTGGAGGTATAGCTGAATGGAGTTTCCAGTTCAAACAGAGTGATGACGTCAACGCGTTTCGTCCCCGGGGTAATTAGGGAACTTTCTCAAGACTTGTCAAGACTTGTCTTGAGAAAGTTCCCTAATTACCCCGGGGACGAAACGCGTTGACGTCATCACTCTGTTTGAACTGGAAACTCCATTCAGCTATACCTCCAAATCGACAGCTGAGGCGCAGCTCACCATACGCTGCCGGTAATCAGCTACCTCGCTGACCACGAACCAAACTTCAGCACAGAGATTCCTTCCAGACTCCCACTCACCCTCCAGCCCGAATTACAGCTGAAGTGCAGCTTCTACGCTGCCGGCCATCAGCTGTTTCTCACTGCCCGCTTACTCCATCGCAGCGGGACTCCATCATCCGGCTCCCCACTTGGTATAAGACCGTTCACACCGCCAATTCACCTCGTGTGCCGCTGCGGCCAGGACGGTGACTCCGTCACTGACCACAGGACTGCTGCCGAGAAGGGCGAATACCAGGTCTTCAAAAATCTAAACATCACCCCGCAAACAACAACTGGGACGATTTGCCGGCATATACGTGATTCAACACGAGATTATAACTCCAGAAGGGTGAGCATTTAATATACAAATTGGTGACTACAATAATTATTCTTCTGTGCTATATATATTTTTTTCACAATATTGGACAGCTGAATACCCATCATTATTTTTTTTCTATCACCCCACAATTCTGTGCGCACAAACTGGACTTTATTTACTGGTACCATCCATTGCAATTATTTGCATATTTCTAAAGTTTTATTTACAAAAGGAGGATTGCTGAATGTCCTAAATCAAATACAACCCCTGATACTGGGACTTTAATTCAACATTGATTTGTCATAGATATATGAATTTTGTTTTTATTCAAGTGTTTTATTTTCAGATGTACTAATTGTGTATTTCTATGCCTATATTTATATAAAGTATATATTTGCAACAGTGTGTCAATCATTCAATTCCTCCAGCCATAAAGCGTGTTTTTAGTATATTATCAAGCAGCGCAAACATACTTCAATCTTCCTCCCTTTAAATAATATATACGGCGGCCATTTTTACTATTGGAATATGTATCTTTTATTGGTAATTTCTTCTGTTTGATGCGTTACGAGTACTCCATGGCCATTTTTATTTAGGGAAGCTAGGGAAGCAATTGTATTCGTCTAGTAGACGGACTTTTGACTTTATATTATTCTTGACATTGTTATGCAAATTATGTCTGTTTAATGTTTCTATGGGTTTATGTAGCCACATATGCAGCTATTACATGCTGCGCTGCAGATATTATTACTATACTCTTTATCACAACAGCATTTTTACATATAATCAATATAACAATAGATACTGCTTTGAATCTATCAACCATCTTCCTGCTAATAAATATAGAGGAATCTATATCTGTATCTATATATGGAGGATTCTATATCTCCAAAGGCAAAAAGCATATATTATAATATAAAAATTCATCCTATAAACCTTTTATAATACAAGAAAACTAATTATGATAAGAAACAGATCTTAGTATTTGTTAAAAAAGGAACAAGTCTTCCTATAATAGTTGGCATAGATGGATCCATATATCCATAAAGTCATATTCCATGGATCCAAAAAATCTTAGCAGAGAAAATATTTGTAAGGAGATAAATATATATATACTACCATGTAGGCATAATTAGAGAGTATACATATAAGAGCATATAAGCATATGTACATAAAAACTAAAAATACAAAAAATACACATAAATACACACATATAGAAGAACGTAAGGACAAATTTGATTCAAAAGGCATCTTTTATCCCTCATACATGTCACTAGACATGTGTGTATTTAGGACAGTAGTATCTTCTTTTTCTATCTATAGCGGCAGTGTTATGTCGATCTATCACTCTATGTGTCAAAGGACCTGAAAACATCACACAGAGTGGTCGGCATACACTGATTGCACAGACAGACATATCTGTGCACGCATGAACACATAGCTATATATACCATCAATTTTCAGTATCTTCTTCAATATAAATATTATAACCCAGGTTACATATAGCTGTCAAACTCTAGGTATATCTTTAAAAGTAGACCATAAAGTGCCAAGCTTGTTTCTTTTTAATATTGTATTTCTATTTGATGTAGTGCTTCTTTCATCATCCCAACACCATCCGGGCATCCGCACGCGTGGTCCGGATGGACCTCCGGTCCCACAAGTGCAGACGCCCCAGCCTGGGTGTCCAGATGACTCAAAGCACTCTCACCATGGTGGTGCCAATATATAGCCCGATGGTTCACATCGTTTTCACCATGATGATACCCACAAAGGGGAAGAAGGGAGAGAAAGAAAGAATTGGGAGGGGGGGGGGGGAGGGGGGGATGGGGAAAGCTAGTGAATCCTCTACACAGAATACCACATTTTTGTTTTAATTTTCGGTTTAGTTACAGACTGGGTGATGACAGCAGAGAAGAGGAGGGGGAAGATGTTAAATCCTATACACAGAGTCACATATTCTCATTTCTATTATTATTGTACACTAATGAATGAGGAGTGGGAAAAAAATAGATGGGACATTGAATGCATGCGTTAAAACTAGATGTTATTTAGTTCTATTACATCATTTAGGCCATTTGGCATCAATGAATCCATCCTGTAGATCCAATATGCCTCACGGCGACAAAGTCTGCCAAATCTATCACCACCTCTATTTGTACTTTTTATACTTTCAATCCCAATTATAGTCACATCATCTATTTTTCCTCTTTGACATTTATGTATATGGCTTGAAACTGAGTGTGTTTTTACTCCGTTGAGTATATTTCTCCTATGTTCCATTCCTCTGACATGTAATGTTCTGGTCGTTCTACCTATGTATTGCTTCCCGCAGCCGCAGGAAAGCAAATAAATTACATAGGCAGAGCCACAGTTTATGAAATTTTCGATTTGGAACACTTCACCATTGGTGGTAGATTTATAACTAGTTGTTTTTCTGGGGGCCATTTTACATATTAGACACTTTTCTTTACCACACTGGTGGTATCCCTTAGGTTTTGGGGGTAACCAGTTTAGTTCCTTATTGGTATCCTCTTTTCTTCCCCTGTTATCCATATTTGAGAAATGGCTGTGTATTAATTTTGATTTTAAATTGTCTGATCTGCGAAAAATCATTCTACCATCATGATTAATCTCATCTTTTAGAAAAAGGTCTTGTATCAACATGGCAGTATTATTTTTTATTATATTTCTAATTTCTCTTGCGTACCCATTATATTGGGTTACAAATAGACCTGTCATCCCTTCACCAGTCTCTCTAGTTCCTCTCTGTTTTATTTTTTTTTTACCCAGTAAGTTTATTCTATGAATTCTGTCTACTTCTTGTTTTGCTTGGTTAAGGATAACCTCTGGGTATCCCTGTTCTCTGAAGGATTCTAATAGCATATTTGATTGTTTCAGGTAGGCCTCATTCGTGGAGCAGTTTCTTTTTATGCAAACCAATTGCCCCTTTGAAATGTTTTTCTTCCAACCATCTGCATGTGAGCTTTGGTAATTAAGATATCTGTTCTGATCAACTGGCTTTACATAAGTCTCAGTTGTCAGTATGTTATTCTTTACATGGAGCGCGACATCCAGGAAACTGATGTGACTAGTGCTGTGAACACTTGTAAATTTAAGCCCAAACTTATTGGAATTTAATTGATCAGTGACATTTTGAAGTGATTCTAAATCCCCATCCCAAATAATAAATAAATCATCTATATAACGCCCGTATAGGACCAGGTTCGCCCCAAACCCGCCTCCCCACACGTGTCTATCCTCCACTACTCCCATGTATAGGTTGGCGAAGCTCGGGGCGAACCTAGTTCCCATAGCGGTCTTCCGTGTTTGCAAATAATATTGTGAGTTAAACAGAAAATAATTGTGCTCTAAAATAAACCTAATAGAGTGTAATAAGAAAGCACGTAGAGGGTCCGATATCTCCTCATCTTTTGAGAGGTAATGGTCTACTGCTTCTATCCCCAGTTGGTGTGGGATGTTGGAGTACAATGCCTCCACGTCGCAGGTTACCAGATGGTATGTTTCTTTCCACTCAATGTTATTCATTATGTTTAAAAAGTGTTTTGTGTCCTTAATATGTGATTTCAGATCCTCTACGTGCTTTTGTAAATAAAAATCAACAAAAGAGGACAAATTATTAGTGAGTGACCCTACACCAGAAATAATAGGACGACCAGGTGGAGTGCTTAGTGACTTGTGTATTTTGGGCAAATAATAAAATGTGGGTGTGATAGGGAATTTAATAAATAAAAATTGTGCAGTCTCCCTGGATATCGCGCCCCCTGCAAGTGCCTCATCCAACATCAGGTGTAATTTCTTTTGATAAAGGGCGGTGGGATCATGACCCAGAACACCGTAAAAATTCTTATCATTCAGTTGTCTCATACTCTCTTCTATGAAGTCATCAGTGTTCAGCATCACGATCCCACCGCCCTTGTCGGCAGGTTTAATGGTAACCGTATCATCATTGCAAAGCTGTTTTATTGCTTCCCGTTCTCCTTTGCTTAAATTATCCCTAATTGGCTTTTTCTCCGCCTTATCGCACATTTCTTTGAACTGCCTCAATGTTGTGTTATAGAAACAGTCCACGAATGGGCCCTTGTGTTGGAGGGGATAAAATTCTGATTTATTTTTAAACCTTTTTGTGTCATATATTTTAATTTCATTCTCAATTTTACCTTTAATTATTGTAGATTCATTTTGTAAACGCTCCAATATTTCTAGGGCCTCATTATCTCCTTGGTCAAGGATAATAGGGGAACTGTCTATATTATTTGTATCCTTCAGTGCCTTAATCGCAAAGAATCTCTTGCGACTTAGTGTTCTTGTGTATCTATTTAGGTCCACAAAAAGTTTAAAAATATTTTTTTTGCACACAGGAGCAAAATTTAGTCCCTTCTCTAATAGTCTAATCTCATCTTCTGTCAATTCTTTAGATGAGAGATTGTATATTCCTTTTCCTTTGGGGGCTATCTAGTATTTAGGGTCTTTTTTGATCTGGACTCTTCTACCTCCTCTGCATCCCCTTCGTCTCGGTTTCTTTTTAGGGGGGGTTTTACAGATCTCAAGTTGATTTTTCCTTGACCTAAAAAAACTCTCTCTCTCAGGGGTGCTTCATATTCATCTTCGGTCTCAGATGGGCCGCTGTTGAATCTTCTTTATTAATGTGGTTTGGATAAGGAGGTACCCACAACAAAAAATGCGAAAATGAGAGGTTAAAATCGACACGTAAACATACAAATATGGTGACACAAAAAGAGAAGATAAAGATTGTGTTGATAGATTTAAAATATAGGCAGATGTAGTATGGAAGATTAGGTTTATGGTATAATACCTGGAGTAATTCCTAACAGGAAAATGTTGTGGTTACTGTGAATTTGACAATGCTCAAAGTTGTATACTGTATGTGTTATAAAACACTGCCTTATTGGCTTTGACACTATGGGGGACATTTACCAAAATGGATTCGTAGAAAAAAGGTGTATTCGTAGGGAGAAATACACCTTTTTTTTACGAATTTGTATTTTCGGGATTTACAATCCCAAAAATACAACAATTCGTATTCCTAAAGATGGAACATTTGTATTTGTATTTACAAATACGAATGTCTACACCATCGATAGGATACGACAGAAATCACCATTCAAAAGAATGGTGGTTTCTGATTTACTAAGCAGCCGTACTGATAATACGGCTGCTTAGTGGTGTAAAACAGGCATGCAAATACGACAGGAAAATAGAACACCATTTTCCTGTTCTATTTGCTTTAAGCCTGCACGGATCAGTCAGATCCGTGCAGGCTGCAGTGTAAAAAAATAGAAAAATTAAATAAATAAAAAAAAAAAACGGCGTGGGGTCCTCCCCACAGCCGAAACCAGCACCAGGCTGAAGGAGCCGGGGCCGGTAATTAAAAATCAGGGAACCCGACAAATAGGGGTTCCCCGATTTTTAACAACCAGCCCCAGGCTCCAGGTCCGGGGCTGGTTCCCAAAATACGGGGGACAAAATGACTAGGGGTCCCCCGTATTTCAAGAACCAGTCCCAGGCACAACCAGCCAGCAGGGTAATGTCACAGCCGGGGGACACTTATAATATAAGGTCCCGCGGCCAAAACATTAACCCTACCGACCAGTCAGCCTGGCCAGGGGCCCTGGGGGAGTGGGGACCCCCCCAATGAAGGGGTCCCCCCCCCTCCAGGACTTACCTGACCAGGCTGAAGCCTGGTACTGTCCCCGATGCCCCTGGGCGGTGGGCATCGGGCTGATTATGGTGTAAAAAAAAGACTAATCTATTGTTTTTTACTGTGGCACTACAAGTGCCAGCAAGCCTCCCCAGCAAGCTGGGACTTGGAGAACCACAAGTTGCTGGGCATTAAAGGGCCCGCTGGCACTTGTAGTTCCACAGTTAAAAAAATAGTACACAAAACACACTGACACACTTTTAAAATAAAACTTTAATACATACAAAGCCCACACATACTAATACTTACCTATCTTCTTTCCGTAGGTATCCCTGGTCCTGTGTCGTCTTCTGGTCCATGTCGACCACACACCACCTTGAAGCATAAACACCTACTGCCTCTGCCAGTACAGACAGACCCCCAAAAACTTACCAATAGGAAGACTCTGACCTATCAACAATATATGTCCAAAATTCACAAACACATAGAAACAAAACAAGACCCACCCAAACCAACCGAAAACCCAGAAATTAACGACGAAAACACCACTACAGACTCAGACACCTCATTCTCCACCCACGAGACAGAAGAAATTCCCAACTACCCCAGACTAGCCAGACTTTCTCTAGGCCTGGGGTGTAACACCAGTGACATCTCAAACATCTCAACCCACATAGTAGAAACACAGAACCCCACCAGCCCGTCCAGACAAATACTTACACAAACACATTCACCTGACAGGACAAACACACGGGACTTCGACATAGACAAAGAACAAGACTCACTGACAAGCTTCTCAATACATCATAGTCCAGAGACTGAAAACACTGAGATCCCCACAATAACACCCACTGGTCATCCAGTTGAGACCACCGCAGTGACCACACCTAGGAAAGAAACTACGCCACAGACATGTGCAAAATACCACCCAGTTTTTTTAGGGAACCCGCCACCAAGGACAACACAAACACAAAGGAAGACCGGGAAACGCACTATAGCTTCAAAAAAACAAGGAGGGGGTGCAGGGGAGGAGAAAAAAAAACAAAAAGAAACAGAGTCAGGACACAGAGACACAACTAGGGAAAGGAATTTTCAACCTCAGTAACCATACACTGACACCTGACCATTTACGTTTATTGGACAAAGGGTTAAAATTTGCACCCACGAACAAACTAGATAAATTCCAAACCTACCTAGACCTACACAACTTCACCCGCAAATTAGCCCTCAAAAAGTACTTTTCCTCAACAATACCAACACAAGTAAGAAATGAAACAGACACATACAAACACACCAACTTAAAACCACCATCCACCTTCTACCCTAGTCACATGAACGGTGCACAAATCAATGCATTCACAAAAATGGTCGAAAAAGACCTAGAACAATTACACCTCCATAATACCGGGAACAACCTAACCAATAAGGAATGCTCCGCCCTTAAAGATCTACAAGACTTACATTCCATCATAATCAAACCTGCTGATAAGGGCGGAGGTATTGTTGTTCTGAACAAAGAGGATTATCTCACAGAAGCACACAGATTACTCAACGACGAACAGACATACAGTAAACTAACAAGAGACCCTACAGAACAATTTCAAAGAGAGCTAGAAAAACACATACGATCAGGACTACACACAGGAATACTAAACCAACAGGAGTACAAATTCATCCAGAAACAGCACCCGGTAATCCCAGTATTCTATTACCTGCCAAAAATCCATAAAAACCCCATACACCCACCAGGCAGACCAATAATATCGGGCATTAATTCACTCACCACCAATCTGTCAGAATACATAGACACACTACTGCAGCCCTACGTACAAACACAACAATCTCACCTGAGGGACAGCACACAAATCCTTAACAAATTAAAAGACATCAAGTGGGAGGAAGATATGTGGTTAGTAACATCAGACGTCACCTCATTATACACCGTAATAGACCACCAACAGGGAACAGACAGCATTGACTACCACCTCAGGAACGACCCCAATATGACACCAGAACAACGCAAATTCATTACTGACAGCATACTATTCATCCTGAGACACAACTACCTCTGGTTTGAGGATCAATTCTACATCCAACACACAGGGACCGCAATGGGCACGAGATTCGCCCCAAGTTACGCCAATCTGTTCATGAGTTGGTGGGAGGATTATCACATCTGGCAGGGCGAACACATTGGGGCGAATCTCGTGCTCTGGTCGCGGTATATAGATGACGTTTTTTTCATATGGCGCGGTCCAGAACACACTTTACAGCAATTTCTGACGAACATGGACATAAACGACAACAACTTAAAATTCACCCACAAGTATGAACTTGTAAATTTTGAACTGCCATTTTATTCTAAGTGCCATTTTTAAATAAGTGCAGAGTTATATCCAAGAAGGAGTTACATCCAGGAAGGGGTTAAACCAGGTTGCAAGAGGCTTCTGTCCCTTCTGTCTTTTTTGTTTGTTTGTTTGTTTTTTTTTTTTTTTTCTTCTTGCTTGAAGCCCAGGTGCCTGACCTGTTAAAGGATCCACAAAGTGCAGATAGTGTGCTGCATGATCTGAGAGTGGGCCACTGAGGAAAACGTGCAACTGGAAGAAATTACAGAGGAAGCGGACAGATACAGGTGTGAGGACACCAGGAGAGTGACACAGCTGCAGGAACAGATAAGTATCAACTTTCTTATATTTTGATAAAAATTAACTTGTAGTGTGTAATTGCATTGTAATTTAACTCTCTACTGTATACTAGGGGGTTAGTCGCAGGGAGGTAGATAAAATGGGTGGGGCCCTGATTGAGAATCTCACTCAGTGCATGTTGTGCAAGATGTATGCGCACCTGGAGCAAGAGTCCCAGTACGAATACATCTGCACGAGATGTGAGCGAACGTCCGCCCTGGAAGCCCAGGTCACTGATCTAGAGCGGACCGTTCAGCGACTGAGGGATATTTCCAATCTTGAGCAAAGCCTAAATAGAACGGTGGAGGAGTTGCAGATGGGGTCACTGGTAGAGGAGGAGGATCAGGTAGCCAGCTGGGTCACGGTTAGAAGGGGAAGCAAGAGGGACAGGAGGGTCAGGAACGACATCTCGGATCTATCACACCCGAACAAATTTGCCCGGTTGGACGAAGTTTCAGGGGAGGATAGAGACGAAATGACGGAGCTGGAGGAGACGGCTCCCTCTAGCAACCCGAGGAGAGGTCCGTCTAGCTCAAACGGGATGACAGTTAGTGAGGTACCAAGGCAGATAGTGGTGGTAGGGGATTCCATCATTAGGAGAACAGACAGGGCAATCTGCTATCGGGACCGCGATCGCCGCACGGTCTGTTGCCTCCCGGGTGCTCGGGTACGGCACATCGCGGACCGAGTTGACAGATTGTTGGGAGGGGCTGGGAGCAACCTGGCGGTCTTGGTGCACATCGGCACCAACGACAAAGTCAATGGTAGGTGGGATGTCCTCAAGAAAGAGTATAGGAAATTAGGTAAGAAATTAAAGGCGAGGACATCTAGGGTAATTTTCTCGGAAATATTACCAGTGCCACGCGCTAGCTCAGGGAGGCAGAGGGAGATCAGGGAGGTAAATGTGTGGCTTAAGGATTGGTGTAGGAAAGAGGGATTCGTGTTCATGGAACACTGGGCGGACTTCTCGGT
The DNA here is from genome assembly GCF_055691185.1 of Crinia signifera. Classification (NCBI taxonomy): domain Eukaryota; kingdom Metazoa; phylum Chordata; class Amphibia; order Anura; family Myobatrachidae; genus Crinia; species Crinia signifera. Next base: position 55,720,333 of record NC_139217.1, read on the forward strand.
CAGGCGCCATCTTTTTTGCCGTGATGGATTGCACCTGAACGAGGAGGGGGCTGCGGTGCTGGGGGGAAGGATGGTTAGAGGGTTGGAGGAGATTTTAAACTAGGCAACGGGGGGGTGGGGGCAGCAAGGCATTATGGGACCATCAGGGAGAGAAGCCAGACTGGGATCAGGAATCATATGGGGGAAGGAGATGGGGGGGGGGGGGACGGAGACATAGACAAAGTCCTGGGACATAACAAGGGTATAATCGGGGGTAACTCTCAGGGTGCATCAGGAATGTCATGTAATAAAATGTTATGTTGTAACAGTCACGTTACCCCATTACAGTTCTTAGGTACAGATGATCTTAGTATACGGGAAGGAGGGAATGACAGAGGAAGAATTCCCGGAACTATGGAGAGGGCAGGCAGTGTGCATGGTGGGGAGGCCTGTAGAGAGTCTATTGAAGGGGAGAGGGGAAAGAGGAAGCTAGTAAAGAATTCAAATGGGTCCTGGGGTGAAACTAATCACAATATTAGAGCCATATCTAAAAATAAACATAAATTAAAATGCTTACTGGCAAATGCAAGAAGCTTAGTGAGTAAAATCGGGGAGCTTGAAACGGTGATCAGTAGGGATGACTACGACAGCATTGGTATTTCAGAAACATGGTGTAATGAGTCGCATGACTGGGCATTAAACATGGAGGGATATACACTCTACAGGAAAGACAGGGAAAATAGAAGGGGCGGGGGTGTGTGCCTATATGTAAATAATAACTTAACATCATGTGAGAAAAATATGAGCACAGACCTGGAAGACGACAACTCGGAGACAGTGTGGGCAGAGATAACCGACAATAATAAGAAACCAAAAAACAAATTTATAATAGGGGTATGCTATAGACCACCCTAAATGAAAGGGAAGAGTCTCTTCTTTTAAACCAAATCAAACAAGCATCAAATCAGGGTCAGGTATTAATTATGGGGGATTTTAATTTACCCGACATTGATTGGGAAAACGAAACAGGTAAATCAGCAAGAAGCAATGGGTTCTTAAGCTTACTTAAAGACCAGTTTATTACACAAACGGTAGAAACTCCAACTCGTGATGAGGCACTCTTGGACTTAGTATTAACAAATAACACAGACTTAGTTTCAAACACAAAAGTAATTGAACAATTAGGGAATAGTGATCACAATATGGTTTCACTGGAAATCAACTTCAGTAAATTACATCAAAAAGGATCTGCAAAAATACTAAACTTCAGAAAAGCGAACTTTGAATTATTCAGGGAAGCCCTAACAGGAATTGGGTGGGAAACGGTTATGGAGGGGAAAAATGCAGAGGAAATGTGGGATACTCTAAAAAAGGTGCTTGATTCACTACCTATTGAATACATTCCTAAAGTAACTAAAGGTAAATTCAACAAAAAAAAGCCACCATGGTTGGACAAAGAAGTAAGGTCAGCTATCAACAATAAAACCAGAGCCTTTAAATTCTATAAAAATAACTTGAATGAGGAGGCATTCGCAAAATACAAAGAATCAAACAAAACTTGTAAAGGGGTAATCAAAGCAGCTAAAATATTATATGAAGAGTGCATAGCCACTGAAAGCAAAAACAACCCAAAGAAATTTTTTAAATACATAAATAGTAAACGTTTAATTAAGGAAAACATAGGCCCACTAACTGATACTAGTGGAAAAAGTGTTACTGAGGACAAGGGAAAAGCAAAACTGTTAAATGAGTTCTTCTCATCAGTATTTACTAAGGGAGAGCAGACTGTGGAACGAACATTTACCACAAACGGGACAAATAAGCCAGATCTCATTGTGGATTTCACGCCGAAAGAAATAATACTGAGGCTAAGCAAACTCAAAACAAATAAGTCACCAGGGCCAGATGGGATTCATCCGAGGGTATTAATGGAATTAAGGGATGAACTAGCTACCCCCCTACATTATATCTTTAGCAAGTCACTATCGTCAGGTATAGTACCAAAAGATTGGAGAATAGCAGAGGTAGTGCCAATATTCAAAAAAGGAAAAAAGGAAGATCCAGCTAATTACAGACCCGTTAGTTTAACATCAATTGTGGGTAAACTATTTGAAGGATTTTTAAGGGATGGTATCCAGGAATATTTAGATCATCACCTTCTACTCAGTACTAACCAACATGGGTTCGTGAAAAATCGTTCATGCCAAACTAATCTACTAGGGTTCTATGAAGAGGTTAGCAAAAACCTCGATAATGGAAATGCTGTAGATGTGATTTTCCTAGATTTTGCTAAAGCATTTGATACTGTCCCACACAAGAGATTGATTAATAAAATGGAGAACCTAGGATTGGGTGAAAATATCTGCAGATGGGTAGGGAATTGGCTATGTAATAGAGAACAAAGAGTGGTTGTGAATGGTGCCGTATCAGATATGATACCGGTACTAAGTGGAGTGCCCCAGGGTTCGGTTTTGGGGCCCATTTTGTTTAACATTTTTATTAACGATTTTGGGATAGGGTTACTCAGCAATGTATCCATCTTTGCGGACGATACAAAACTTAGCAAAGTCATCAAATCATCAGAAGATGTCACCATGCTTCAAAATGATCTTGCAATTCTAGATGAGTGGGCAAAAAAATGGAAGATGAGGTTCAATGTAGATAAATGTAAGGTTATGCACCTTGGGAGACACAACCAGTGTGCAAGTTACAACCTTAGCGGAGAGGAACTGGGTAATTCCATACTTGAAAAGGATCTAGGAGTCCAAATAGACAGCAATCTAGGATGTAGTGCCCATTGTAATGTAGCTACAAAAAAGGCCAACAAAATTCTGGCATGTATTAAGAGGGGAATGGAAACTAGGGACTCAAGGGTAATTATGCCACTATATAAAGCATTGGTGAGACCTCACCTAGAGTACGGAGTACAGTTCTGGGCCCCACACTATAAAAAGGACATCATAGAATTAGAAAAAGTCCAAAGGTGAGCAACAAAGCTTATTAGGGGAATGGAGAATTTAAGCTACGGGGAGAGATTAAGCAATTTGGGACTATTTACATTAGAAAAGAGACGTTTAAGGGGGGACATGCTCAACATGTACAAGTATATCAAGGGCCAATATAAGGAACTGTCACACACCCTATTTTCTACTAGAAAGGAATCTAGGACGCGAGGGCATGAGTATAGATTAGAAGAAAAAAGATTTCATTCAGCTAGTAGAAAGAATTTCTTTACGGTCAGAACAGTCAAACTCTGGAACTCTCTTCCCAGAGAGGTGGTAACGGCTGGCTCATTAAATGCGTTCAAGGCAAAGTTGGACAAACATTTACTGGAGAAAAACATCCATGGGTACAAATAAGAAATATAATTTGTCTGTAAAATACCAGAACCAACCAAATCAGCAATGGATATCTATACCAGGTTGAACTAGATGGACGCAAGTCTTTTTTCAGCCTTACCTACTATGTAACTATGTAAGTACAGTAAAACCGAGGTAGAATTTCTTGATCTAAACATATTCATAGAAAACCAACAACTGCATACCAAAACCTACAAGAAATCAGTAGATGTTAATAGTTTTATACACTCCACCAGCTGGCATCACCCGAACTGGCTGAGGGCAATACCCAAGGGACAATTTATCAGACTGAGACGCAACTGCTCAAATATCAAAGACTTCCAGACACAAAGCGCACAACTCACTACACAATTTACAGACAAAAAGTACAACCCAGACTCAGTAGAATCAGCCTATCAAGAAGTACACCAATATAATAGGGAAGACCTGTTAAAATACAAAGAAAAACAAGACAAACCCCAGGAAATACGATTCATAACAGAATATTCCCAACACTCCAAAGCACTCCAGCATATATTACGCAAACATTGGCCACTACTCAAAGAAGACGACCAAATAGCAGACCTTCTCCAAACACACCCCAGAATTACATTCAGAAAAGCACCAGACATCAGAAGCAAACTAACTAACAACCATATCCCCCCACAACGTACAATACAAACCACAATTGACAAACACAACGAAACAGGAGGCCACTACTACTGCGGCACATGCATAGGCTGCATTAACGCGAAAAAAAGAAGTACCAAACCCATCACCGAGTTTACATCCACAAGCACACAAACCAGCTATAAAATAAAAACCCAAATCACTTGCAACAGCAAAGGAATAATTTATCTACTAGAATGCCCATGCCACAAGCAATACATCGGTCGCACCATCAGACAACTCAGAATACGCATAGGAGAGCACATCCGCAAAATTAAAACTGGGGCAGATGACCATAACCTATCCAAGCACTTTCAAGAACACCATGACAGTAACCCAGCTGGCCTAAATTTCATAGGAATACAAGAAGTCCCGCAAAACTGGAGGGGAGGAGACTATATCCACCGCATCAATAAAATAGAATTAAGATGGATTTATACCATGAAAATTTTTTCCCCTCGGGGCCTCAATATAGACAACGAGATCAAATCCATAGTGGGTAAAAAATAGATATCCCCCACTATTTTTTTCCCTATTTTCTACTAATTTTTCCCTCCGCTTTAGCACTCCTACTTTACCACGCAATCCTTTTATCATTTACAGTATCCTAAACCCAGCACCCCTCTACATTATTGAGCTTACTACCAGCTCACTAAGAGACCACTTTAATGCCTCAAATATGATTCAGAACTACAAGCGTAACCATTTCACTCCCAGCATGTCATTTAGCTAAATCCACCGTCAGCTTACATGACAGAGACTGACTGACACCTGACCCAATCAGTGTGCCAGAAACCAACCAATCAGGAGGACCTAAACCAGGCCTTGTCCCGCCCTCCTTCCTTAACTACTGCAAGCACTCTACTACATGCATTAACTCCCTAGAAGAAGGCCCCCGGGCCGAAACGCGTTGGGGGCACAGCACATTTCTGACACTCTCCCACACCTAAGTCTCCTCCACCTCACGGAGTAGAGCACACGGAGCTCCGTCTGGCCAGGTACGCTCCCGGCGGACGAGATCTCGCGAGATCGCCCGACCCGGAAGTCATACCAGCCGGCGTTGAAGCACCGTGGAACCGGAGCTGCAGGAGCAGCCCGGCACCAACAGCGCCCACCAGCAGAAGCAAGCCGCCGACGAGGATTGAGACGCAGACAGTGCGGGTGCACCACCCGAGGTAAGGGACGCCGTCCTCCGGTGCCACCTTGCACAGACGCTCACCACCCACCAACGTACTGCAGTTTTCTCCCGTGACACTTGACTCTGGTGAACTCTCACCAATCTCAGCCGCCTTCTCCAGGAACTGTATTGGTTTTCTCATTCCCCCGCCCCCCCACTGTCCAGAACGCTTTGACCGCCCTGACCTACTGACCTAACCCCTATTAGGTAGACCAGCTACTGTCCCCATCAGCATAACATCATTAGCGACATAGCTGGAGAACCTTAGGGTTTTTTTTTCTCAGCAGGAGACCGGGACAGTCCAGCCCTGACAGTGCAGAACCCAACTCAAGTGATACAGCATATTGGCACAGACTGCCAAGCACCCACTTTTTCGCCACTATACCTGTGTTTTTGCACAATAAAAATCACTTTTGAGATTAAGCCCAGATCTCGTTTCATCCTTCATTTAGGGGTAGAGCGCCGAATTTTCTGTACTTATTATCAATAAAACGTATATGTGATGATGGGAGACAATATTACTATACAGAAAACAGGGTCCAATATGACCCCAGCATAAGGTATAACACTGACCCCAAGTATGCACAGATATAAAATGATTCATCAACTACTAGAAAGTACACCTAAGGATAATGCACTGTATTCCAAATATAATCTAATCCCGGCCATCTAAACACAAATGTAGATGTATTTTCACAGACCAAAATCATACTGTTATATGATATACTGGTTCCGGGGCTAGGTACAATGTAGCCAGACTTCCGGGTCCAAGCCGCAATGCCCACGGATTGGTCCGACACAAACATGGGGCCAACCACATGACCGGGCGTCCCTGTTATTGTGATCCACAGCGCGACGTCACATAATGACGCGGCGCATACCCGCCCAGGGAAGGGCGGAATCTCTTCAATAAGGAGCCGGACAATAAGCCATACAATTGGCGCATTTGTACCACATGACCTAAAATGCTCCAGCCATTGGCTGGACACCAGAATATAGGTCCAGACGTGGACACACTCTTTTGGTTAGCTGAGGAAGCTAATATGCGAAACACGTGTTCTAATCGTTAGGCAGAGTGTAGAAGGTTGAATGGAGGTTGCAGGAATGTTTAGTTGAAATTCTGACTGTATTATTTAGATCACTGTCTCCGCGGTTCTGCACTTAGATAGATCAGGGCATAGCAATCACCACCTGAAAGTGAGCGAGCCACTGTTGTAAAATCATAACAGAAGCACCCATAGTGAACCTCAACTTAGACAAACTGGCAAACTTGTTAAATTCAAAAAACATATTTTATTGAATAATCACCAGCAGAGGTCACTGGTGCTACACAACCATATTATACAACTGGGATCTGTAATGCCTGGGCAATATGCCAGCAAAATAAACAGATACAATTGTATCAAGTGCTGAACACTACATGTGGAGACAAATCTTGCTGGTTACATATTGAATAGACAATCGTTATATAGTGTCAAAGCCAATAAGGCAGTTTATTATAACATATATAAAACTTTGAGCATTGTCAAATTCACAGTAACCACAACATTTTCCTGTTAGGAATTACTCCAGGTATTATACCATAAACCTAATCTTCCATACTACATCTGTCTATATTTTAAATCTATCAACACAATCTTTATCTTCTCTTTTTGTGTCACCATATTTGTATGTGTACGTGTCGATTTTAACCTCTCATTTTTCGCATTTTTTGTTGCGGGTACCTCCTTATCCAAACCATATTAATAAAGATAATTGGAGCTCCCACGGTTTTAAAATTAATGGTCATTATTGACATTCAATACAAAATACTCAAATAGGAGTGCGTCCGCTTACAACTGTCTTTTGTTCTTTTCTCTCAATCCATTTTGACTGGTTACCTGTCGAGCCTTGTGGCTTCTTGCTGAGCCAACCCATCCTGCAGCAAGTCCTTAGTCAGGGGCGGATCCAGGATAAAATGACAGGGGGGGCACCATGATAAAAGAAGGTTTAGGTGGGGGAGGGGCGGTGTTAGTAATGCCAGTGTACATGCTAAGAGAGCGGCAGAGAGAGGGTGGGAATGGGATTAAAAATAGGCCCTGGCATTTAAAGTACGCAGGCCCACCATGGCAACAAAATTGAAGGATGCAGTTGTGCGCGCGCCGAAGGCGTGCTCCGGAAAAGGGGTGTGGCCACTCAACAAGGGGCATGTCCTTGAGTGTAGTGTACAACACCATATACAACTTCTACACATTATGCAACAAAATACTAGACCCCATGACACATGATGCCAAATGGAATGAGCCAAAATTCACATAATGCCACATGGATTGAGCCAAAATTCACATAATGCCACACGGAATGAGCCAAAATTCACATAATAACACATGGATTGAGCCAAAATTCACATAATGCCACACGGAATGAGCCGAAATTCACATAATAACACATGGATTGAGCCAAAATTCACATAATGCCAAATGGATTGTGTCAAAATTCACATAATGCCACACAGATTGAGCCAAATTCAAAAAATGCCACACAGATTGAGCCAAAATTCACATAATGCCACTAGGATTGAGCCAAAATTCACATAATGCCACACGCATTGAGCCAGAATTCACATAATGCCACACGCATTGAGCCAGAATTCACATAATGCCACACAGATTAAGCCAAAATTCCCAATACGCTTCATAAACAGGGACATTGTCCATCAAAGCCGTGCATTAAACATTTACACCATAATGTCCATTACACGTTAAGTTACATGCCATTATGTCCATTATGTATTATGCCAAACACCATAATGCCTATTAAAAATTATGCTACATAAGTGCTGCTTATCTACATGCTCATTGCCAAGGGTTCCATGCTCATTGCCAGAGGTTCCATGCTCGTTGCCATGTGGGATTACATGCTCATTGCCAAGGGAGAATACATGCTCGCGGTAAATGGGGGACAGCCGCTGCCAGGCAGAAGTGATAGCCACTGATAGTGGCAGAGCCTGGCTGTATTCAGAGCACTGTAGGTCCCGGCTATTTGAAATAATACCCCTTTCACACCAGAAAATGCATTCCGAGGTTGGCCCCCTTTACACCAGCCTGGTCCCTGCATTTTCTGGTGTGAGGGGGAGAGAAAACCACCCCTTCCCCTCTTTAACCAGTTATCTCATTTAACCGGCTATATCTTTGGAACCAACTGACCCATTTACATGAGACAAGTATCATATTGATTTGAGTGGGCTTTGAATGATTTTGGTCCAGTGAAACTGAAACGTTTGGTTCCAGAGTAATCTGCCATCAAAGAACATGAACAGCCAAATTACATTTCAAAAATAAAAAAATCGGTTTACATGCAATATCTCTGGAACCGATTGACCGATATGGACCAGCCTGGTATCATATTGAAGGCCCAGCGATTTGGAATTGAATGAAATCAACCACAAGCTTCTGTGATGCCAGAGAGGGAACTGGCAGCCATCGGAACTAGGTGGGGGTCGGAATTGCCGGGTCCCATATTATCCTATGGGGAAAAAACGTTACAGCTTTGCCAGGTGATATCTTTGGTTCCCGAGGGGCTAGAGACACGGGGCTGGGCTCATTGTAAAGCCCTGGTCCTCAGCTATAAAATTAAATGACAGGGGGGGCCCCCCCTGAATCTGCCACTGTCCTTAGTAAAGTCCTCCGTGTTATCTGGTGGTGTGGGAGTTTGGCATAACGTGGCACCATTTTTTTTTTTACCCAACATACAGTATTGTCATTTTCAATTAAAAAAAAAACAGATATGCTACTCCTTTAGGATGACGCAATTCAACCTGCATAATGCAGTAGAGTCATGGTTTTTCATGCGGATTCCCATACCCTCCGGTAAAGCATTAATTAGCCTGATTTATGTTCACACACAAATAGTTTATCTTACTTTCGTATGTGACATTTCCAAGTTTTTAGAACAGAACAATTGTCTGAAATCAGTATTATGCAGCTTTTAAAATGCAAAATGCAGTGCAAGCGGTTAATATAGTCTTGGGAGTCAACCTACATATTAAGAATCGGGGCACTGGGGCCACCGGGAAAGCAGGGAAGTCTTTGTTCAGCCAATTCCATTTTCCCTTTCTACTAGGCCGGCTTACACGGCTTTGCCGAGCTGATCCATACTAATGCTAGGCAACCTTATGCGCTTTTCATCTGCTATGGCTAGTGACCAATAGCTAAGCTGTATCCAGCCCCGGTGCTGTCAATGTGTATTTTGCTGAATATCCAGGCTCCCAACTCCTTCTACATGGAGAAAGGTAAGGTAAGTGTACTTTACCATACACACAGCAGCAACCTCCCCTCTCCAGCATCTTCATTAGTATCAGTCCCCCTCATTTCTCATATTCACAAGCTAAAACCTCATACTTTGACTAGTGAGAGGGTGAGAGGTGAGGGGGCCCTCACATCCCTCTGTGCAGCCAATGGTAAGGGATTCTTATTTGTGCATGCAATGATGATAAACTTTATAAGTAACCCAGTATTGCAACATGTATTCTGTTGAACTCATACACACTGAGGGGGGCGGATTGCTTTGCATAGAGCGGTGCTATGCAAAGCCGTCCTAAAAGCCGCTCATCTGCTGGTAATACAAGCACATGAGCAGCTTTCCCGGTGATGATGCGGGAGCGCGCAGGCGCAGCAGCGCTCACCGCTCATCGCTGGGCCATACACCCTGGGCGGCTTTCAGCTGAAAGCCGCTCAAACATGCTGTTTTGAGCGACTTTCAGCTCAAAGTCGCCCAGTGTGTATGGGCCTTAAGGAGGAGGGTAAAATAATATTTTTGTTTCCAGTCATATGAAAAGTGATTTAGTGCTACTCTAAAAACAGTAACTCCATCCCTACTGGTTCCTTTTTTGTCACCTCTACTTACTGATCGTGACTGCTTAAAATGTACCTACTCATTACACCTACTGTTTCATATAATCTGCACCTGCCCATCAGCCCTACCAACAACTCATCCCTACTGCTCCCTGCTTTATGTACCTACTGTACCATATTTCATAACAACCCCTTACCCCCACTGTACCCGCTATTCTTGCCCCCTATACTCACCTATATAGCTGGTTCTAGTTTCAAAGGTGCAACCAATGGTGGCATCGAAGGCATGTTCGCAGCATCTGTAGACACTGCAAGTGTGCAAGCCCTTGCACACTTGGATGCACAGATAACTCCATCAAAAAGTTTGGTGGCAGCATTAACATAAAGGAGCAGATGAAAGTAAGGCAGCAACTGTGTCCAGGGCCATCTTAACAGCTGTGTGGGGCCCTGAGCAAAGCAATGCACTGGGGCCCTTACCCATTCTCCTCTCCTAGGGGTAAGGGTGCTATCAGCAGCAGCTTTGATGTCCCACAGGTGGCAGAGGGTGCTCTATCTTCCACTCAGCGTGTAGGACCTTGAGCAGTAACTTCTGCTAATTACTCCTTTACTGCACAGGTGGTGGGAGGGAGAACACTAATGTAAGGAAGGGGGCACTGAGCTGAATGAAGGGTCCCTTGTAAATGACTTCCAGGGAGGTAGGGGGTGTTTTATACGCAGGGGAGGGTTGGAGTGGGCTTAATATTCATCATTTTCCGGTGGAAGGGCAGCTTGTTTGACTGCAGATATCGCCATTATCTGGAAATAGATTTCTTAGCCTTCAATAAAATAAAAACCTAGAGTCCCAACTTTCAGGAGGCGCTGGGACTTGGGGATCAGAGATCAGGAGCCAGAGCAATCCATTGACAAAATATAAAACTGTACATCAGACGTTTGGAGCTGGAGCTGGAGCAGGGACCGGCTGCTGGAAGGCTGATATCTCTGGTTCTGGACCTGATAGAGACAAACCGCTAGTGTCATCAGAAAGGCGAGAGTCCCAGCTTTTGGAATATATTCTCAAAAAAACTCTACATGAGAGAAAACCTGAGAAATATGACTGGGAAGTGCAATTAACAGGTTGGATGTGGACTGCTGCTTTGAAGTTGGATATCTCCAGTTCCCCAGGGCCTATTTTCAAAATTCTGATATCCCTGGAAAAAAGGGGATCCTCAGCTATCAGAATAGGGTCTTATACACCTGGGGCCCCTGGGCAAGTGCCCATTAAGCCCATATGAAAAGATGGCCCTAACTGTGTCCAACTCACAATCAAGCCCTATGAAGAAGTATACTACCCCCATGACAGACCCCACTCCCTCCACAGACCTGCCTTCATTAAGGCCGCTTCCAGAAATTCCCATCCCAGTTTGCCCCTGTTGAGAATTCACTGTGTATTTGCAATTTCCTATTATATATTTTCCTGATAATAAATAAATAGTTGGTGGGTCTTTTAGATTTAAACATGTCAACCCTAATAGACAGTTTCCTGTTAGTTTCATAGCAACAGACTGTCTATTTTGCAAATAGATATCGCAGCATTTCCTGTTTCTGGGTTGTTGTCATAGAGACCCTGCAAGATCTTTTTGTTCTCCCGGGTTGCATCTCTCCCCAGTTGTTGTGCTAGCTAGGTGATCAGGAGAGGGATATAACCTCTGGTCCTGAAAACAATATGCTTTTGGCTACATTGAAAATTAATTTCTGAATGAATCCTTTTGTTCTACAAGTCAATATAATTGGCAGAGTTGGCCAAACGGTCCTCAAGATCTACCAACAGTTCATGTTTTCCAGAGTTTTCCAGACTCCCTAGCTGGTGCACAGCTGTAGTCATTATACTGTCACATTTTCAAACATGCTGCATTCATCCCTAACTGACACATTCAACAGATCCACAGGTGACCTGGAAAACATGAACTGATGGTAAATCTAGAGGACCGGTTGGCCGCCCCTGGTTTAGACTGATTCAATTGTCAAAATGTGAACTGCTGCAACTAATTTGTATTAAAACTTGATGAAGACACATAATTAAATGTTACAAATATATGTTTAGACATTCTAGGAATCCTGCCAGGATTTGTTTAATACAGTACAGTACATACAAGATGTGTATTAAATGTTGAAGCCTACCACATTTTGCAGCACAGGTGAACCTGGAAAGTGAGGATGTAACAATGGTCAAATTACATTGATGCTCTATGTCAGGTTCAAATTCTGAATCATCAGAACTTAATTCTTGTGGTCTCCTGGTGTACTTAAAATCAAGCAATAATCCCAAACAATAGTACCTAAGCCATTCCCATTCAGTCCATCTGAGTCCAAAAGGAGTGTAAATAGGCTTACCATACTACCTGATATTTAAACTAGGACACATATGAATTTCATAGGTTCTAGGGATGAGAACTTGTGTAATTTATATGTATTTTGGTTTAAATTGATAGTACGGAACATTTAAGGCCCAAACACACTGGGAGACTTTGAGCTGAAAACCGCTCAAAACAGCATGTTTGAGCGACTTTCAGCTCAAAACCGCCCAGTGTGAATGGCCCGGCTCTGAGAGTTGCTGCGTGCTCCCGCATCATCACCGGGAAAGCAGATGAGAGGCTGCACTATGCAAAGCCATCCTACCTCCCGCTGACCGCGCCGGGCAGGAGGAAAGCCGCTCATTGTGTATGCATTGAGTGGCTTTCCCCCCACCGATGACCGCAGTTATCACTGTCCATACACACTGGGCATAATCGCCCAGTTTGTATGGACCTTTAGGTGTGCCTAGCACACGCCCAGTACAAAATGCAATGCCACTGAATATTTCATAATTCAGTTCATTATTTACCTGCCGAATCAGCACATATTTAATATCGTTCCTTTATTAGTAAGTCCTGATGCTTTTCGTATTTACCTAGTTGCGTATAATAGAGCGCCGTATACAAGTTCTTAGGAATATAGATCAGACTGAATACAGAGGTTTTATTATGTAAAAATAGCACATTGTGATTCTTTCATTTTCATTTTTTAGGCATATTTGCAAATCTCTCATGTCCAATAGAGGTCACTGTCGCCACAAAGACAATAAATTCATTGAAATCTATTTTAGAATCGTTATTTTCATCCAGGTCCTTTAGAAGTTTGTCACAAGTGTCCTTGTCTTTCGCATTCTACAACAGAACAAGACAGTTTATTACAATGCAGATAATTACAAGTTCTTCATTCACATTAACATATGGTTAATATTATCATCTTACAATGGCAAAGATTGTCAACTTCAACTGGGAAACAATATTTGCTGAAATGATACCATGTTCATTATTTTCCCAAAGGTGGTGATCAAGGCACTCTTAACTAACCACTAACTGTGTGGAGTTTGTATATTCTCCACGTGCTTGCGTGGGTTTCCTCCGGGTACTCCGGTTTCCTTCCACATTCCAAAAATATACTGGTAGGTTAATTGGCTCCCAAGAAAAATTAACCCTAGAATGTCTGTGTGTGCGTGTATATGTAATAGGGAATATAGATTGTAAGCTCCACTGGGGCAGGGACTGATGTGAGTGTTCAAATATTCTCTGTAAAGCGCTGCGGAATATGTGTGCGCTATATAAATAACTGATAATAATAGTAATTATAAACAATACTCAGTAAAGATGGTTAAATCCAATTGACTGAGATTCTGATTAAGTTACCTGGGGTCAAGCATGGATATACTTGAAACCTGAACAGTTATGGTGCTTTGAGTTTGGGAACCTCTGGACTATTGTACAACCAATTTTAGGCAACAACCTCCAATGGTGCTTCTCTCGGCTGAAACAGCATCACATCAATTGTATAGATTTCTAATAGCTCCAAATACTACTGCTACCCGTCTGGGTAAAATAAACAACCTTCATTCATTGTTAAACTGTATGATATAACTATTTGTCCCGCTAGAGCAAAGGTGGGCAACAGGCGGCCCGCGAGACGCTTTGGTCTGGCCCGCCGCACTGACATATATTACTATGATAAGCGTCCCGACTATAGCCGCTTGTCATTATCAGATGTGACCTCGAGCGCCATGACATAAATAACATTTACTTTGCATAATGGCTACTGTGTTATTGCTGCCGCCGCCATTAATGTCCGTCTGTGCCTGCCACGCACAGCATTACTGGGAGCGTGGGAGGGGACACGATGATGCGGCAGCCGCCTCCCCACCATTGGTTGCCCCTGCCCCGTCACCGCGTCACCTCCCACGCTCCCAGAAATGCTCTGCGCGGCAGGCACAGAAGGAGACGGGCATTAACGGGGACGGCAGCAGTAACAGTGTCACCGCGTCCCCTCCCAGGCTCAAAGAAAGTCTGCGCGCGTCAGGCACAGACAGGCATAAACGGCGTCAGCAGTATTAAAATGTCTCTGCGTCCCCTCCCAGGCTCCCTGGCACATCATGTTAACCCCCTGGCAGAGCAGGTTAACCCCATAGAAACAAGCTTTTACCCCTAGCAGAGCATGTTAACCCCTGGCAGAGCATGTTACCCCATTGCCAATGCGCATGTTAACCCCTGGCATCAAACATGAAACCCATAGCAACAAGCATGTAGGTAAGCAAAACTTATGTGGCATAATATGTAATTATGGCATGTGGTATGTAATAGGCATTATAGTGTGTGGCATAATGTGTAATGAGCATTACGATGTTTGGTATAATGGGTAATGGACATTACGGCATGTGGTATATGTAATGGGCATTATGGCGTTTGTACATTTATGGTGCGTGCCTTCGGCATGCACTGTCCCTATTTTTAGTTTCTCTGGCTCCTACATTTTCATCCTGGCTCCTAGACTTTAAAGAAATTTGTCGAGCCCTGGCGTAATGTGTAAGGGGCAAGAATAAAGGGGTCTACTATTGTGTTGCATAATGTGTATAAGGGGTATATCGTGTGGTACACTACACTCAAGGAGACCCCCCATTTATGTGACCACAACCTCCTCTGCATGGCCACACCCACTTTTCCTGAGCGCGGCCCTCGAACATTTGCTGGAAGTGTTAAGCGGCCCCCCAGCTGAAATGATTGCCCACCCCTGTGCTAGAGATTGCAAGGTTTCACCCAGTTTGTCATCTGGGGTGCATGCATTTGTTTGTTGCATTCAGGAAAAATGCTGTCCGTTTCTAAATGCAGTACTGTATATGAATACTTTCTTGTTAACACAATTATTCTGTAGTTTGGGTGCGTCCCCTAAACTCTAAATCTGTCTACACATTTAAAATGTTCCCATCTAAAAACAACACACAAGAAGCTGCTTCAGTACACATCACGAAACTGGACACCAATCATTCACAGTGTCTCTCATCTGTCAGCATTGTGAAAGACCTGGGAAATCCCTTTCTTGCGAAACATCAGCCGACCATTGCAGAGGTGCGGTACAGGGAACGCAGGAAAGTCCAGACTTTTGTGGGCGTGGAGGCTGCCTGACATCTCACGCAGCTGCTGCAACCCAAATAAGGCAAGGCTGTGCAGCCAGGGGGCTACTCGTGATGTGCAAGATGAAGAATGGTGAAGAATGGGCACAAGGTGACATAAGCAGTATGTTCTTAGGATGCAGTGGTGTATCAATAGCCCCTACAGACCCTGTGCTGTCTTGGAGGTGCTTGGTGGCTTGTGGGCACCAGCCATCTGTGGGAGCTACTGCTACTGCTACTGCTACCACTGCATGAAGTTGCCTGGCATTGCTCCTACTTGAAAATGTCCTTCCCAAAATAGCTGCAGTCACATACGGCACATTTACTATGGATGACAGAGCAGTGTGGCGGCCATTCTGGGTGTGACAAATGTAATGGGGGCAGAAGAGAGAGAGAGACCATGGCAGCCTCCAGAGGACAGAGAAAACACCTAAAACAAGCAAGTTGGTGGCCAGCGAGCAACAGAGGGGGTTGGTCAGGGGTTGGCTGGTCATTGGGGGAGGGGTTGATTGGCTGGCGAGCAGGGGTGCAATATTCATAGTCACACTACTGGTAGGATGAGACATACTCTTGCAGCCCCAAGCATGCAATTTTGTAAGCACTATATGTGCTGGCTGCTCTGCTGCACCTGGGACACTGCACTCAGCTTGTCCTTCCTCTGAAAGCCCACCCCCAGACTTCTGTGAAACTAGCCAATGGGAGTCTGGAGGCAGGGTTATACAGAATAAGTGAAGCCAAATGCTGCATCCCGTGTGCAGTGGTGGCTCTGAAGTCCTCAGCAGTGATGATCCCCGGGGTCAGGCAACCAGGATATATATTACATAATGCACAACATTACATGTAGGTTTAAATGTGTTACATATATATAAACATAGCACCCCACCCCCCATGCAATGTGTGGTCTGTGTGACACTCCGCAGGCAGCATCTGCCCCTCCCCCATGACTTAATAATCATTAAACCATTGATTGCCAACATCTCTGTGAGAGACGTGCAAAATATCAGCAAAAATTGCCAGCGTTGCTCACATTTGTTATAGAAATTAAAAAAAAAAAAAAAATCCTATATAAGGTTAACATTACAGGGCATTATGGTTAATAAAAATATTAGTATCTGTGTTTGAACACTTAAATTATTCATACAGAATAACAATGAATTCAATGCAATTAATCCTTGATTTTACATTTTTCCAAGATTTCCCTTGACATTACCCTCCACTTTTTTGCATTTTATACTACAGGATTTACCCATTCCCAGCAAGGTTTCATCACTGTCTTATTTTGATGGTTATGTTCAGGACAAATTGCAAATATTAAGTTTGTCCCAGTTGCCCAGAGGCAAGATAAATATTGGTGCCCCTCCCCACACACATTTTTATAAGGTGGTGTGAATGTGGGTGGGTGGGAAGGGAGGGGGTTTTGCACATACACGCCACCTTATAAAAATGTGGGTGTATATGTATATAAAAGGACAATCGAGACAATATTACTATAAACCTTGTTACATTGCACCCCATTTACATTATCCTTAATTTTACACAAATACTTTGCTTAGCAATCATACCCAGGATTAGACCTTGTGAACTGTCTCACTTGAGGCAGACACCTTACTGATATAGCTATTTGCTCCTGCAAAGGAAAAAGTGAATTCTAGCTACAGTATATAAAGTTACTACACTAAATAGGTCTGCCTAATAGTAGTAATGGTTTTGAACTATTGGAGTCAGCCACAGAAGAGATACTGATGTCTTTCTATTAACTGATTCAAACTTGGAGGAGAGGTTCCTCCTTGGGAGCAGGAGCCCGGCTGCGGATGACTACATTGCATCCCAGAGTATGTCAAGAAACATTAAAGCTGGAATATGTTTGAAACTTTGGCGAACGTAGCGAGACCCGCGATGGGACGCGGAATACATGTAAAGTAATACCGCGTCACCTCGCGGGCGCGCTGCGGGGTCGGTGGCTCGCTGCGCTTGCCACACTATTTAATATCGACTACACACTGACATGGATAGTGGGGGTATGAGCGGGAAGGGTAAAATCGCTTTGCATGTTAATATAACTTGCACCGTGATAATACACAAGTACCAAAACTTTTAATGTACTATGATCCTGAATCTTACCTCGAGGAACCCAGGCAGTTCTTTCTCCAATAAAGTCTTAAGTTCCCCTTTGGTCAAACTGTTCTTGTCACCCTCAGTACAGGCATATTTGTCAAAGACATCTATGATCATTACGATCGCTGTCTCTAATTCTGTCATTCTTGGAAGTAGTCTCTGGAACGTCTTCTCAGCTTGTTCAGAGGTTCTAGGCAGACTGTAATGCTACAGACTCAGCTACCATTTATATAGAACTGTAGGACATGTCTTTCCGGTTGAACTGCAATCTTTATCACTATGCAAACATTATTCTGGTATACTGTAACACTGGGTGTTACCCTCATACAAACCAATACAATAAATACACTTTTTTACAAATGAATTATTATCTATGTTTGGTAAAGGTTGACTTTGTATGATTACAAATTGTTGACTTACTGTAGTTCATACAAAAGGAATATCAGCGAGGAACAACTGACACACCTAAGATTTATTTACCGCAGTTTTTCTTAAAATGTGAACTTATTTACAACAATTTAAGGATATGTGCAATAACGATATAGTTAACAATATTATCCTGCATATTGTTCAGTGAGCACCCACTATATCGTTAACGGTGCACACTATCGATATAATTCAATGCATTAGCGCTATATTGTTCTTTTTGCAGCACGGCTAATATCGTTGACTATATCTGTGCGGCATATTGCTTTGTGTGTATGCAGCTTAAGTATTCATAGGAGGTGAAGTGAAATCCATTCTTACCAAACTCAAACCAAATTACAGTGTTGTAAGAGTCTCCTGCTTTTCAACTATGGGGGGGGGGGGGGGGTTAATTATTAAGACTCACCCTCTTAATAACAGGACACACGTAAGGATATCCCCTAATATTATATAGTGCAGACAAACGCTTATCTTCACTTAGTATCTATAATAAGTAATGAAAAAATAGCACCAATTGCCTAATACTGTAGGTGGGGCAACCTGCTTATTGGAATACCTTTGAACTTGTCCAATAAAAACAATACACAAAAGCACATTGTATGATCATAATATCTAATATCTAATATTACGTTGTTTGCAGAGGGGTGTAATAACACTGCAATGGATTGTAAGGCACTTATGTGGCAAGAGTAATTCTGTCTACAACATAGTTGCAACAGTGTAAGCCCTGAAATAATAATAAGAACCTAAGAATCCCTGTGGTTACTAAACTGCCAGCAAACTGAAACATTTAAGCAGCAGCAAGTATCAACTTATAATAAAGGCAAACTGAAGCCGAAGACTGTAAAATAAGCTGACGCACACACATTCATCCTTCTCTTTCTTTTTTAAGTTTATTATACACATTTTTTCTTTCTTTATTTCACTTATCTATCTTTTAATATTTCACTTAAGACAAGGTTACGTGGTCTCTTCTTGATAAGAGATTTCTTTATACTGAATATAATAAAAGTAAAATTTTATGACAAAATAAAAAATCGGTTCTCAGTGCACACTTAAAGATACTTCTTTTTCTTTGTGGGTATTTAGGTCTAACTATAAGTAGTGGGTAGCACCCCCCATACTTATCTTAGGGAAGATTTTATCTCCCTAACCTTTGAAAATAACTGGGGGAAGAGGATCATATTAAAATAATAAAAGGTACTGGTGCGGGAATTTTTTCTTTCTAAATGCCTAGAGTTGCCTAGTTGTGATGCTGGCCCTGTATATTAGGCAGAATTAATTGTTTTATATTAAAAAAAGTAATATAGGAGTCTCTGGAACGTCTTCTCAGCTTGTTCAGAGAAAATGGAATGGGATGTGCGCCAGCTTCTGTCATGGCTTTGGGTTTTGGTGGATATTTCTACAATTGTATTATCTTATATATCTCCTTTTCTTTAAGTTTGGCCCCGCACAGAGCCCCGCTCTAGTTTTCTCTTCTGAGTTGGACCTGGTCATTATGTCGGCATTAAACATGTCAATAGGCAGCAAATCTAACCCTCACCCGACCTACATCCTACCCTAAATAGATAAATATCATTGTATCTATCGGCATCAAAAAGTCCACATTTCAATCATGTTGACTTTCTGATTGTGAACATTCAGATGTTGACATTGCAGTTGGCATGGGGGGTAATGCTTTAACATTCTAGTACTGTCTAGAACAGTCATTCTCAACCCCGGTCAACAAAGTTCATGTTTTCCTGGTCACCTGTGCATTTTTAAAATGTGATACAGAGGGCAGCTGCTGGTGACCTGGAAAACGTGCACTGTGTGGGGGTCCTTAGGACCGGAGTTGAGAACCACTGGTCTAGAAGATAATGACTAGAATCTGACTGGTTGCCTCTTCTTCTAAAAACCTGCACCCTAGTATATGTACCCCTATGTCTGATGAGAGCGGTGGATGGGATAAGACTGGGAATGCTGAGCAGATCAGAAATTAAGGACCATACACTTGTCCTATTTGGGCCTGAATTTACCCAATTCCAAAGGATCTAGCCCAAATCGGATTTTTCTGACATCCAAACCGATGTGTGGCCCCTTGTGCATCGGATCAGAGTTGGAGGTCAAATGGGCTGCACATCAGATAAATTGTATGTGCAGCCGCGATGTATCGCATCCAATCCTGAGAGTGGAAGTGCCGTGCAGAAGCGGTGCTCTCCCTGCTCTGCATCCTCGGATGGCAAAGAGCGGCAGTAGAGTTTCATTCATTAAAAAAAACTCGACCTTAGGACAAGTCGTACTGTCCTCTGATTCACATATTATTCTCTGACCATCAGACCCGTAAGGGCAGCTCTAACCTCTCCTAATCCTGTTCTGATTAAAGCCTGAAGTGTCCTAGTGTTCTCATGAGTTCTTATACGGGACAATGATCTTTAAATCATAAACCCCTGAGTGATTAAACAGGATTTACTTTGCCTTATTTATACTGTTCTGAAAACTCCCATCTCTTTATATACTGTACTTTGAGATAAGAAAGCTAAATATTTGATCAATGGGTATGTTGTGGAATGGGAATTACATGTATGACATGTGAATTATAATGCTAGTCATCTGTGAAACCTTTAATCCTCATTATACAAATAGCTAATATCTCTTACTTTCTCATGGAAAGAGAATCAGAAAAATCGCACCTTCACTCTCTTCGTCCATCTGGAGCCCTTCACATGACCCTAACACCTTTTGAACACCTTCTGAACTTTTGAACCCTATGTTCTGGTGCCTGCAGACCTTCACATGACCCTAACACCTTTTGAACACCTTCTGAACTTTTGAACCCTATTTCCTGGTTCCTGCAGACCTTCACATGACCCTAACACCTTTTTGAACTTTTGATCCCTATGTCCTGGTGCCTCGCCTCATACTATTTCTTTGATATATATAATCTTTAATACGATGTGAGTCTCTGTCTTCCACATTTCACAATAACATGGGTCCTGGAGTTGGGTAGAGAGGTGGGGGAGACCAACTGGGTTAAAATATTTTGTTTGTCTTACACTTGCTCTATCAGTGTTGGTGTTTGGGAGATCCAGTACAAGTTAATTTCCCGCTGGTACAGGTGCCTTGATGATCATGTCAAGATGCCCCTGGTAACCCCCTTCACATTTGGTGGCAAAGCTCTCACCTCCATTCATTGTTGTCAGAAATTCTTCAACTTCCCACACCCATTACAAGAGAACCAGTTCCTTCTGACCCTTTAGTTTGGTTATTCCCCTGCCTCTATCTCGAGATACAAAAATTCTCTGTTGTGCCATTTAAATAAAGCTGCTAAGTCAGTAATTCCACTACCTCTCATTCAACAATTAGAGACTGGATTAGTAGAATTGATTTTTGTATGGACATGGAAGAGAGAATGTTCCATGGAAGGGAACTACGTACTCTTTAGAGATACATGGTTTCGTTGGTTGAACTTCAGGACTCAAAAACCTTTAAGGATGTTTTTACATATGTTCCCTCCTGATCTCCTTATGCTTTGTAGAACCTTCTGGGTTTGTGATCCACTGGTATTTATATTTTATTCTTTGTTTTCCTCCTCATCTTTCTCTCGCTTTCCTTCCCTTAAAGCCCCATATACACTTGCAGATGCCCCTGGTCAATATTGGCGGCGGCGGCGGGGATCTGGCGGAGATGGAGGCATCAAAAAGTGGGTACTTGTGTATTATCTGGGCGCCCGATTTTTTCATCGCATGCCACTACTTAAGGCATGCGGTGCGATGCGATTTTTCATTGTAAAGACACGATTTTTAATTGTATAGTCACCCATGGGTGATTTCATACCCCCACTATCCAACTACGCATGGAGTTGATTTTATATAGTGTGGCGAGCGCAGCGAGCCACCGAGCCCGAAGCGTGGCGAGCGGACGCAGATTACTTTACATGTATTCTGCGTCCCCTCGCCGCACTTCGGGCTCGGTGGCTCGCTGTGCTCGCCACACTATATAAAGTCAACTCCATGCGTAGTTGGATAGTGGGGGTATGAAATCACACATGGGTGACTATACAATTAAAAATTGGGCCTTTACAATGAAAAATATTACTAGTCAAAATCGCATTGCAAAATGTGATCCTATCACCTGAATGTACTATCCCCCAGGTGCAGGAACAGGGCTCCTGCGATGTACTGAGGATGAAGTGTAATTGTCTTTGCCATTTAAAGCACTCAATGCCGCATTTATCAATCAATATCTGCGGCTAAATCCCTGAAAACAGCCCTTTTGGGGGGGGGGGGGGTTAGCCACAAATATTAAGTATCCCCCAAATGTATCAGGAGGGACCGCAGCAGGAATCTTCGATCCCTGCTGCGATCCTTCCTGCACCGCCGCGGGCCACATCCTCCATAGGTTTCTATGGGGGATGCAAAGCTGCCCGATGTATCAACATCGGGCAGCAGTGCTTCACATTCCTGGGCTATCGCCATTCTGAGATTGTGGTAGCGCATTGTAGCCTATGGATCTCACTGCCGCCAGTGCAGTGCGGTAAGCAGAATTGGCGGGGGGTCTGCGCATGAACTGTTGGCGCTGCCCCCCCCGCCAACCCTGCTGACTGCACTGCACTGCACTGGCGGCAGTGAGTGGTCTGCAATGACTTAATTCATGAAATCTCACCATAGGACTGGGGTAATTAAAGTAAATTGACCAGAGGACTGAGTTAGTATTGTGTGCAGCTGGGAGTATTTTGACTGCGGGGCGTACTGCAGGGTTGCCGACCCTCCCGGAATTTCCGGGAGTCTCCCGAAAATCGGGTACCCCCTCCCGGCCCCCGGAAGGGTGGGTAACCCTCCCGGACCCCCGCTGACCCCCGGATCGCGGCATTAAAATGCCGCAATCCTCGGGTCTCAGAGGAGGGGGCGGAGCTAAAACGGCACAATCGCGTCATTTTAGCCCCGTCCCCTCCATGGAGATCCCTGAATTAGCTGCTTTTACCAGTATGGGGGTGGGGCTTAGTGATGTCACTCGTAAGCCCCGCCCCCTGAGCGGCTGCTGAAACTCTCCGGGCTTCTCCCGAAGAGGAGAATGTTAAAGTCGGCAACCCTGGCGTACTGACTGTCCGACCGAATGCGGTGCAGATGAACTAGTGTCCCGCGAGACATGAAAGCTACTTGTTTGCACCGAAGGTTTTGGGAGTGTAGGGGCACGGTCACTCAGTGAGTGGTCCGAGGGCACATCCTGTACTTATGTGCCCCACCCATGTTTACGCCCTGGTGTACGCCCAGTTTTGCCCACTTTCACACCGCGCCCATCGACACGCCCACATTCAGGCCACTGGAGGGCGGTAGTGAGCCGCAGGAGGAAGAAGCAGCAGCAGGAAGAAGAAAGTTCCCGCAGAGGAAAGCAGGAGGAAGGGTCGTGCCAAGCACTACCAAGCACTTATTAAACAATTTGGTGACGGTGAGTAGGGAGGCCAATCCCGAGATCGGCGGGATCCCGGGATTTTGTCTTAAAATTGCCGGGATTTGTATCCCGGGATTGAAGCTTCCAATACCGGGATTCCGGGATTAGTAACCCCATTAGTTTTTGTTTAAAAACGGGCAGCGCTGAGCATCAGAATATGGCTCAGACGCTGCCCGGCTGACTGTTTCTTACCCCCGGTGCTGCTGTCGGGAGTTGGGAGGGACTGAGTGCTATGCTGACAAGCATGGCGGCACCCAGGCTGCGCAGCGTGAACCCTGACATCACGTCACGCTGTGCAGCCCGGCCACTGCTCTGACTGTCAGCACAGCACACTGTCCCAAAGCCGGACAGACGCCCGCTGTTACGCCCCGAGCCTTCCGCCCACCCGCCGGAGATAGCCGTCCTGCTGCTGCCCTGTCACCACAACCCCCGCCGCCGTAAGTGACAGTGCGGGGGGCAGCTTTAGAAGAAATTTATATTGACATCTGGGGGAGGGGCCAGTTTTTTTTTATTAGGGAGGCCAATCCCGGGAATCCCGGGATTGAGCATTTTTCAATCCCGAATCCCGGGATTGAAAAAATGCCCTGGGATTGGCATCCCTAACGGTGAGTGAATCGGATGCCCGCCCCCCACCCCCTACCCAGGACACAGCAGCAATCCGCGTTAATCTCAGGCGGGTGGTGGCCAGTGATTAACGCCTGCTCAGCAGAGCCTGCAATGGGCAGGTGCTCTCCCTGCTACTTGGTGTGCCTGTGAAACAGCTGACAGGCAGCGGCAACCTGAAGCAGTGCAGGAGAGATCCTGGGCTGTTTTCTCCCCTCAGAGGCGGACAGTGTTACTTGAGGTGAGGTTAGATGTTTTGCAATGAGCCAGAAAGGCTAATAGGGGAT